>NW_027457550.1:1291850-1614813 GCF_050624435.1 Tenrec ecaudatus | reverse complement strand
CCTTGGACTATCTAGGTTAGCTAACGGGCACTTGGACTATGTATGTTCCAGAGTGGGCACTAGGATTATGTAGGTTGCCTAGCGGACATTTAGACTATGTAGGTTTCCTTGCGGGCATTTGGACTATGTAGGTTACCAGCGGGCACTTGGACAATCTAGGTTAACGAACGTGCACTTGGACTATGTAGGTAACCTAGCGGGCACTTGGACTGTCTAGGTTACCTAGCGGGCACTTGGACTTTCTAGGTTAACGAACGGGCACTTAGACTATGTATTTTTACTAGCGGACACTTCGACTATCTAGGTTAGCTAACGGGCAATTGGACTATGTCGGTTACCTAGCGGGCACTTGGACTATGTAGGTTCCCTAGCGGGCACTTGGACTATTTAGGTTACCTAGCAGGCACTTTGACTATCTAGGTTAACTAACGGGCACTTGGACTATGTAGGTTGCCTAGCGAGCACTTGGAGTATGTAGGTTCCCTAGCGGGCAATTGAACTATGTAGGTTCCCTATCGGGTACTTGGACTGTCTAGGTTAACTAGCGGGCAATTGGACTGTCTAGGTTACCTAGTGGGCACTTGGAGTATGTACGTTCCCTAGCGAGCACTTCGGCTTTCTACATTACCTAGCGGGCACTTGGACTATGTAGGTTAACGAACGGGTACTTGGACTATGTAGGTTAACGAACGGGCACTTGGATTATGTAGTTTACCTAGCAGGTACTTGGACTATGTAGGTTAACTAGCGGGCACTTGGACTATCTATGTTACCTACGGGCACTAGGACTATGTACCTTCCCTAGCGGGCACTTGGGCTATCTATGTTACCTAGCGGGCACTTGGACTATGTAGGTTAACGAACGGGCACTTGGACTATGTAGGTAACCTAGTGGTCACTTGGACTATGTAGGTTATCTAGCGGACACTTGGACTATCTAGGTTACCTAGCAGGCACTTTGACTATCTAGGTTAACTAACGGGCACTTGGACTATGTAGGGTAACTAGCGGGCACTTGGACTGTCTAGGTTACCTAACGGGCACTTGGATTATCTAGGTTAACGAACGTGCACTTGGACTATGTAGGTAACCTAGCGGGCACTTGGACTGTCTAGGTTACCTAGCGGGCACTTGGACTATCTAGGTTAACGAACGGGCACGTGGACTATGTAGGTTAACTAGCGGACACTTCGACTATCTAGGTTAGCTAACGGGCAATTGGACAATCTAGGTTAAATAACGGGCACTTGGACTATGTAGGTTGCCTAGCGAGCACTTGGATTATGTAGGTTCGCTAGTGGGCACATGGACTATGTAGGTTCCCTATCGGGTACTTGGACTGTCTAGGTTAACTAGGGGGCAATTGTACTGTCTAGGTTACCTAGTGGGCACTTGGACTATGTACGTTCCCTAGAAGGCACTTGGGCTATCTACGTTACCTAGCGGGCACTTGGACAATGTAAGTTAACGAACGGGCACTTGGACTATGTAGGTTAACTAGCGGACACTTGGACTATCTAGGATAGCTAACGGGCAATTGGACTATCAAGGTTACCTAACGGGCACTTGGACTATGTAGGTTACCTAGCGGGCACTTGGACGATGTAGGTTACCTAGCCACCACTTGGACTATCTAGGTTAGCTAACAGGCACTTGGACTATCTAGGTTCCCTAGCGGGCACTTGTACTATCTAGGTTACCTAGCTGGCACTTGGACTATGTAGGTCAACTAGCGGGCCCTTGGACTATCTAGGTTAGCTAACGGGCACTTGGACTATGTATGTTCCAGAGTGGGCACTTGTATTATGTAGGTTGCCTAGCGGACATTTAGACTATGTAGGTTTCCTTGCGGGCATTTGGACTATGTAGGTTACCTAGCGGGCACTTGGACTATGTAGGTTCCCTAGCGGTCACGTGGACTATGTAGGCTCCCTAGAAGGCACTTGGACTATGTAGGTTAACTAGCGGGCACTTGGACTAACCAAGTTACCAGGCGGGCCCTTGGACTATGTAGGTTACCCAATGGGCACTTGGACTATCTAGGTTAACGAACGGACACTTGGACTATGTAGGTTAGGTATCAGGCACTTGGACTATCTAGGTTACCTAGCAGGCACTTGGACTATGTAGGTTACCTAGCGGACACTTGGACGATTTAGGTTAACTAGCGGGCACTTGGACTATCTAGGTTAACTAGCAGGCCCTTGGACTATCTAGGTTTACTAGCGGGCACTTGGACTATCTAGGTTAACTAGCGGGCACTTGGACTATGTAGGTTAACTAGCGGGCACTTGAACTCTCTAGGTTACCTAGCGGACACTTGGACTATGTACCTTCCCTAGCGGGCACTTGGACTATCTAGGTTACCTAGCAGGCACTTGGATTATGAAGGATCCCTAGCGGGCAATTGGACTATCTAGGTTACCTAGCTGGCACTTTGACTATCTAGGTTAACTAACGGGCACTTGGACTATGTAGGGTAACTAGCGGGCACTTGGACTGTATAGGTTACCTAACGGGCACTTGGATTATCTAGGTTAACGAACGTGCACTTGGACTATGTAGGTAACCTAGCGGGCACTTGGACTGTCTAGGTTACCTAGCGGGCACTTGGACTATCTAGGTTAACGAACGGGCACTTGGACTATGTAGGTTAACTAGCGGACACTTCGACTATCTAGGTTAGCTAACGGGCAATTGGACAATCTAGGTTAACTAATGGGCACTTGGACTATGTAGGTTGCCTAGCGAGCACTTGGACTATGTAGGTTCGCTAGTGGGCACTTGGACTATGTAGGTTCCCTATCGGGTACTTGGACTGTCTAGGTTAACTAGGGGGCAATTGTACTGTCTAGGTTACCTAGTGGGCACTTGGACTATGTACGTTCCCTAGCGGGCACTTGGGCTATCTACGTTACCTAGCGGGCACTTGGACAATGTAAGTTAACGAACGGGCACTTGGACTATGTAGGTTAACTAGCGGACACTTGGACTATCTAGGATAGCTAACGGGCAATTGGACTATCAAGGTTACCTAACGGGCACTTGGACTATGTAGGTTACCTAGCGGGCACTTGGACTATGTAGGTTACCTAGCCACCACTTGGACTATCTAGGTTAGCTAACAGGCACTTGGACTATCTAGGTTCCCTAGCGGGCACTTGAACTATCTAGGTTACCTAGCTGGCACTTGGACTATGTAGGTCAACTAGCGGGCCCTTGGACTATCTAGGTTAGCTAACGGGCACTTGGACTATGTATGTTCCAGAGTGGGCACTTGTATTATGTAGGTTGCCTAGCGGACATTTAGACTATGCAGGTTTCCTTGCGGGCATTTGGACTATGTAGGTTACCTAGCGGGCACTTGGACTATGTAGGTTCCCTAGCGGTCACGTGGACTATGTAGGCTCCCTAGAAGGCACTTGGACTATGTAGGTTAACTAGCGGGCACTTGGACTAACCAGGTTATCAGGCGGGCACTTGGACTATGTAGGTTACCCAATGGGCACTTGGACTATCTAGGTTAACGAACGGACACTTGGACTATGTAGGTTAGGTATCAGGCACTTGGACTATCTAGGTTACCTAGCAGGCACTTGGACTATGTAGGTTACCCAGCGGACACTTGGACGATTTAGGTTAACTAGCGGGCACTTGGACTATCTAGGTTAACTAGCAGGCCCTTGGACTATCTAGGTTTACTAGCGGGCACTTGGACTATCTAGGTTAACTAGCGGGCACTTGGACTATGTAGGTTAACTAGCGGGCACTTGACATCTCTAGGTTACCTAGCGGACACTTGGACTATGTACCTTCCCTAGCGGGCACTTGGACTATCTAGGTTACCTAGCAGGCACTTGGATTATGAAAGATCCCTAGCGGGCAATTGGACTATCTAGGTTACCTAGCTGGCACTTTGACTATCTAGGTTAACTAACGGGCACTTGGACTATGTAGGGTAACTAGCGGGCACTTGGACTGTCTAGGGTGCCTAACGGGCACTTGGATTATCTAGGTTAACGAACGTGCACTTGGACTATGTAGGTAACCTAGCGGGCACTTGGACTGTCTAGGTTACCTAGCGGGCACTTGGACTATCTAGGTTAACGAACGGGCACTTGGACTATGTAGGTTAACTAGCGGACACTTCGACTATCTAGGTTAGCTAACGGGCAATTGGACAATCTAGGTTAACTAACGGGCACTTGGACTATGTAGGTTGCCTAGCGAGCACTTGGACTATGTAGGTTCGCTAGTGGGCACTTGGACTATGTAGGTTCCCTATCGGGTACTTGGACTGTCTAGGTTAACTAGGGGCAATTGTACTGTCTAGGTTACCTAGTGGGCACTTGGACTATGTACGTTCCCTAGCGGGCACTTGGGCTATCTACGTTACCTAGCGGGCACTTGGACAATGTAAGTTAACGAACGGGCACTTGGACTATGTAGGTTAACTAGCGGACACTTGGACTATCTAGGATAGCTAACGGGCAATTGGACTATCAAGGTTACCTAACGGGCACTTGGACTATGTAGGTTACCTAGCGGGCACTTGGACTATGTAGGTTACCCAGACACCACTTGGACTATCTAGGTTAGCTAACAGGCACTTGGACTATCTAGGTTCCCTAGCGGGCACTTGTACTATCTAGGTTACCTAGCTGGCACTTGGACTATGTAGGTCAACTAGCGGGCCCTTGGACTATCTAGGTTAGCTAACGGGCACTTGGACTATGTATGTTCCAGAGTGGGCACTTGTATTATGTAGGTTGCCTAGCGGACATTTAGACTATGTAGGTTTCCTTGCGGGCATTTGGACTATGTAGGTTACCTAGCAGGCATTTGGACTATGTAGGTTCCCTAGCGGTCACGTGGACTATGTAGGCTCCCTAGAAGGCACTTGGACTATGTAGGTTAACTAGCGGGCACTTGGCCTAACCAGGTTACCAGGCGGGCACTTGGACTATGTAGGTTACCCAATGGGCACTTGGACTATCTAGGTTAACGAACGGACACTTGGACTATGTAGGTTAGGTATCAGGCACTTGGACTATCTAGGTTACCTAGCAGGCACTTGGACTATGTAGGTTACCTAGCGGACACTTGGACGATTTAGGTTAACTAGCGGGCACTTGAACAATCTAGGTTAACTAGCAAGCCTTTGGACTATCTAGGTTTACTAGCGGGCACTTGGACTATCTAGGTTAACTAGCGGGCACTTGGACTATGTAGGTTAACTAGCGGGCACTTGTACTCTCCAGGTTACCTATTGGACACTTGGACTATGTACCTTCCCTAGCGGGCACTTGGACTATCTAGGTTACCTAGCAGGCACTTGGACTATGTAGGTTACCTAGCGGACACTTGGATGATTTAGGTTAACTAGCGGGCACTTGGACAATCTAGGTTAACTAGCAGGCCCTTGGACTATCTAGGTTTACTAGCGGGCACTTGTACTATCTAGGTTAACTAGCGGGCACTTGGACTATGTAGGTTAACTAGCGGGCACTTGAACTCTCCAGGTTACCTAGCGGACACTTGGACTATGTACCTTCCCTAGCGGGCACTTGGACTATCTAGGTTTCCTAGCAGGCACTTGCATTATGAAGGATCCCTAGCGGGCAATTGGACTATCTAGGTTACCTAGCTGGCACTTGGACTATGTAGGTTAACTAGCGGACACTTGCACGATCTAGGTTAACTAGCGGGCCCTTGCATTATGTAGGTTAACTAGCGGGCCCATGGATTATGTAGGTTTACTAGGGGGCACTTGGAACATCTAGTTAACTAGCGGGCACTTGGACTATGTAGTTTCCCTAGCGGGCATTTGGACTATTTAGGTTGCCTAGCGGGCACTTGGACTATGTAGGTTACCTAGCAGGCACTTTGACTATCTAGGTTAACTAAGGGCACTTGGACTATGTAGGGTAACTAGCGGGCACTTGGACTGTCTAGGTTACCTAACGGGCACTTGGATTATCTAGGTTAACGAACGGCCACTTGGACTATATAGGTTACCTAGCGGGCACTTGTACTATCTAGGTTACCTAGCTGGCACTTGGACTATGTAGGTCAACTAGCGGGCCCTTGGACTATCTAGGTTAGCTAACGGGCACTTGGACTATGTATGTTTCAGAGTGGGCACTTTGATTATGTAGGTTGCCTAGCGGACATTTAGACTATGTAGGTTTCCTTGCGGGCATTTGGACTATGTAGGTTACCTAGCAGGCACTTGGACTATGTAGGTTCCCTAACGGGCACTTGGACTATGTAGGTTCCCGAGCGGTCACGTGGACTATGTAGGCTCCCTAGAAGGCACTTGGACTATGTAGGTTAACTAGCGGGCACTTGGACTATGTAGGTTACCCAATGGGCACTTGGACTATCTAGGTTAACGAACGGACACTTGGACTATGTAGGTTAGCTATCAGGCACTTGGACTATCTAGGTTACCTAGCGGACACGTGGACGCTTTAGGTTAACTAGCAGGCACTTGGACTATCTAGGCTAACTAGCAGGCCCTTGGAATATCTAGGTTTACTAGCGGGCACTTGGACTATCTAGGTTAACTAATGGGCACTTGGACTATGTAGTTTCCCTAGCGGGCATTTGGATTATTTAGGTTACCTAGTGGGCACTTGGACTATGTAGGTTATCTAGCGGGCACTTGGACTACGTAGGTTAACTAGAAGGCAATTGGACTATCAAGGTTACCTAACGGGCACTTGGAATCTGTAGGTTGCCTAGCGAGCACTTGGACTATGTAGGTTCCCTAGTGGGCACTTGGACTATGGAGGTTCCCTATCGGGTACTTGGACTGTCTATGTTAACTAGGGGGCAAATTGACTGTCTAGGTTACCTAGTGGGCACTTGGACTATGTACGTTCCCTAGCGGGCACTTGGGTTATCTACGTTACCTAGCGGGCACTTGGACAATGTAAATTAACGAACGGGCACTTGGACTATGTAGGTTAACTAGCGGACACTTGGACTATCTAGGATAGCTAACGGGCACTTGGACTATGTAGGTTACCTAGCGGGCACTTGGACTATCTAGGTTACCTAGCAGGCACTTTGACTATCTAGGTTAACTAACGGGCACGTGGACTATGTAGGTTGCCTAGCGAGCACATGGACTATGTAGGTTCCCTAGCGGGCGCTTGGACTATGTAGATACCCTAGCGGTACTTCGACTGTCTAGGTTAACTAGCGGGCAATTGGACTGTCTAGGTTACCTAGTTTGCACTTGGACTATGTAGTTTACCTAGCAGGCACTTGGACTATGTAGGTTTACTAGCAGGCACTTAGACTATCTAGGTTACCTAGCGGGCACTTGGACTATGTACGTTCCTTAGCGGGCACTTGGGCTATCTACGTTCCCTAGCGGGCACTTGGACTATGTAGGTTAACGAATGGTTACTTGGACTATGTAGGTAACCTAGTGGTCACTTGGACTGTCTAGGTTACCTAGCGGGCACTTGGACTATGTAGGTTAACTAGCGGGCACTTGGACTATCTAGGTTAACTAGCGGGCACTTGGATTATGTACGTTCCCTAGCGGGCACTTGGGCTACCTACGTTACCTAGTGGTCACTTGGACTGTCTAGGTTACTTAGCGGGCACTTGGACTATGTAGGTTAACTAGCGGGCACTTGGACTATCTAGGTTAACTAGCGGGCACTTGGACTAACTAGGTTAACTAGCGGGCCCTTGCACTATGTAGGTTAACTAGCGGGCCCATGGATTATGTAGGTTTACTAGGGGGCACTTAGACTATCTAGGTTAACTAGCGGGCACTTGGACTATGTAGTTTCCCTAGCGGACATTTGGACTATTTAGGTTACCTAGCGGGCACTTGGACTATGTAGGTTATCTAGGGGGAACTTGGACTATCTAGGTTACCTTGCAGGCACTTCGACTATCTAGGTTAGCTAACGGGCAATTGGACAATCTAGGTTAACTAACGGGCACTTGGACTATGTAGGTTGCCTAGCGAGCACTTGGACTATGTAGGTTCCCTAGTGGGCACTTGGACTATGTAGGTTCCCTATCGGGTACTTGGACTGTCTAGGTTAACTAGGGGGCAATTGGACTGTCTAGGTTACCTAGTGGGCACTTGGACTATGTACGTTCCCTAGCGGGCACTTAGGCTATCTACGTTACCTAGCGGGCACTTGGACAATGTAAGTTAACGAACGGGGACTTGGACTATGTAGGTTAACTAGAAGACACTTGGACTATCTAGGATAGCTAACGGGCAATTGGACTATCAAGGTTACCTAACGGGCACTTGGACTATGTAGGTTACCTAGCGGGCACTTGGACTATCTAGGTTACCTAGCCACCACTTGGACTATCTAGGTTAGCTAACAGGCACTTGGACTATCTAGGTTCCCTAGCGGGCACTTGTACTATCTAGGTTACCTAGATGGCACTTGGACTATGTAGGTCAACTAGCGGGCCCTTGGACTATCTAGGTTAGCTAACGGGCACTTGGACTATGTATGTTCCAGAGTGGGCACTTGTATTATGTAGGTTGCCTAGCGGACATTTAGACTATGTAGGTTTCCTTGCGTGCATTTGGACTATGTAGGTTACCTAGCGGGCACTTGGACTATGTAGGTTCCCTAGTGGTCACGTGGACTATGTAGGCTCCCTAGAAGGCACTTGGACTATGTAGGTTACCTAGCGGACACTTGGACGATTTAGGTTAACTAGCGGGCACTTGGACTATCTAGGTTTACTAGTGGGCACTTGGACTATCTAGGTTAACTAGCGGGCACTTGGACTATGTAGGTTAACTAGCGGGCACTTGAACTCTCCAGGTTACCTAGCGGACACTTGGACTTTGTACCTTCCCTAGCGGGCACTTGGACTATCTAGGTTACCTAGCAGGCACTTGCATTATGAAGGATCCCTAGCGGGCAATTGGACTATCTAGGTTACCTAGCTGGCACTTGGACTATGTAGGTTAACTAGCGGACACTTGCACGATCTAGGTTAACTAGCGGGCCCTTGCACTATGTAGGTTAACTAGCGGGCCCATGGATTATGTAGGTTTACTAGGGGGCACTTGGAACATCTAGGTTAACTAGCGGGCACTTGGACTATGTAGTTTCCCTAGCGGGCATTTGGACTATTTAGGTTTCCTAGCGGGCACTTGGACTATGTAGGTTACCTAGCAGGCACTTTGACTATCTAGGTTAACTAAGGGCACTTGGACTATGTAGGGTAACTAGGGGGCACTTGGACTGTCTAGGTTACCTAACGGACACTTGGATTATATAGGTTAACGAACGGTCATTTGGACTATATAGGTTACCTAGCGGGCACTTGTACTATCTAGGTTACCTAGCTGGCACTTGGACTATGTAGGTCAACTAGCGGGCCCTTGGACTATCTAGGTTAGCTAACGGGCACTTGGACTATGTATGTTCCAGAGCGGGCACTTGGATTATGTAGGTTGCCTAGCGGACATTTAGACTATGTAGGTTTCCTTGCGGGCATTTGGACTATGTAGGTTACCTAGCAGGCACTTGGACTATGTAGGTTCCCTAACGGGCACTTGGAATATGTAGGTTCCCGAGCGGTCACGTGGACCATGTAGGCTTCCTAGAAGGCACTTGGACTATGTAGGTTAACTAGCGGGTACTTGGACTATGTAGGTTACCCAATGGGCACTTGGACTATCTAGGTTAACGAACGGACACTTGGACTATGTAGGTTAGCTATCAGGCACTTGGACTATCTAGGTTACCTAGCGGACACGTGGACGCTTTAGGTTAACTAGCGGGCACTTGGACTATCTAGGTTAACTAGCAGGCCCTTGGAATATCTAGGTTTACTAGCGGGCATTTGGACTATCTAGGTTAACTAATGGGCACTTGGACTATGTAGTTTCCCTAGCGGGCATTTGGATTATTTAGGTTATCTAGTGGGCACTTGGACTATGTAGGTTATCTAGCGGGCACTTGGACTACGTAGGTTAACTAGAAGGCACTTGGACTATCAAGGTTACCTAAAGGGCCCTTGGACTATGTAGGTTACCAGCGGGCACTTGGACTATCTAGGTTAACGAACGTGCACTTGGACTATGTAGGCAACCTAGCGGGCAATTGGACTGTCTAGGTTACCTAGCGGGCACTTGGACTATCTAGGTTAACGAACGGGCACTTGGACTATGTAGGTTAACGAGCGGACACGTCGACTATCTAGGTTAGCTAACGGGCAATTGGACAATATAGGTTAACTAACGGGCACTTGGAATTTGTAGGTTGCCTAGCGAGCACTTGGACTATGTAGGTTCCCTAGTGGGCACTTGGAATATGTAGGTTCCCTATCGGGTACTTGGACTGTCTAGATTAACTAGGGGGCAAATGGACTGTCTAGGTTACCTAGTGGGCACTTGGACTATGTACGTTCCCTAGCGGGCACTTGGGTTATCTACGTAACCTAGCGGGCACTTGGACAATGTAAGTTAACGAACGGGCACTTGGACTATGTAGGTTAACTAGCGGACACTTGGACTATCTAGGATAGCTAACGGGCAATTGGACTATCAAGGTTACCTAGCGGGCACTTGGACTATGTAGGTTATCTAGGGGGCACTTGGACTATCTAGGTTACCTAGCAGGCACTTTGACTATCTAGGTTAACTAACGGGCATTTGGACTATGTAGGGCAACTAGCGGGCACTTGGACTGTCTAGGTTACCTAACGGGCACTTGGATTATCTAGGTTAACGAACGGGCACTTGGACTATGTAGGTTACCTAGCCACCACTTGGACTATCTAGGTTAGCTAACAGGCACTTGGACTATCTAGGTTCCCTAGCGGGCACTTGTACTATCTAGGTTACCTAGCTGGCACTTGGACTATGTAGGTCAACTAGTGGGCCCTTGGACTATCTAGGTTAGCTAACGGGCACTTGGACTATGTATGTTCCAGAGTGGGCACTTGTATTATGTAGGTTGCCTAGCGGACATTTAGACTATGTAGGTTTCCTTGCGGGCATTTGGACTATGTAAGTTACCTAGCGGGCACTTGGACTATCTAGGTTACCTACGGGCACTTGGACTATGTACCTTCCCTAGCGGGCACTTGGGCTATCTACGTTACCTAGCGGGCACTTGGACTATGTAGGTTAACGAACGGGCACTTGGACTATGTAGGTAACCTAGTGGTCACTTGGACTATGTAGGTTATCTAGCGGACACTTGGACTATCTAGGTTACCTAGCAGGCACTTTGACTATCTAGGTTAACTAACGGGCACTTGGACTATGTAGGGTAACTAGCGGGCACTTGGACTGTCTAGGTTACCTAACGGGCACTTGGATTATCTAGGTTAACGAACGGGCACTTGGACTATGTAGGTTACCTAGCCACCACTTGGACTATCTAGGTTCCCTAGCGGGCACTTGTACTATCTAGGTTACCTAGCTGGCACTTGGACTATGTAGGTCAACTAGCGGGCCCTTGGACTATCTAGGTTAGCTAACGGGCACTTGGACTATGTATGTTCCAGAGTGGGCACTTGTATTATGTAGGTTGCGTAGCAGACATTTAGACTATGTAGGTTTCCTTGCCGGCATTTGGACTATGTAGGTTACCTAGCGGGCACTTGGACTATGTAGGTTCCCTAGCGGTCACGTGGACTATGTAGGCTCCCTAGAAGGCACTTGGACTATGTAGGTTAACTAGCGGGCACTTGGACTAACCAGGTTACCAGGCGGGCACATGGACTATGTAGGTTACCCAATTGGCACTTGGACTATCTAGGTTAATGAACGGACACTTGGACTATGTAGGTTAGGTATCAGGCACTTGGACTATCTAGGTTACCTAGCAGGCACTGGAACTATGTAGGTTACCTAGCGGACTATTGGACGATTTAGGTTAACTAGAGGGCACTTGGACTATCTAGGTTAACTAGCAGGCCCTTGGACTATCTAGGTTTACTAGCGGGCACTTGGACTATCTAGGTTAACTAGCGGGCTCTTGGACTATGTAGGTTAACTAGCGGGCACTTGAACTCTCTAGGTTACCTAGCGGACACTTGGACTATGTACCTTCCCTAGCGGGCACTTGGACTATCTAGGTTACCTAGCAGGCACTTGGATTATGAAGGATCCCTAGCGGGCAATTGGACTATCTAGGTTACCTAGTTGGCACTTGGACTATGTAGGTTAACTAGCGGACACTTGCACGATCTAGGTTAACTAGCGGGCCCTTGCACTATGTAGGTTAACTAGCGGGCCCATGGATTATGTAGGTTTACTAGGGGGCACTTGGGACATCTAGGTTAACTAGCGGGCACTTGGACTATGTAGTTTCCCTAGCGGGCATTTGGACTGTTTAGGTTGCCTAGCGGGCACTTGGACTATGTAGGTTACCTAGCAGGCACTTTGACTATCTAGGTTAACTAACGGGCACTTGGACTATGTAGGGTAACTAGCGGGCACTTGGACTGTCTAGGTTACCTAACGGGCACTTGGATTATCTAGGTTAACGAACGGGTACGTGGACTATGTAGGTTACCTAGCCACCACTTGGACAAAATAGGTTCCCTAGCGGGCACTAGGACTATGTAGGTCAACTAGCGGGCCCTTGGACTATCTAGGTTAGCTAACGGGCACTTGGACTATGTATGTTCCAGAGCGGGCACTTGGATTATGTAGGTTGCCTAGCGGACATTTAGACTATGTAGGTTTCCTTGCGGGCATTTGGACTATGTAGGTTACCTAGCGGGCCCTTGGTCTATGTAGGTTCCCTAACAGCACATGGACTATGTAGGTTCCCTAGGGGTCACGTGGACTATGTAGGCTCCCTAGAACGCACTTGGACTATGTAGGTTAACTAGCGGGCACTTGGACTATGTAGGTTACCCAATGGGCACTTGGACTACATAGGTTAACGAACGGACACTTGGGCTCTGTAGGTTAGCTATCAGGCACTTGGACTATCTAGGTTACCTAGCGGACACTTGGACGATTTAGGATAACTAGCGGGCACTTGGACTATCTAGGTTAACTAGCAGGCCCTTGGACTATCTAGGTTTACTAGCGGGCACTTGGACTATCTAGGTTAACTAGCGGGCTCTTGGACTATGTAGGTTAACTAGCGGGCACTTGAACTCTCTAGGTTACCTAGCGGACACTTGGACTATGTACCTTCCCTAGCGGGCACTTGAACTATCTAGGTTACCTAGCAGGCACTTGGATTATGAAGGATCCCTAGCGGGCAATTGGACTATCTAGGTTACCTAGCTGGCACTTGGACTATGTAGGTTAACTAGTGGACACTTGCATGATCTAGGTTAACTAGCGGGCCCTTGCACTATGTAGGTTAACTAGCGGGCCCATGGATTATGTAGGTTTACTAGGGGGCACTTGGGACATCTAGGTTAACTAGCGGGCACTTGGACTATGTAGTTTCCCTAGCGGGCATTTGGACTATTTAGGTTGCCTAGCGGGCACTTGGAATATGTAGGTTACCTAGCAGGCACTTTGACTATCTAGGTTAACTAACGGGCACTTGGACTATGTAGGGTAACTAGCGGGCACTTGGACTGTCTAGGTTACCTAACGGGCACTTGGATTATCTAGGTTAACGAACGGGTACGTGGACTATGTAGGTTACCTAGCCACCACTTGGACTATCTAGGTTCCCTAGCGGGCACTTGGACTATGTAGGTCAACTAGCGGGCCCTTGGACTATCTAGGTTAGCTAACGGGCACTTGGACTATGTATGTTCCAGAGCGGGCACTTGGATTATGTAGGTTGCCTAGCGGACATTTAGACTATGTAGGCTTCCTTGCGGGCATTTGGACTATGTAGGTTACCTAGCGGGCCCTTGGACTATGTAGGTTCCTTAACGGGCACTTGGACTATGTAGGTTCCCTAGGGGTCACGTGGACTATGTAGGCTCCCTAGAACGCACTTGGACTATGTTGGTTAACTAGCGGGCATTTGGACTATGTAGGTTACCCAATGGGCACTTGGACTATCTAGGTTAAGGAACGGACACTTGGGCTATGTAGGTTAGCTATCAGGCACTTAGACTATCTAGGTTACCTAGCGGACACTTGGACGATTTAGGATAACTAGCGGACACTTGGACTATCTAGGTTAACTAGCAGGCCCTTTGACTATCTAGTTTTACTAGCGGGCACTTGGACTATCTAGGTTAACTAGCGGGCACTTGCACTATGTAGGTTAACTAGCGGGCCCATGGATTATGTAGGTTTACTAGGGGGCACTTGGACTATCTAGGTTAACTAGCGGGCACTTGGACTACGTAGTTTCCCTAGCGGACATTTGGACTCTTTAGGTTACCTAGCGGGCACTTAGACTATGTAGGTTATCTAGGGGGCACTTGGACTATCTAGGTTACCTAGCAGGCACTTTGACTATCTAGGTTAACTAACGGGCATTTGGACTATGTAGGGCAACTAGCGGGCACTTGGACTGTCTAGGTTACCTAACGGGCACTTGGATTATCTAGGTTAACGAACGGGCACTTGGACTATGTAGGTTACCTAGCCACCACTTGGACTATCTAGGTTAGCTAACAGGCACTTGGACTATCTAGGTTCCCTAGCGGGCACTTGTACTATCTAGGTTACCTAGCTGGCACTTGGACTATGTAGGTCAACTAGTGGGCCCTTGGACTATCTAGGTTAGCTAACGGGCACTTGGACTATGTATGTTTCAGATTGGGCACTTGTATTATGTAGGTTGCCTAGCGGACATTTAGACTATGTAGGTTTCCTTGCGGGCATTTGGACTATGTAGGTTACCAGCGGGCACTTGGACAATCTAGGTTAACGAACGTGTACTTGGACTATGTAGGTAACCTAGCGGGCACTTGGACTGTCTAGGTTACCTAGCGGGCACTTGGACTTTCTAGGTTAACGAACGGGCACTTGGACTATGTATTTTAACTAGCGGACACTTCGACTATCTAGGTTAGCTAACGGGCAATTGGACTATCTAGGTTACCTAGCGGGCACTTGGACTATGTAGGTTCCCTAGCGGGCACTTGGACTATTTAGGTTACCTAGCAGGCACTTTGACTATCTAGGTTAACTAACGGGCACTTGGACTATGTAGGTTGCCTAGCGAGCACTTGGAGTATGTAGGTTCCCTAGCGGGCAATTGGACTATGTAGGTTCCCTATCGGGTACTTGGACTGTCTAGGTTAACTAGCGGGCAATTGGACTGTCTAGATTACCTAGTGGGCACTTGGAGTATGTACGTTCCCTAGCGGGCACTTGGGCTTTCTACGTTACCTAGCGGGCACTTGGACTATGTAGGTTAACGAACGGGCACTTGGACTATGTAGGTTAACGAACGGGCACTTGGATTATGTAGTTTACCTAGCAGGTACTTGGACTATGTAGGTTAACTAGCGGGCACTTGGACTATCTAGGTTACCTACGGGCACTTGGAATATGTACCTTCCCTAGCGGGCACTTGGGCTATCTACGTTACCTAGTGGGCACTTGGACTATGTAGGTTAACGAACGGGCACTTGGACTATGTAGGTAACCTAGTGGTCACTTGGACTATGTAGGTTATCTAGCGGACACTTGGACTATCTAGGTTACCTAGCAGGCACTTTGACTATCTAGGTTAACTAACGGGCACTTGGACTATGTAGGGTAACTAGCGGGCACTTGGACTGTCTAGGTTACCTAACGGGCACTTGGATTATCTAGGTTAACGAACGTGCACTTGGACTATGTAGGTAACATAGCGGGCACTTGGACTGTCTAGGTTACCTAGCGGGCACTTGGACTATCTAGGTTAACGAACGGGCACTTGGACTATGTATGTTAACTAGCGGACACTTCGACTATCTAGGTTAGCTAACGGGCAATTGGACTATCTAGGTTAACTAACGGGCACTTGGACTATGTAGGTTGCCTAGCGAGCACTTGGACTATGTAGGTTCCCTAGTGGGCACTTGGACTATGTAGGTTCCCTATCGGGTACTTGGACTGTCTAGGTTAATTAGGGGGCAATTGGACTGTCTAGGTTACCTAGTGGGCACTTGGACTATGTACGTTCCCTAGTGGGCACTTGGGCTATCTACGTTACCTAGCGGGCACTTGGACAATGTAAGTTAACGAACGGGCACTTGGACTATGTAGGTTAACTAGCGGACACTTGGACTATCTAGGATAGCTAAAGGGCAATTGGACTATCAAGGTTAACTAACGGGCACTTGGACTATGTAGGTTGCTTAGCGAGCACCTGGACTATGTAGGTCCCCTAGCGGGCGCTTGGACTATGTAGATTCCCTAGCGGTACTTGGACTGTCTAGGTTAACTAGTGGGCAATTGGACTGTCTAGGTTACCTAGTGGGCACTTGGACTATGTAATTTACCTAGCAGGCACTTGGAGTATGTAGGTTTACTAGCAGGCACTTAGACTATCTAGGTTACCTAGCGGGCACTTGGACTATGTACGTTCCCTAGCGGGCACTTGGGCTATCTACGTTACCTAGCGGGCACTTGGACTATGTAGGTTAACGAATGGGCACTTGGACTATGTAGGTAACCTAGTGGTCACTTGGACTGTCTAGGTTACCTAGCGGGCACTTGGACTATGTAGGTTAACTAGCGGGCACTTGGACTATCTAGGTTAACTAGCGGGCACTTGGACTATCTAGGTTAACTAGCGGGCACTTGGACTATCTATGTTAACTAGCGGGCCCTTGCACTATGTAGGTTAACTAGCGGGCCCATTGATTATGTAGGTTTACTAGGGGGCACTTGGACTATCTAGGTTAACTAGAGGGCACTTGGACTATGTAGTTTCCCTACCGGACATTTGGACTATTTAGGTTACCTAGCGGGCACTTGGACTATGTAGGTTATCTAGCGGGCACTTGGACTATCTAGGTTACCTAGCAGGCACTTTGACTATCTAGGTTAACTAACGGTCACTTGGACTATGTAGGGCAACTAGCGGGCACTTGGACTGTCTAGGTTACCTAACGGGCACTTGGATTATCTAGGTTAACGAACGGGCACTTGGACTATGTAGGTTACCTAGCCACCACTTGGATTATCTAGGTTAGCTAATAGGCACTTGGACTATCTAGGTTCCCTAGCGGGCACTTGTACTATCTAGGTTACCTAGCTGGCACTTAGACTATGTAGGTCAACTAGCGGGCCCTTGGACTATCTAGGTTAGCTAACGGGCACTTGGATTATGTATGTTCCAGAGTGTGCACTTGGATTATGTAGGTTGCCTAGCGGACATTTAGACTATGTAGGTTTCCTTGCGGGCATTTGGACTATGTAGGTTACCAGAGGGCACTTGGACAATCTAGGTTAACGAACGTGCACTTGGACTATGTAGGTAACCTAGCGGGCACTTGGACTGTCTAGGTTACCTAGCGGGCACTTGGACTTTCTAGGTTAACGAACGGGCACTTGGACTATGTAGGTTAACTAGCGGACACTTCGACTATCTAGGTTAGCTAACAGGCAATTGGACTATCTAGGTTACATAGCGGGCACTTGGACTATGTAGGTTCCCTAGCGGGCACTTGGACTATTTAGGTTACCTAGCGGGCACTTTGACTATCTAGGTTAACTAACGGGCACTTGGACTATGTAGGTTGCCTACCGAGCACTTGGAGTATGTAGGTTCCCTAGCGGGCAATTGGACTATGTAGGTTCGATGTCGGGTACTTGGACTGTCTAGGTTAACTAGCGGGCAATTGGACTGTCTAGGTTGCCTAGTGGGCACTTGGAGTATGTACGTTCCCTAGCGGGCACTTGGGATTTCTACGTTACCTAGCGGGCACTTGGACTATGTAGGTTAACGAACGGGCACTTGGACTATGTAGGTTAACGAACGGGCACTTGGACTATGTAGTTTACCTAGCAGGTACTTGGACTATGTAGGTTAACTAGCGGGCACTTGGACTATCTAGGTTACCTACGGGCACTTGGACTATGTACCTTCCCTAGCGGGCACTTGGGCTATCTACGTTACCTAGCGGGCACTTGGACTATGTAGGTTAACGAACGGGCACTTGGACAATGTAGGTAACCTAGTGGTCACTTGGACTATGTAGGTTATCTAGCGGACACTTGGACTATCTAGGTTACCTAGCAGGCACTTTGACTATCTAGGTTAACTAACGGGCACTTGGACTATGTAGGGTAACTAGCGGGCACTTGGACTATCTAGGTTACCTAACGGGCACTTGGATTATCTAGGTTAACGAACGGGCACTTGGACTATGTAGGTTACCTAGCCACCACTTGGACTATCTAGGTTAGCTAACAGGCACTTGGACTATCTAGGTTCCCTAGCGGGCACTTGTACTATCTAGGTTACCTAGCTGGCACTGGGACTATGTAGGTCAACTAGCGGGCCCTTGGACTATCTAGGTTAGCTAACGGGCACTTGGACTATGTATGTTCCAGAGTGGGCACTTGTATTATGTAGGTTTCCTAGCGGACATTTAGACTATGTAGGTTTCCTTGCGGGCATTTGGACTATGTAGGTTACCTAGCGGGCACTTGGACTATGTAGGTTCCCTAGCGGTCACGTGGACTATGTAGGCTCCCTAGAAGGCACTTGGACTATGTAGGTTAACTAGCGGGCACTTGGACTAACCAGGTTACCAGGCAGGCACATGGACTATGTAGGTTACCCAATTGGCACTTGGACTATCTAGGTTAACGAACGGACACTTGGACTATGTAGGTTAGGTATTAGGCACTTGGACTATCTAGGTTACCTAGCAGGCACTGGGACTATGTAGGTTACCTAGCGGACACTTGGACGATTTAGGTTAACTAGCGGGCACTTGGACTATCTAGGTTAACTAGCAGGCCCTTGGACTATCTAGGTTTACTAGCGGGCACTTGGACTATCTAGGTTAACTAGCGGGCTCTTGGACTATGTAGGTTAACTAGCGGGCACTTGAACTCTCTAGGTTACCTAGCGGACACTTGGACTATGTACCTTCCCTAGCGGGCACTTGGACTATCTAGGTTACCTAGCAGGCACTTGGATTATGAAGGATCCCTAGCGGGCAATTGGACTATCTAGGTTACCTAGCTGGCACTTGGACTATGTAGGTTAACTAGTGGACACTTGCATGATCTAGGTTAACTAGCGGGCCCTTGCACTATGTAGGTTAACTAGCGGGCCCATGGATTATGTAGGTTTACTAGGGGGCACTTGGGACATCTAGGTTAACTAGCGGGCACTTGGACTATGTAGTTTCCCTAGCGGGCATTTGGACTATTTAGGTTGCCTAGCGGGCACTTGGAATATGTAGGTTACCTAGCAGGCACTTTGACTATCTAGGTTAACTAACGGGCACTTGGACTATGTGGGGTAACTAGCGGGCACTTGGACTGTCTAGGTTACCTAACGGGCACTTGGATTATCTAGGTTAACGAACGGGTACGTGGACTATGTAGGTTACCTAGCCACCACTTGGACTATCTAGGTTCCCTAGCGGGCACTTGGACTATGTAGGTCAACTTGCGGGCCCTTGGACTATCTAGGTTAGCTAACGGGCACTTGGACTATGTATGTTCCAGAGCGAGCACTTGGATTATGTAGGTTGCCTAGCGGACATTTAGACTATGTAGGTTTCCTTGCGGGCATTTGTAATATGTAGGTTACCTAGCGGGCCCTTGGACTATGTAGGTTCCCTAACGGGAACTTGGACTATGTAGGTTCCCTAGGGGTCACGTGGACTATGTAGGCTCCCTAGAACGCACTTGGACTATGTAGGTTAACTAGCGGGCACTTGGACTATGTAGGTTACCCAATGGGCACTTGGACTATCTAGGTTAACGAACGGACACTTGGGCTTTGTAGGTTAGCTATCATGCACTTGGACTATCTAGGTTACCTAGCGGACACTTGGACGATTTAGGATAACTAGCGGACACTTAGACTATCTAGGTTAACTAGCAGGCCCTTTGACTATCTAGTTTTACTAGCGGGCACTTGGACTATCTAGGTTAACTAACGGGCACTTGGACTATGTAGTTTCCCTAGCGGGCATTTGGATTATTTAGGTTACCTAGTGGGCACTTGGACTATGTAGGTTATCTAGCGGGCACTTGGACTACGTAGTTTAACTAGAAGGGACTTGGACTATCAAGGTTACCTAGCGGGCCCTTGGACTATGTAGGTTACCAGCGGGCACTTGGACTATCTAGGTTAACGAACGTGCACTTGGACTATGTAGGCAACCTAGCGGGCACTTGGACTATGTAGGTCAACTAGCGTGCCCTTGGACTATCTAGGTTACCTAACGGGCACATGGACTATGTATGTTCCAGAGTGGTCACTTGGATTATGTAGGTTGCCTAGCGGACATTTAGACTATGTAGGTTTCCTTGCGGGCATTTGGACTATGTATGTTACCAGCGGGCACTTGGACAATCTAGGTTAACGAACGTGCACTTGGACTATGTAGATAACCTAGCGGGCACTTGGACTGTCTAGGTTACCTAGCGGGCACTTGGACTTTCTAGGTTAACGAACGGGCACTTGGACTATGTAGGTTAACTAGCGGATACTTCGACTATCTAGGTTAGCTAACGGGCAATTGGACTATCTAGGTTACCTAGCGGGCACTTGGACTATGTAGGTTCCCTAGCGGGCACTTGGACTATTTAGGTTACCTAGCAGGCACTTTGACTATCTAGGTTAACTAACGGGCACTTGGACTATGTAGGTTGCCTAGCGAGCACTTGGAGTATGTAGGTTCCCTAGCGGGCAATTGGACTATGTAGGTTCCCTATCGGGTACTTGGACTGTCTAGGTTAACTAGCGGGCAATTGGACTGTCTAGGTTACCTAGTGGGCACTTGGAGTATGTACGTTCCCTAGCGGGCATTTGGGCTTTCTACGTTACCTAGCGGGCACTTGGACTATGTAGGTTAACGAACGGGTACTTGGACTATGTAGGTTAACGAACGGGCACTTGGATTATGTAGTTTACCTAGCAGGTACTTGGACTATGTAGGTTAACTAGCGGGCACTTGGACTATCTAGGTTACCTACGGGCACTTGGACTATGTAGGTTAACGAACGGGCACTTGGACTATGTAGGTAACCTAGTGGTCACTTGGACTATGTAGGTTATCTAGCGGACACTTGGACTATCTAGGTTACCTAGCAGGCACTTTGACTATCTAGGTTAACTAACGGGCACATGGACTATGTAGGGTAACTAGCGGGCACTTGGACTGTCTAGGTTACCTAACGGGCACTTGGATTATCTAGATTAACGAACGTGCACTTGGACTATGTAGGTAACCTAGCGTGCACTTGGACTGTCTAGGTTACCTAGCAGGCACTTGGACTATCTAGGTTAACGAACGGGCACTTGGACTATGTAGCTTAACTAGCGGACACTTCGACTATCTAGGTTAGCTAACGGGCAATTGGACAATCTAGGTTAACTAACGGGCACTTGGACTATGTAGGTTGCCTAGCGAGCACTTGGACTATGTAGGTTCCCTAGTGGGCACTTGGACTATGTAGGTTCCCTATCGGGTACTTGGACTGTCTAGGTTAACTAGGGGGCAATTGGACTGTCTAGGTTACCTAGTGGGCACTTGGACTATATACATTCCCTAGCGGGCACTTGGGCTATCTACGTTACCTAGCGGGCACTTGGACAATGTAAGTTAACGAACGGGCACTTGGACTATGTAGGTTAACTAGCGGACACTTGGACTATCTAGGATAGCTAACGGGCAATTGGACTATCAAGGTTACCTAACGGGCACTTGGACTATGTAGGTTACTAGCGGGCACTTGGACTATCTAGGTTACCTAGCAGGCACTTTGACTATCTAGGTTAACTAACGGGCACGTGTACTATGTCGGTTGCCTAGCGAGCACCTGGACTATGTAGGTTCCCTAGCGGGTGCTTGGACTATGCAGATTCCCTAGCGGTACTTGGACTGTCTAGGTTAACTAGCGGGCAATTGGACTGTCTAGGTTACCTAGTGGGAACTTGGACTATGTAGTTTACCTAGCAGGCACTTGGACTATGTAGGTTTACTAGCAGGCACTTAGACTATCTAGGTTACATAGCGGGCACTTGGACTATGTACGTTCCCTAGCGGGCACTTGGGCTATCTACGTTACCTAGCGGGCATTTGGACTATGTAGGTTAACGAATGGGCACATGGACTACGTAGGTAACCTAGTGGTCACTTGGACTGTCTAGGTTACCTAGCGGGCACTTGGACTATGTAGGTTAACTAGCGGGCACTTGGACTATCTAAGTTAACTAGCGGGCACTTGGACTATCTAGGTTTACTAGCGGGCACTTGGACTATCTAGGTTAACTAGCGGGCCCTTGCACTATGTAGGTTAACTAGCGGGCCCATGGATTATGTAGGTTTACTAGGGGGCACTTGGACTATCTAGGTTAACTAGCGGGCACTTGGACTATGTAGTTTCCCTAGCGGACATTTGGACTATTTAGGTTACCTAGCGGGCACTTGGACTATGTAGGTTATCTAGCGGGCACTTGGACTATCTAGGTTACCTAGCAGGCACTTTGACTATCTAGGTTAACTAACGGGCATTTGGACTATGTAGGGCAACTAGCGGGCACTTGGACTGTCTAGGTTACCTAACGGGCACTTGGATTATCTAGGTTAACGAACGGGCACTTGGACTATGTAGGTTACCTAGTCACCACTTGGACTATCTAGGTTAGCTAACAGGCACTTGGACTATCTAGGTTCCCTAGCGGGCACTTGTACTATCTAGGTTACCTAGCTGGCACTTGGACTATGTAGGTCAACTAGCGTGCCCTTGGACTATCTAGGTTACCTAACGGGCACATGGACTATGTATGTTCCAGAGTGGTCACTTGGATTATGTAGGTTGCCTAGCGGACATTTAGACTATGTAGGTTTCCTTGCGGGCATTTGGACTATGTATGTTACCAGCGGGCATTTGGACAATCTAGGTTAACGAACGTGCACTTGGACTATGTAGGTAACCTAGCGGGCACTTGGACTGTCTAGGTTACCTAGCGGGCACTTGGATTTTCTAGGTTAACGAACGGGCACTTGGACTATGTAGGTTAACTAGCGGATACTTCGACTATCTAGGTTAGCTAACGGGCAATTGGACTATCTAGGTTACCTAGCGGGCACTTGGACTATGTAGGTTCCCTAGCGGGCACTTGGACTATTTAGGTTACCTAGCAGGCACTTTGACTATCTAGGTTAACTAACGGGCACTTGGACTATGTAGGTTGCCTAGCGAGCACTTGGAGTATGTAGGTTCCCTAGCGGGCAATTGGACTATGTAGGTTCCCTATCGGGTAATTGGACTGTCTAGGTTAACTAGCGGGCAATTGGACTGTCTAGGTTACCTAGTGGGCACTTGGAGTATGTACGTTCCCTAGCGGGCATTTGGGCTTTCTACGTTACCTAGCGGGCACTTGGACTATGTAGGTTAACGAACGGGTACTTGGACTATGTAGGTTAACGAACGGGCACTTGGATTATGTAGTTTACCTAGCAGGTACTTGGACTATGTAGGTTAACTAGCGGGCACTTGGACTATCTAGGTTACCTACGGGCACTTGGACTATGTAGGTTAACGAACGGGCACTTGGACTATGTAGGTAACCTAGTGGTCACTTGGACTATGTAGGTTATCTAGCGGACACTTGGACTATCTAGGTTACCTAGCAGGCACTTTGACTATCTAGGTTAACTAACGGGCACATGGACTATGTAGGGTAACTAGCGGGCACTTGGACTGTCTAGGTTACCTAACGGGCACTTGGATTATCTAGATTAACGAACGTGCACTTGGACTATGTAGGTAACCTAGCGTGCACTTGGACTGTCTAGGTTACCTAGCGGGCACTTGGACTATCTAGGTTAACGAACGGGCACTTGGACTATGTAGGTTAACTAGCGGACACTTCGACTATCTAGGTTAGCTAACGGGCAATTGGACAATCTAGGTTAACTAACGGGCACTTGGACTATGTAGGTTGCCTAGCGAGCACTTGGACTATGTAGGTTCCCTAGTGGGCACTTGGACTATGTAGGTTCCCTATCGGGTACTTGGACTGTCTAGGTTAACTAGGGGGCAATTGGACTGTCTAGGTTACCTAGTGGGCACTTGGACTATATACATTCCCTAGCGGGCACTTGGGCTATCTACGTTACCTAGCGGGCACTTGGACAATGTAAGTTAACGAACGGGCACTTGGACTATGTAGGTTAACTAGCGGACACTTGGACTATCTAGGATATCTAACGGGCAATTGGACTATCAAGGTTACCTAACGGGCACTTGAACTATGTAGGTTACCTAGCGGGCACTTGGACTATCTAGGTTACCTAGCCACCACTTGGACTATCTAGGTTAGCTAACAGGCACTTGGACTATGTAGGTTCCCTAGCGGGCACTTGTACTATCTAAGTTACCTAGCTGGCACTTGGACTATGTAGGTCAACTAGTGGGCCCTTGGACTATCTAGGTTAGCTAACGGGCACTTGGACTATGTATGTTCCAGAGTGGGCACTTGTATTATGTAGGTTGCCTAGCGGACATTTAGACTATGTAGGTTTCCTTGCGGGCATTTGGACTATGTAGGTTACCTAGCGGGCACTTGGACTATCTAGGTTACCTACGGGCACTTGGACTATGTACCTTCCCTAGCGGGCACTTGGGCTATCTACGTTACCTAGCGGGCACTTGGACTATGTAGGTTAACGAACGGGCACTTGGACTATGTAGGTAACCTAGTGGTCACTTGGACTATGTAGGTTATCTAGCGGACACTTGGACTATCTAGGTTACCTAGCAGGCACTTTGACTATCTAGGTTAACTAACGGGCACTTGGACTATGTAGGGTAACTAGCGGGCACTTGGACTGTCTAGGTTACCTAACGGGCACTTGGATTATCTAGGTTAACGAACGGGCACTTGGACTATGTAGGTTACCTAGCCACCACTTGGACTATCTAGGTTCCCTAGCGGGCACTTGTACTATCTAGGTTACCTAGCTGGCACTTGGACTATGTAGGTCAACTAGCGGGCCCTTGGACTATCTAGGTTAGCTAACGGGCACTTGGACTATGTATGTTCCAGAGTGGGCACTTGTATTATGTAGGTTGCCTAGCGGACATTTAGACTATGTAGGTTTCCTTGCGGGCATTTGGACTATGTAGGTTACCTAGCGGGCACTTGGACTATGTAGGTTCCCTAGCGGTCACGTGGACTATGTAGGCTCCCTAGAAGGCACTTGGACTATGTAGGTTAACTAGCGGGCACTTGGACTAACCAGGTTACCAGGCGGGCACATGGACTATGTAGGTTACCCAATTGGCACTTGGACTATCTAGGTTAACGAACGGACACTTGGACTATGTAGGTTAGGTATCAGGCACTTGGACTATCGAGGTTACCTAGCAGGCACTGGAACTATGTAGGTTACCTAGCGGACAATTGGACGATTTAGGTTAACTAGAGGGCACTTGGACTATCTAGGTTAACTAGCAGGCCCTTGGACTATCTAGGTTTACTAGCGGGCACTTGGACTATCTAGGTTAACTAGCGGGCTCTTGGACTATGTAGGTTAACTAGCGGGCACTTGAACTCTCTAGGTTACCTAGCGGACACTTGGACTATGTACCTTCCCTAGCGGGCACTTGGACTATCTAGGTTACCTAGCAGGCACTTGGATTATGAAGGATCCCTAGCGGGCAATTGGACTATCTAGGTTACCTAGCTGGCACTTGGACTATGTAGGTTAACTAGCGGACACTTGCACGATCTAGGTTAACTAGCGGGCCCTTGCACTATGTAGGTTAACTAGCGGGCCCATGGATTATGTAGGTTTACTAGGGGGCACTTGGACTATCTAGGTTAACTAGCGGGCACTTGGACTATGTAGTTTCCCTAGCGGGCATTTGGACTATTTAGGTTGCCTAGCGGGCACTTGGAATATGTAGGTTACCTAGCAGGCACTTTGACTATCTAGGTTAACTAACGGGCACTTGGACTATGTAGGGTAACTAGCGGGCACTTGGACTGTCTAGGTTACCTAACGGGCACTTGGATTATCTAGGTTAACGAACGGGTACGTGGACTATGTAGGTTACCTAGCCACCACTTGGACTATCTAGGTTCCCTAGCGGGCACTAGGACTATGTAGGTCAACTAGCGGGCCCTTGGACTATCTAGGTTAGCTAACGGGCACTTGGACTATGTATGTTCCAGAGCGGGCACTTGGATTATGTAGGTTGCCTAGCGGACATTTAGACTATGTAGGTTTCCTTGCGGGCATTTGGACTATGTAGGTTACCTAGCGGGCCCTTGGTCTATGTAGGTTCCCTAACGGCACTTGGACTATGTAGGTTCCCTAGGGGTCACGTGGACTATGTAGGCTCCCTAGAACGCACTTGGACTATGTAGGTTAACTAGCGGGCACTTGGACTATGTAGGTTACCCAATGGGCACTTGGACTACATAGGTTAACGAACGGACACTTGGGCTATGTAGGTTAGCTATCAGGCACTTGGACTATCTAGGTTACCTAGCGAACACTTGGACGATTTAGGATAACTAGCGGGCACTTGGACTATCTAGGTTAACTAGCAGGCCCTTGGACTATCTAGGTTTACTAGCGGGCACTTGGACTATCTAGGTTAACTAACGGGCACTTGGACTATGTAGTTTCCCTAGCGGGCATTTGGATTATTTAGGTTACCTAGTGGGCACTTGGACTATGTAGGTTATCTAGCGGGCACTTGGACTACGTAGGTTAACTAGAAGGGACTTGGACTATCAAGGTTACCTAGCGGGCCCTTGGACTATGTAGGTTACCAGCGGGCACTTGGACTATCTAGGTTAACGAACGTGCACTTGGACTATGTAGGTAACCTAGCGGGCACTTGGACTGTCTAGGTTACCTAGCGGGCACTTGGACTATCTAGGTTAACGAACGGGCACTTGGACTATGTAGGTTAACTAGCGGATACTTCGACTATCTAGGTTAGCTAACGGGCAATTGGACTATCTAGGTTACCTAGCGGGCACTTGGACTATGTAGGTTCCCTAGCGGGCACTTGGACTATTTAGGTTACCTAGCAGGCACTTTGACTATCTAGGTTAACTAACGGGCACTTGGACTATGTAGGTTGCCTAGCGAGCACTTGGACTATGTAGGTTCCCTAGTGGGCACTTGGACTATGTAGGTTCCCTATCGGGTACTTGGATTGTCTAGGTTAACTAGGGGGCAATTGGACTGTCTAGGTTACCTAGTGGGCACTTGGACTATGTACGTTCCCTAGCGGGCACTTGGGTTATCTATGTTACCTAGCGGGCACTTGGACAATGTAAGTTAACGAACGGGCACTTGGACTATGTAGGTTAACTAGCGGACACTTGGACTATCTAGGATAGCTAACGGGCAATTGGACTATCAAGGTTACCTAACGGGCACTTGAATTATGTAGGTTACCTAGCGGGCACTTGGACTATCTAGGTTACCTAGCAGGCACTTTGACTATCTAGGTTAACTAACGGGCACGTGGACTATGTAGGTTGCCTAGCGAGCACCTGGACTATGTAGGTTCCCTAGCGGGCGCTTGGACTATGTAGATTCCGTAGCGGTACTTGGACTGTCTAGGTTAACTAGCGGGCAATTGGACTGTCTAGGTTACCTAGTGGGCACTTGGACTATGTAGTTTACCTAGCAGGCACTTGGACTATGTAGGTTTACTAGCAGGCACTTAGACTATCTAGGTTACCTAGCGGGCACTTGGACTATGTACGTTCCCTAGCGGGCACTTGGGCTATCTACGTTACCTAGCGGGCACTTGGACTATGTAGGTTAACGAATGGGCACATGGACTACGTAGGTAACCTAGTGGTCACTTGGACTGTCTAGGTTACCTAGCGGGCACTTGGACTATGTAGGTTAACTAGCGG
This sequence comes from Tenrec ecaudatus, assembly GCF_050624435.1. Taxonomy (NCBI): domain Eukaryota; kingdom Metazoa; phylum Chordata; class Mammalia; order Afrosoricida; family Tenrecidae; genus Tenrec; species Tenrec ecaudatus. The sequence continues at coordinate 1,586,827 of NW_027457550.1, read as the reverse complement.
GCACTTGGACTATCTAGGTTAACTAGCGTGCACTTGGACTATCTAGGTTAACTAGCGGGCACTTGGGCTATCTAGGTTAACTAGCGGGCCCTTGCACTATGTAGGTTAACTTCGGGCCCATGGATTATGTAGGTTTACTAGGGGGCACTTGGACTATCTAGGTTAACTAGCGGGCACTTGGACTATCTAGGTTAACTAGTGGGCACTTGGACTATCTAGGTTAACTAGCGGGCCCTTGCACTATGTAGGTTAACTAGCGGGCCCATGGATTATGTAGGTTTACTAGGGGGCACTTGGACTATCTAGGTTAACTAGCGGGCACTTGGACTATGTAGTTTCCCTAGCGGACATTTGGACTATTTAGGTTACCTAGCGGGCACTTGGACTATGTAGGTTACCTAGCAGGCACTTTGACTATCTAGGTTAACTAACGGGCATTTGGACTATGTAGGGCAACTAGCGGGCACTTGGACTGTCTAGGTTACCTAACGGGCACATGGATTATCTAGGTTAACGAACGGGCACTTGGACTATGTAGGTTACCTAGCCACCACTTGGACTATCTAGGTTAGCTAACAGGCACTTGGACTATCTAGGTTCCCTAGGGGGCACTTGTACTATCTAGGTTACCTAGCTGGCACTTGGACTATGTAGGTCAACTAGCGGGCCCTTGGACTATCTAGGTTAGCTAACGGGCACTTGGACTATGTATGTTCCAGAGTGGGCACTTGTATTATGTAGGTTGCCTAGCGGACATTTAGACTATGTAGGTTTCCTTGCGGGCATTTGGACTATGTAGGTTACCTAGCGGGCACTTGGGCTATTTAGGTTCCCTAGCGGTCACGTGGACTATGTAGGCTCCCTAGAAGGCACTTGGACTATGTAGGTTAACTAGCGGGCACTTGGACTAACCAGGTTACCAGGCGGGCACATGGACTATGTAGGTTACCCAATTGGCACTTGGACTATCTAGGTTAACGAACGGACACTTGGACTATGTAGGTTAGGTATCAGGCACTTGGACTATCTAGGTTACCTAGCAGGCACTGGGACTATGTAGGTTACCTAGCGGACACATGGACGATTTAGGTTAACTAGCGGGCACTTGGACTATCTAGGTTAACTAGCAGGCCCTTGGACTATCTAGGTTTACTAGCGGGCACTTGGACTATCTAGGTTAACTAGCGGGCTCTTGGACTATGTAGGTTAACTAGCGGGCACTTGAACTCTCTAGGTTACCTAGCGGACACTTGGACTATGTACCTTCCCTAGCGGGCACTTGGACTATCTAGGTTACCTAGCAGGCACTTGGATTATGAAGGATCCCTAGCGGGCAATTGGACTATCTAGGTTACCTAGCTGGCACTTGGACTATGTAGGTTAACTAGCGGACACTTGCACGATCTAGGTTAACTAGCGGGCCCTTGCACTATGTAGGTTAACTAGCGGGCCCATGGATTATGTAGGTTTACTAGGGGGCACTTGGGACATCTAGGTTAACTAGCGGGCACTTGGACTATGTAGTTTCCCTAGCGGGCATTTGGACTATTTAGGTTGCCTAGCGGGCACTTGGACTATGTAGGTTACCTAGCAGGCACTTTGACTATCTAGGTTAACTAACGGGCACTTGGACTATGTAGGGTAACTAGCGGGCACTTGGACTGTCTAGGTTACCTAACGGGCACTTGGATTATCTAGGTTAACGAACGGGTACGTGGACTATGTAGGTTACCTAGCCACCACTTGGACTATCTAGGTTCCCTAGCGGGCACTAGGACTATGTCGGTCAACTAGCGGGCCCTTGGACTATCTAGGTTAGCTAACGGGCACTTGGACTATGTATGTTCCAGAGCGGGCACTTGGATTATGTAGGTTGCCTAGCGGACATTTAGACTATGTAGGTTTCCTTGTGGGCATTTGGACTATGTAGGTTACCTAGCCGGCCCTTGGTCTATGTAGGTTCCCTAACGGCACTTGGACTATGTAGGTTCCCTAGGGGTCACGTGGACTATGTAGGCTCCCTATAACGCACTTGGACTATGTAGGTTAACTAGCGGGCACTTGGACTATGTAGGTTACCCAATGGGCACTTGGACTACATAGGTTAACGAACGGACACTTGGGCTATGTAGGTTAGCTATCAGGCACTTGGACTATCTAGGTTACCTAGCAGACACTTGGACGATATAGGATAACTAGCGGGCACTTGGACTATCTAGGTTAACTAGCAGGCCCTTGGACTATCTAGGTTTACTAGCGGGCACTTGGACTATCTAGGTTAAGTAGCGGGCTCTTGGACTATGTAGGTTAACTAGCGAGCACTTGAACTCTCTAGGTTACCTAGCGGACACTTGGACTATGTACCTTCCCTAGCGGGCACTTGGACTATCTAGGTTACCTAGCAGGCACTTGGATTATGAAGGATCCCTAGCGGGCAATTGGACTATCTAGGTTACCTAGCTGGCACTTGGACTATGTAGGTTAACTAGTGGACAATTGCATGATCTAGGTTAACTAGCGGGCCCTTGCACTATGTAGGTTAACTAGCGGGCCCATGGATTATGTAGGTTTACTAGGGGGCACTTGGGACATCTAGGTTAACTAGCGGGCACTTGGACTATGTAGTTTCCCTAGCGGGCATTTGGACTATTTAGGTTGCCTAGCGGGCACTTGGAATATGTAGGTTACCTAGCAGGCACTTTGACTATCTAGGTTAACTAACAGGCACTTGGACTATGTAGGGTAACTAGCGGGCACTTGGACTGTCTAGGTTACCTAACGGGCACTTGGATTATCTAGGTTAACGAACGGGTACGTGGACTATGTAGGTTACCTAGCCACCACTTGGACTATCTAGGTTCCCTAGCGGGCAATTGGACTATGTAGTTCAACTAGCGGGCCCTTGGACTATCTAGGTTAGCTAACGGGCACTTGGACTATGTATGTTCCAGAGCGGGCACTTGGATTATGTAGGTTGCCTAGCGGACATTTAGACTATGTAGGTTTCCTTGCGGGCATTTGGACTATGTAGGTTACCTAGCGGGCCCTTGGACTATGTAGGTTCCCTAACGGGCACTTGGACTATGTAGGTTCCCTAGGGGTCACGTGGACTATGTAGGCTCCCTAGAACGCACTTGGACTATGTAGGTTAACTAGCGGGCATTTGGACTATGTAGGTTACCCAATGGGCACTTGGACTATCTAGGTTAAGGAACGGACACTTGGGCTATGTAGGTTAACTATCAGGCACTTAGACTATCTAGGTTACCTAGCGGACACTTGGACGATTTAGGATAACTAGCGGACACTTGGACTATCTAGGTTAACTAGCAGGCCCTTTGACTATCTAGTTTTACTAGCGGGCACTTGGACTATCTAGGTTAACTAACGGGCACTTGGACTATGTAGTTTCCCTAGCGGGCATTTGGATTATTTAGGTTACCTAGTGGGCACTTGGACTATGTAGGTTATCTAGCGGGCACTTGGACTACGTAGTTTAACTAGAAGGGTCTTGGACTATCAAGGTTACCTAGCGGGGCCTTGGACTATGTAGGTTACCAGCGGGCACTTGGACTATCTAGGTTAACGAACGTGCACTTGGACTATATAGGTAACCTAGCGGGCACTTGGACTGTCTAGGTTACCTAGCGGGCACTTGGACTATCTAGGTTAACGAACGGGCACTTGGACTATGTAGGTTAACTAGCAGACACTTCGACTATCTAGGTTAGCTAACGGGCAATTGGACAATCTAGGTTAACTAACGGGCACTTGGACTATGTAGGTTGCCTAGCGAGCACTTGGACTATGTAGGTTCCCTAGTGGGCACTTGGACTATGTAGGTTCCCTATCGGGTACTTGGACTGTCTAGGTTAACTAGGGGGCAATTGGACTGTCTAGGTTACCTAGTGGGCACTTGGACTATGTACGTTCCCTAGCGGGCACTTGGGTTATCTACGTTACCTAGCGGGCACTTGGACAATGTAAGTTAACGAACGGGCACTTAGACTATGTAGGTTAACTAGCGGACACTTGGACTATCTAGGATAGCTAACGGGCAATTGGACTATCAAGGTTACCTAACGGGCACTTGGACTATGTAGGTTACCTAGCGGGCACTTGGACTATCTAGGTTACCTAGCAGGCACTTTGACTATCTAGGTTAACTAACGGACACGTGTACTATGTAGGTTGCCTAGCGAGCACCTGGACTATGTAGGTTCCCTAGCGGGTGCTTGGACTATGCAGATTCCCTAGCGGTACTTGGACTGTCTAGGTTAACTAGCGGGCAATTGGACTGTCTAGGTTACCTAGTGGGCACTTGGACTATGTAGTTTACCTAGCAGGCACTTGGACTATGTAGGTTTACTAGCAGGCACTTAGACTATCTAGGTTACATAGCGGGCACTTGGACTATGTACGTTCCCTAGCGGGCACTGGGGCTATCTACGTTACCTAGCGGGCACTTGGACTATGTAGGTTAACGAATGGGCACATGGACTACGTAGGTAACCTAGTGGTCACTTGGACTGTCTAGGTTACCTAGCGGGCACTTGGACTATGTAGGTTAACTAGCCGGCACTTGGACTATCTACGTTAACTAGCGGGCACTTGGACTATCTAGGTTTACTAGCGGGCCCTTGCACTATGTAGGTTAACTAGCGGGCCCATGGATTATGTAGGTTTACTAGGGGGCACTTGGACTATCTAGGTTAACTAGCGGGCACTTGGACTATGTAGTTTCCCTAGCGGACATTTGGACTATTTAGGTTACCTAGGGGGCACTTGGACTATGTAGGTTATCTAGCGGGCACTTGGACTATCTAGGTTACCTAGCAGGCACTTTGACTATCTAGGTTAACTAACGGGCATTTGGACTATGTAGGGCAACTAGCGGGCACTTGGACTGTCTAGGTTACCTAACGGGCACTTGGATTATCTAGGTTAACGAACGGGCACTTGGACTATGTAGGTTACCTAGCCACCACTTGGACTATCTAGGTTAGCTAACAGGCACTTGGACTATCTAGGTTCCCTAGCGGGCACTTGTACTATCTAGGTTACCTAGCTGGCACTTGGACTATGTAGGTCAACTAGCGTGCCCTTGGACTATCTAGGTTAGCTAACGGGCACATGGACTATGTATGTTCCAGAGTGGTCACTTGGATTATGTAGGTTGCCTAGCGGACATTTAGACTATGTAGGTTTCCTTGCGGGCATTTGGACTATGTATGTTACCAGCGGGCACTTGGACTATCTAGGTTAACGAACGTGCACTTGGACTATGTAGGTAACCTAGCGGGCACTTGGACTGTCTAGGTTACCTAGCGGGCACTTGGACTTTCTAGGTTAACGAACGGGCACTAGGACTATGTAGGTTAACTAGCGGATACTTCGACTATCTAGGTTAGCTAACGGGCAATTGGACTATCTAGGTTACCTAGCGGGCACTTGGACTATGTAGGTTCCCTAGCGGGCACTTGGACTATTTAGGTTACCTAGCAGGCACTTTGACTATCTAGGTTAACTAACGGGCACTTGGACTATGTAGGTTGCCTAGCGAGCACTTGGAGTATGTAGGTTCCCTAGCGGGTAATTGGACTATGTAGGTTCCCTATCGGGTACTTGGACTGTCTAGGTTAACTAGCGGGCAATTGGACTGTCTAGGTTACCTAGTGGGCACTTGGAGTATTTACGTTCCCTAGCGGGCATTTGGGCTTTCTACGTTACCTAGCGGGCACTTGGACTATGTAGGTTAACGAACGGGTACTTGGACTATGTAGGTTAACTAGCGGGCACTTGGACTATCTAGGTTACCTACGGGCACTTGGACTATGTAGGTTAACGAACGGGCACTTGGACTATGTAGGTAACCTAGTGGTCACTTGGACTATGTAGGTTATCTAGCGGACACTTGGACTATCTGGGTTACCTAGCAGGCACTTTGACTATCTAGGTTAACTAACGGGCACATGGACTATGTAGGGTAACTAGCGGGCACTTGGACTGTCTAGGTTACCTAACGGGCACTTGGATTATCTAGATTAACGAACGTGCACTTGGACTATGTAGGTAACCTAGCGTGCACTTGGACTGTCTAGGTTACCTAGCGGGCACTTGGACTATCTAGGTTAACGAACGGGCACTTGGACTATGTAGGTTAACTAGCGGACACTTCGACTATCTAGGTTAGCTAACGGGCAATTGGACAATCTAGGTTAACTAACGGGCACTTGGACTATGTAGGTTGCCTAGCGAGCACTTGGACTATGTAGGTTCCCTAGTGGGCACTTGGACTATGTAGGTTCCCTATCGGGTACTTGGACTGTCTAGGTTAACTAGGGGGCAATTGGACTGTCTAGGTTACCTAGTGGGCACTTGGACTATATACATTCCCTAGCGGGCACTTGGGCTATCTACGTTACCTAGCGCGCACTTGGACAATGTAAGTTAACGAACGGGCACTTGGACTATGCAGGTTAACTAGCGGACACTTGGACTAGCTACGATATCTAACGGGCAATTGGACTATCAAGGTTACCTAACGGGCACTTGAACTATGTAGGTTACCTAGCGGGCACTTGGACTATCTAGGTTACCTAGCCACCACTTGGACTATCTAGGTTAGCTAACAGGCACTTGGACTATGTAGGTTCCCTAGCGGGCACTTGTAATATCTAAGTTACCTAGCTGGCACTTGGACTATGTAGGTCAACTAGTGGGCCCTTGGACTATCTAGGTTAGCTAACGGGCACATGGACTATGTATGTTCCAGAGTGGGCACTTGTATTATGTAGGTTGCCTAGCGGACATTTAGACTATGTAGGTTTCCTTGCGGGCATTTGGACTATGTAGGTTACCTAGCGGGCACTTGGACTATATAGGTTACCTACGGGCACTTGGACTATGTACCTTCCCTAGCGGGCACTTGGGCTATCTACGTTACCTAGCGGGCACTTGGACTATGTAGGTTAACGAACGGGCACTTGGACTATGTAGGTAACCTAGTGGTCACTTGGACTATGTAGGTTATCTAGCGGACACTTGGACTATCTAGGTTACCTAGCAGGCACTTTGACTATCTAGGTTAACTAACGGGCACTTGGACTATGTAGGGTAACTAGCGGGCACTTGGACTGTCTAGGTTACCTAACGGGCACTTGGATTATCTAGGTTAACGAACGGGCACTTGGACTATGTAGGTTACCTAGCCACCACTTCGACTATCTAGGTTAGCTAACAGGCACTTGGACTATCTAGGTTCCCTAGCGGGCACTTGTACTATCTAGGTTACCTAGCTGGCACTTGGACTATGTAGGTCAACTAGCGGGCCCTTGGACTATCTAGGTTAGCTAACGGGCACTTGGACTATGTATGTTCCAGAGTGGGCACTTGTATTATGTAGGTTGCCTAGCGGACATTTAGACTATGTAGGTTTCCTTGCGGGCATTTGGACTATGTAGGTTACCTAGCGGGCACTTGGACTATGTAGGTTCCCTAGCGGTCACGTGGACTATGTAGGCTCCCTAGAAGGCACTTGGACTATGTAGGTTAACTAGCGGGCACTTGGACTAACCAGGTTACCAGGCGGGCACATGGACTATGTAGGTTACCCAATTGGCACTTGGACTATCTAGGTTAACGAACGGACACTTGGACTATGTAGGTTAGGTATCAGGCACTTGGACTATCTAGGTTACCTAGCAGGCACTGGGACTATGTAGGTTACCTAGCGGACAATTGGACGATTTAGGTTAACTAGAGGGCACTTGGACTATCTAGGTTAACTAGCAGGCCCTTGGACTATCTAGGTTTACTAGCGGGCACTTGGACTATCTAGGTTAACTAGCGGGCTCTTGGACTATGTAGGTTAACTAGCGGGCACTTGAACTCTCTAGGTTACCTAGCGGACACTTGGACTATGTACCTTCCCTAGCGGGCACTTGGACTATCTAGGTTACCTAGCAGGCACTTGGATTATGAAGGATCCCTAGCGGGCAATTGGACTATCTAGGTTACCTAGCTGGCACTTGGACTATGTAGGTTAACCAGCGGACACTTGCACGATCTAGGTTAACTAGCGGGCCCTTCCACTATGTAGGTTAACTAGCGGGCCCATGGATTATGTAGGTTTACTAGGGGGCACTTGGACTATCTAGGTTAACTAGCGGGCACTTGGACTATGTAGTTTCCCTAGCGGGCATTTGGACTATTTAGGTTGCCTAGCGGGCACTTGGACTATGTAGGTTACCTAGCAGGCACTTTGACTATCTAGGTTAACTAACGGGCACTTGGACTATGTAGGGTAACTAGCGGGCACTTGGACTGTCTAGGTTACCTAACGGGCACTTGGATTATCTAGGTTAACGAACGGGTACGTGGACTATGTAGGTTACCTAGCCACCACTTGGACTATCTAGGTTCCCTAGCGGGCACTAGGACTATGTAGGTCAACTAGCGGGCCCTTGGACTATCTAGGTTAGCTAACGGGCACTTGGACTATGTATGTTCCAGAGCGGGCATTTGGATTATGTAGGTTGCCTAGCGGACATTTAGACTATGTAGGTTTCCTTGCGGGCATTTGGACTATGTAGGTTACCTAGCGGGCCCTTGGTCTATGTAGGTTCCCTAACGGCACTTGGACTATGTAGGTTCCCTAGGGGTCACGTGGACTATGTAGGCTCCCTATAACGCACTTGGACTATGTAGGTTAACTAGCGGGCACTTGGACTATGTAGGTTACCCAATGGGCACTTGGACTACATAGGTTAACGAACGGACACTTGGGCTATGTAGGTTAGCTATCAGGCACTTGGACTATCTAGGTTACCTAGCGGACACTTGGACGATTTAGGATAACTAGCGGGCACTTGGACTATCTAGGTTAACTAGCAGGCCCTTGGACTATCTAGATTTACTAGCGGGCACTTGGACTATCTAGGTTAACTAACGGGCACTTGGACTATGTAGTTTCCCTAGCGGGCATTTGGATTATTTAGGTTACCTAGTGGGCACTTGGACTATGTAGGTTATCTAGCGGGCACTTGGACTACGTAGGTTAACTAGAAGGGACTTGGACTATCAAGGTTACCTAGCGGGCCCTTGGACTATGTAGGTTACCAGCGGGCACTTGGACTATCTAGGTTAACGAACGTGCACTTGGACTATGTAGGTAACCTAGCGGGCACTTGGACTGTCTAGGTTACCTAGCGGGCACTTGGACTATCTAGGTTAACGAACGGGCACGTGGACTATGTAGGTTAACTAGCAGACACATCGACTATCTAGGTTAGCTAACGGGCAATTGGACAATCTAGGTTAACTAACGGGCACTTGGACTATGTAGGTTGCCTAGCGAGCACTTGGACTATGTAGGTTCCCTAGTGGGCACTTGGACTATGTAGGTTCCCTATCGGGTACTTGGACTGTCTAGGTTAACTAGAGGGCAATTGGACAATGTAAGTTAACGAACGGGCACTTGGACTATGTAGGTTAACTAGCGGACACTTGGACTATCTAGGATAGCTAACGGGCAATTGGACTATCAAGGTTACCTAACGGGCACTTGAACTATGTAGGTTACCTAGCGGGCACTTGGACTGTCTAGGTTACCTAGCAGGCACTTTGACTATCTAGGTTAACTAACGGGCACGTGGACTATGTAGGTTGCCTAGCGAGCACCTGGACTATGTAGGTTCCCTAGCGGGCGCTTGGACTATGTAGATTCCCTAGCGGTACTTGGACTGTCTAGGTTAACTAGCGGGCAATTGGACTGTCTAGGTTACCTAGTGGGCACTTGGACTATGTAGTTTACCTAGCAGGCACTTGGACTATGTAGGTTTACTAGCAGGCACTTAGACTATCTAGGTTACCTAGCGGGCACTTGGACTATGTACGTTCCCTAGCGGGCACTTGGGCTATCTACGTTACCTAGCGGGCACTTGGACTATGTAGGTTAACGAATGGGCACATGGACTACGTAGGTAACCTAGTGGTCACTTGGACTGTCTAGGTTACCTAGCGGGCACTTGGACTATGTAGGTTAACTAGCGGGCACTTGGACTATCTAGGTTAACTAGCGGGCACTTGGACTATCTAGGTTAACTAGCGGGCACTTGGACTATCTAGGTTAACTAGCGGGCCCTTGCACTATGTAGGTTAACTTCGGGCCCATGGATTATGTAGGTTTACTAGGGGGCACTTGGACTATCTAGGTTAACTAGCGGGCACTTGGACTATCTAGGTTAACTAGTGGGCACTTGGACTATCTAGGTTAACTAGCGGGCCCTTGCACTATGTAGGTTAACTAGCGGGCCCATGGATTATGTAGGTTTACTAGGGGGCACTTGGACTATCTAAGTTAACTAGCGGGCACTTGGACTATGTAGTTTCCCTAGCGGACATTTGGACTATTTAGGTTACCTAGCGGGCACTTGGACTATGTAGGTTACCTAGCAGGCACTTTGACTATCTAGGTTAACTAACGGGCATTTGGACTATGTAGGGCAACTAGCGGGCACTTGGACTGTCTAGGTTACCTAACGGGCACATGGATTATCTAGGTTAACGAACGGGCACTTGGACTATGTAGGTTACCTAGCCACCACTTGGACTATCTAGGTTAGCTAACAGGCACTTGGACTATCTAGGTTCCCTAGCGGGCACTTGTACTATCTAGGTTACCTAGCTGGCACTTGGACTATGTAGGTCAACTAGCGGGCCCTTGGACTATCTAGGTTAGCTAACGGGCACTTGGACTATGTATGTTCCAGAGTGGGCACTTGTATTATGTAGGTTGCCTAGCGGACATTTAGACTATGTAGGTTTCCTTGCGGGCATTTGGACTATGTAGGTTACCTAGCGGGCACTTGGGCTATTTAGGTTCCCTAGCGGTCACGTGGACTATGTAGGCTCCCTAGAAGGCACTTGGACTATGTAGGTTAACTAGCGGGCACTTGGACTAACCAGGTTACCAGGCGGGCACATGGACTATGTAGGTTACCCAATTGGCACTTGGACTATCTAGGTTAACGAACGGACACTTGGACTATGTATGTTAGGTATCAGGCACTTGGACTATCTAGGTTACCTAGCAGGCACTGGGACTATGTAGGTTACCTAGCGGACACTTGGACGATTTAGGTTAACTAGCGGGCACTTGGACTATCTAGGTTAACTAGCAGGCCCTTGGACTATCTAGGTTTACTAGCGGGCACTTGGACTATCTAGGTTAACTAGCGGGCTCTTGGACTATGTAGGTTAACTAGCGGGCACTTGAACTCTCTAGGTTACCTAGCGGACACTTGGACTATGTACCTTCCCTAGCGGGCACTTGGACTATCTAGGTTACCTAGCAGGAACTTGGATTATGAAGGATCCCTAGCGGGCAATTGGACTATCTAGGTTACCTAGCTGGCACTTGGACTATGTAGGTTAACTAGCGGACACTTGTACGATCTAGGTTAACTAGCGGGCCCTTGCACTATGTAGGTTAACTAGCGGGCCCATGGATTATGTAGGTTTACTAGGGGGCACTTGGGACATCTAGGTTAACTAGCGGGCACTTGGACTATGTAGTTTCCCTAGCGGGCATTTGGACTATTTAGGTTGCCTAGCGGGCACTTGGACTATGTAGGTTACCTAGCAGGCACTTTGACTATCTAGGTTAACTAACGGGCACTTGGACTATGTAGGGTAACTAGCGGGCACTTGGACTGTCTAGATTACCTAACGGGCACTTGGATTATCTAGGTTAACGAACGGGTACGTGGACTATGTAGGTTACCTAGCCACCACTTGGACTATCTAGGTTCCCTAGCGGGCACTTGGACTATGTAGGTCAACTAGCGGGCCCTTGGACTATCTAGGTTAGCTAACGGGCACTTGGACTATGTATGTTCCAGAGCGGGCACTTGGATTATGTAGGTTGCCTAGCGGACATTTAGACTATGTAGGTTTCCTTGCGGGCATTTGGACTATGTAGGTTACCTAGCGGGCCCTTGGACTATGTAGGTTCCCTAACGGGCACTTGGACTATGTAGGTTCCCTAGGGGTCACGTGGACTATGTAGGCTCCCTAGAACGCACTTGGACTATGTAGGTTAACTAGCGGGCACTTGGACTATGTAGGTTACCCAATGGGCACTTGGACTACATAGGTTAACGAACGGACACTTGGGCTATGTAGGTTAGCTATCAGGCACTTGGACTATCTAGGTTACCTAGCGGACACTTGGACGATTTAGGATAACTAGCGGGCACTTGGCCTATCTAGGTTAACTAGCAGGCCCTTGGACTATCTAGGTTTACTAGCGGGCACTGGGACTATCTAGGTTAACTAACGGGCACTTGGACTATGTAGTTTCCCTAGCGGGCTTTTGGATTATTTAGGTTACCTAGTGGGCACTTGGACTATGTAGGTTATCTAGCGGGCACTTGGACTACGTAGGTTAACTAGAAGGGACTTGGACTATCAAGGTTACCTAGCGGGCCCTTGGACTATGTAGGTTACCAGCGGGCACTTGGACTATCTAGGTTAACGAACGTTCACTTGGACTATGTAGGTAACCTAGCGGGCACTTGAACTGTCTAGGTTACCTAGCGGGCACTTGGACTATCTAGGTTAACGAACGGGCACTTGGACTATGTAGGTTAACTAGCAGACACATCGACTATCTAGGTTAGCTAACGGGCAATTGGACAATCTAGGTTAACTAACGGGCACTTGGACTATGTAGGTTGCCTAGCGAGCACTTGGACTATGTAGGTTCCCTAGTGGGCACTTGGACTATGTAGGTTCCCTATCGGGTACTTGGACTGTCTAGGTTAACTAGGGGGCAATTGGACTGTCTAGGTTACCTAGTGGGCACTTGGACTATGTACGTTCCCTAGCGGGCACTTGGGTTATCTATGTTACCTAGCGGGCACTTGGACAATGTAAGTTAACGAACGGGCACTTGGACTATGTAGGTTAACTAGCGGACACTTGGACTATCTAGGTTACCTAGCAGGCACTTTGACTATCTAGGTTAACTAACGGGCACGTGGACTATGTAGGTTGCCTAGCGAGCACCTGGACTATGTAGGTTCCCTAGCGGGCGCTTGGACTATGTAGATTCCCTAGCGGTACTTGGACTGTCTAGGTTAACTAGCGGGCAATTGGACTGTCTAGGTTACCTAGTGGGCACTTGGACTATGTAGTTTACCTAGCAGGCACTTGGACTATGTAGGTTTACTAGCAGGCACTTAGACTATCTAGGTTACCTAGCGGGCACTTGGACTATGTACGTTCCCTAGCGGGCACTTGGGCTATCTACGTTACCTAGCGGGCACTTGGACTATGTAGGTTAACGAATGGGCACATGGACTACGTAGGTAACCTAGTGGTCACTTGGACTGTCTAGGTTACCTAGCGGGCACTTGGACTATGTAGGTTAACTAGCGGGCACTTGGACTATCTAGGTTAACTAGCGGGCACTTGGACTATCTAGGTTAACTAGCGGGCACTTGGACTATCTAGGTTAACTAGCGGGCCCTTGCACTATGTAGGTTAACTTCGGGCCCATGGATTATGTAGGTTTACTAGGGGGCACTTGGACTATCTAGGTTAACTAGCGGGCACTTGGACTATCTAGGTTAACTAGCGGGCACTTGGACTATCTAGGTTAACTAGCGGGACCTTGCACTGTGTAGGTTAACTATCGGGCCCATGGATTATGTAGGTTTACTAGGGGGCACTTGGACTATCTAGGTTAAGTAGCGGGCACTTGGACTATGTAGTTTCCCTAGCGGACATTTGGACTATTTAGGTTACCTAGCGGGCACTTGGACTATGTAGGTTACCTAGCAGGCACTTTGACTATCTAGGTTAACTAACGGGCATTTGGACTATGTAGGGCAACTAGCGGGCACTTGGACTGTCTTGGTTACCTAACGGGCACTTGGATTATCTAGGTTAACGAACGGGCACTTGGACTATGTAGGTTACCTAGCCACCACTTGGACTATCTAGGTTAGCTAACAGGCACTTGGACTATCTAGGTTCCCTAGCGGGCACTTGTACTATCTAGGTTACCTAGCTGGCACTTGGACTATGTAGGTCAACTAGCGTGCCCTTGGACTATCTAGGTTAGCTAACGGGCACATGGACTATGTATGTTCCAGAGTGGTCACTTGGATTATGTAGGTTGCCTAGCGGACATTTAGACTATGTAGGTTTCCTTGCGGGCATTTGGACTATGTATGTTACCAGCGGGCACTTGGACAATCTAGGTTAATGAACGTGCACTTGGACTATGTAGGTAACCTAGCGGGCACTTGGACTGTCTAGGTTACCTAGCGGGCACTTGGACTTTCTAGGTTAACGAACGGGCACTTGGACTATGTAGGTTAACTAGCGGACACTTCGACTATCTAGGTTAGCTAACGGGCAATTGGACTATCTAGGTTACCTAGCGGGCACTTGGACTACGTAGGTTCCCTAGCCGGCACTTGGACTATTTAGGTTACCTAGCAGGCACTTTGACTATCTAGGTTAACTAACGGGCACTTGGACTATGTAGGTTGCCTAGCGAGCACTTGGAGTATGTAGGTTCCCTAGCGGGCAATTGGACTATGTAGGTTCCCTATCGGGTACTTGGACTGTCTAGGTTAACTAGCGGGCAATTGGACTGTCTAGGTTACCTAGTGGGCACTTGGAGTATGTACGTTCCCTATCGGGCATTTGGGCTTTCTACGTTACCTAGCGCGCACTTGGACTATGTAGGTTAACGAACGGGTACTTGGACTATGTAGGTTAACGACGGGCACTTGGATTATGTAGTTTACCTAGCAGGTACTTGGACTATGTAGGTTAGCTAGAGGGCACTTGGACTATCTAGGTTACCTACGGGCACTTGGACTATGTACCTTCCCTAGCGGGCACTTGGGCTATCTACGTTACCTAACGGGCACTTGGACTATGTAGGTTAACGAACGGGCACTTGGACTATGTAGGTAACCTAGTGGTCACTTGGACTATGTAGGTTATCTAGCGGACACTTGGACTATCTAGGTTACCTAGCAGGCACTTTGACTATCTAGGTTAACTAACGGGCACTTGGACTATGTAGGGTAACTAGCGGGCACTTGGACTGTCTAGGTTACCTAACGGGCACTTGGATTATCTAGATTAACGAACGTGCACTTGGACTGTGTAGGTAACCTAGCGGGCACTTGGACTGTCTAGGTTACCTAGCGGGCACTTGGACTATCTAGGTTAACGAACGGGCACTTGGACTATGTAGGTTAACTAGCGGACACTTCGACTATCTAGGTTAGCTAACGGGCAATTGGACAATCTAGGTTAACTAACGGGTACTTGGACTATGTAGGTTGCCTAGCGAGCACTTGGACTATGTAGGTTCCCTAGTGGGCACTTGGACTATGTAGGTTCCCTATCGGGTACTTTGACTGTCTAGGTTAACTAGGCGGCAATTGGACTGTCTAGGTTACCTAGTGGGCACTTGGACTATGTACATTCCCTAGTGGGCACTTGGGCTATCTACGTTACCTAGCGGGCACTTGGACAATGTAAGTTAACGAACGGGCACTTGGACTATGTAGGTTACCCAATGGGCACTTGGACTACATAGGTTAACGAACGGACACTTGGGCTATGTAGGTTAGCTATCAGGCACTTGGACTATCTAGGTTACCTAGCGGACACTTGGACGATTTAGGATAACTAGCGGGCACTTGGACTATCTAGGTTAACTAGCAGGCCCTTGGACTATCTAGATTTACTAGCGGGCACTTGGACTATCTAGGTTAACTAACGGGCACTTGGACTATGTAGTTTCCCTAGCGGGCATTTGGATTATTTAGGTTACCTAGTGGGCACTTGGACTATGTAGGTTATCTAGCGGGCACTTGGACTACGTAGGTTAACTAGAAGTGACTTGGACTATCAAGGTTACCTAGCGGGCCCTTGGACTATGTAGGTTACCAGCGGGCACTTGGACTATCTAGGTTAACGAACGTGCACTTGGACTATGTAGGTAACCTAGTGGGCACTTGGACTGTCTAGGTTACCTAGAGGGCACTTGGACTATCTAGGTTAACGAACGGGCACTTGGACTATGTAGGTTAACTAGCAGACACATCGACTATCTAGGTTAGCTAACGGGCAATTGGACAATCTAGGTTAACTAACGGGCACTTGGACTATGTAGGTTGCCTAGCGAGCACTTGGACTATGTAGGTTCCCTAGTGGGCACTTGGACTATGTAGGTTCCCTATCGGGTACTTGGGTTATCTACGTTACCTAGCGGGCACTTGGACAATGTAAGTTAACGAACGGGCACTTGGACTATGTAGGTTAACTAGCGGACACTTGGACTATCTAGGATAGCTAACGGGCAATTGGACTATCAAGGTTACCTAACGGGCACTTGAACTATGTAGGTTACCTAGCGGGCACTTGGACTATCTAGGTTACCTAGCAGGCACTTTGACTATCTAGGTTAACTAACGGGCACGTGGACTATGTAGGTTGCCTAGCGAGCACCTGGACTATGTAGGTTCCCTAGCGGGCGCTTGGACTATGTAGATTCCCTAGCGGTACTTGGACTGTCTAGGTTAACTAGCGGGCAATTGGACTGTCTAGGTTACCTAGTGGGCACTTGGACTATGTAGTTTACCTAGCAGGCACTTGGACTATGTAGGTTTACTAGCAGGCACTTAGACTATCTAGGTTACCTAGCGGGCACTTGGACTATGTACGTTCCCTAGCGGGCACTTGGGCTATCTACGTTACCTAGCGGGCACTTGGACTATGTAGGTTAACGAATGGGCACATGGACTACGTAGGTAACCTAGTGGTCACTTGGACTGTCTAGGTTACCTAGCGGGCACTTGGACTATGTAGGTTAACTAGTGGGCACTTGGACTATCTAGGTTAACTAGCGGGCACTTGGACTATCTAGGTTAACTAGCGGGAACTTGGACTATCTAGGTTAACTAGCGGGCACTTGGACTATCTAGATTAACTAGCGGTCCCTTGGACTATCTAGGTTAACTAGCGGGCACTTGGACTATCTAGTTTAACTAGCGGGCACTTGGACTATCTAGATTAACTAGCGGGCACTTGGACTATCTAGGTTACCTAGCGGGCCCTCGCACTATGTAGGTTAACTAGCGGGCCCATGGATTATGTAGGTTTACTAGGGGGCACTTGGACTATCTAGGTTAACTAGTGGGCACTTGGACTATCTAGGTTAACTAGCGGGCCCTTGCACTATGTAGGTTAACTAGCGGGCCCATGGATTATGTAGGTTTACTAGGGGGCACTTGGACTATCTAGGTTAACTAGCGGGCACTTGGACTATGTAGTTTCCCTAGCGGACATTTGGACTATTTAGGTTACCTAGCGGGCACTTGGACTATGTAGGTTACCTAGCAGGCACTTTGACTATCTAGGTTAACTAACGGGCATTTGGACTATGTAGGGCAACTAGCGGGCACTTGGACTGTCTAGGTTACCTAACGGGCACTTGGATTATCTAGGTTAACGAACGGGCACTTGGACTATGTAGGTTACCTAGCCACCACTTGGACTATCTAGGTTAGCTAACAGGCACTTGGACTATCTAGGTTCCCTAGCGGGCACTTGTACTATCTAGGTTACCTAGCTGGCACTTGGACTATGTAGGTCAACTAGCGGGCCCGTGGACTATCTAGGTTAGCTAACGGGCACTTGGACTATGTATGTTCCAGAGTGGGCACTTGTATTATGTAGGTTGCCTAGCGGACATTTAGACTATGTAGGTTTCCTTGCGGGCATTTGGACTATGTAGGTTACCTAGCGGGCACTTGGGCTATTTAGGTTCCCTAGCGGTCACGTGGACTATGTAGGCTCCCTAGAAGGCACTTGGACTATGTAGGTTAACTAGCGCGCACTTGGACTAACCAGGTTACCAGGAGGGCACATGGACTATGCAGGTTACCCAATTGGCACTTGGACTATCTAGGTTAACGAACGGACACTTGGACTATGTAGGTTAGGTATCAGGCACTTGGACTATCTAGGTTACCTAGCAGGCACTGGGACTATGTAGGTTACCTAGCGGACACTTGGACGATTTAGGTTAACTAGCGGGCACTTGGACTATCTAGGTTAACTAGCAGGCCCTTGGACTATCTAGGTTTACTAGCGGGCACTTAGACTATCTAGGTTAACTAGCGGGCTCTTGGACTATGTAGGTTAACTAGCGGGCACTTGAACTCTCTAGGTTACCTAGCGGACACTTGGACTATGTACCTTCCCTAGCGGGCACTTGGACTATCTAGGTTACCTAGCAGGCACTTGGATTATGAAGGATCCCTAGCTGGCAATTGGACTATCTAGGTTACCTAGCTGGCACTTGGACTATGTAGGTTAACTAGCGGACACTTGTACGATCTAGGTTAACTAGCGGGCCCTTGCACTATGTAGGTTAACTAGCGGGCCCATGGATTATGTAGGTTTACTAGGGGGCACTTGGGACATCTAGGTTAACTAGCGGGCACTTGGACTATGTAGTTTCCCTAGCGGGCATTTGGACTATTTAGGTTGCCTAGCGGGCACTTGGAATATGTAGGTTACCTAGCAGGCACTTTGACTATCTAGGTTAACTAACGGGCACTTGGAGTATGTAGGGTAACTAGCGGGCACTTGGACTGTCTAGGTTACCTAACGGGCACTTGGATTATCTAGGTTAACGAACGGGTACGTGGACTATGTAGGTTACCTAGCCACCACTTGGACTATCTAGGTTCCCTAGCGGGCACTTGGACTATGTAGGTCAACTAGCGGGCCCTTGGACTATCTAGGTTAGCTAACGGGCACTTGGACTATGTATGTTCCAGAGCGGGCACTTGGATTATGTAGGTTGCCTAGCGGACATTTAGACTATGTAGGTTTCCTTGCGGGCATTTGGACTATGTAGGTTACCTAGCGGGCCCTTGGACTATGTAGGTTCCCTAACGGGCACTTGGACTATGTAGGTTCCCTAGGGGTCACGTGGACTATGTAGGCTCCCTAGAACGCACTTGGACTATGTAGGTTAACTAGCGGGCAATTGGACTATGTAGGTTACCCAATGGGCACTTGGACTACATAGGTTAACGAACGGACACTTGGGCTATGTAGGTTAGCTATCAGGCACTTGGACTATCTAGGTTACCTAGCGGACACTTGGACGATTTAGGATAACTAGCGGGCACTTGGCCTATCTAGGTTAACTAGCAGGCCCTTGGACTATCTAGGTTTACTAGCGGGCACTGGGACTATCTAGGTTAACTAACGGGCACTTGGACTATGTAGTTTCCCTAGCGGGCTTTTGGATTATTTAGGTTACCTAGTGGGCACTTGGACTATGTAGGTTATCTAGCGGGCACTTGGACTACGTAGGTTAACTAGAAGGGACTTGGACTATCAAGGTTACCTAGCGGGCCCTTGGACTATGTAGGTTACCAGCGGGCACTTGGACTATCTAGGTTAACGAACGTTCACTTGGACTATGTAGGTAACCTAGCGGGCACTTGAACTGTCTAGGTTACCTAGCGGGCACTTGGACTATCTAGGTTAACGAACGGGCACTTGGACTATGTAGGTTAACTAGCAGACACATCGACTATCTAGGTTAGCTAACGGGCAATTGGACAATCTAGGTTAACTAACGGGCACTTGGACTATGTAGGTTGCCTAGCGAGCACTTGGACTATGTAGGTTCCCTAGTGGGCACTTGGACTATGTAGGTTCCCTATCGGGTACTTGGACTGTCTAGGTTAACTAGGGGGCAATTGGACTGTCTAGGTTACCTAGTGGGCACTTGGACTATGTACGTTCCCTAGCGGGCACTTGGGTTATCTATGTTACCTAGCGGGCACTTGGACAATGTAAGTTAACGAACGGGCACTTGGACTATGTAGGTTAACTAGCGGACACTTGGACTATCTAGGTTACCTAGCAGGCACTTTGACTATCTAGGTTAACTAACGGGCACGTGGACTATGTAGGTTGCCTAGCGAGCACCTGGACTATGTAGGTTCCCTAGCGGGCGCTTGGACTATGTAGATTCCCTAGCGGTACTTGGACTGTCTAGGTTAACTAGCGGGCAATTGGACTGTCTAGGTTACCTAGTGGGCACTTGGACTATGTAGTTTACCTAGCAGGCACTTGGACTATGTAGGTTTACTAGCAGGCACTTAGACTATCTAGGTTACCTAGCGGGCACTTGGACTATGTACGTTCCCTAGCGGGCACTTGGGCTATCTACGTTACCTAGCGGGCACTTGGACTATGTAGGTTAACGAATGGGCACATGGACTACGTAGGTAACCTAGTGGTCACTTGGACTGTCTAGGTTACCTAGCGGGCACTTGGACTATGTAGGTTAACTAGCGGGCACTTGGACTATCTAGGTTAACTAGCGGGCACTTGGACTATCTAGGTTAACTAGCGGGCACTTGGACTATCTAGGTTAACTAGCGGGCACTTGGACTATCTAGGTTAACTAGCGGGCACTTGGACTATCTAGGTTAACTAGCGGGCCCTTGCACTGTGTAGGTTAACTATCGGGCCCATGGATTATGTAGGTTTACTAGGGGGCACTTGGACTATCTAGGTTAACTAGCGGGCACTTGGACTATGTAGTTTCCCTAGCGGACATTTGGACTATTTAGGTTACCTAGCGGGCACTTGGACTATGTAGGTTACCTAGCAGGCACTTTGACTATCTAGGTTAACTAACGGGCATTTGGACTATGTAGGGCAACTAGCGGGCACTTGGACTGTCTAGGTTACCTAACGGGCACTTGGATTATCTAGGTTAACGAACGGGCACTTGGACTATGTAGGTTACCTAGCCACCACTTGGACTATCTAGGTTAGCTAACAGGCACTTGGACTATCTAGGTTCCCTAGCGGGCACTTGTACTATCTAGGTTACCTAGCTGGCACTTGGACTATGTAGGTCAACTAGCGGGCCCTTGGACTATCTAGGTTAGCTAACGGGCACATGGACTATGTATGTTCCAGAGTGGTCACTTGGATTATGTAGGTTGCCTAGAGGACATTTAGACTATGTAGGTTTCCTTGCGGGCATTTGGACTATGTATGTTACCAGCGGGCACTTGGACAATCTAGGTTAATGACCGTGCACTTGGACTATGTAGGTAACCTAGCGGGCACTTGGACTGTCTAGGTTACCTAGCGGGCACTTGGACTTTCTAGGTTAACGAACGGGCACTTGGACTATGTAGGTTAACTAGCGGACACTTCGACTATCTAGGTTAGCTAACGGGCAATTGGACTATCTAGGTTACCTAGCGGGCACTTGGACTACGTAGGTTCCCTAGCGGGCACTTGGACTGTTTAGGTTACCTAGCAGGCACTTTGACTATCTAGGTTAACTAACGGGCACTTGGACTATGTAGGTTGCCTAGCGAGCACTTGGAGTATGTAGGTTCCCTAGCGGGCAATTGGACTATGTAGGTTCCCTATCGGGTACTTGGACTGTCTAGGTTAACTAGCGGGCAATTGGACTGTCTAGGTTACCTAGTGGGCACTTGGAGTATGTACGTTCCCTATCGGGCATTTGGGCTTTCTACGTTACCTAGCGCGCACTTGGACTATGTAGGTTAACGAACGGGTACTTGGACTATGTAGGTTAACGACGGGCACTTGGATTATGTAGTTTACCTAGCAGGTACTTGGACTATGTAGTTTAACTAGAGGGCACTTGGACTATCTAGGTTACCTACGGGCACTTGGACTATGTACCTTCCCTAGCGGGCACTTGGGCTATCTACGTTACCTAACGGGCACTTGGACTATGTAGGTTAACGAACGGGCACTTGGACTATGTAGGTAACCTAGTGGTCACTTGGACTATGTAGGTTATCTAGCGGACACTTGGACTATCTAGGTTACCTAGCAGGCACTTTGACTATCTAGGTTAACTAACGGGCACTTGGACTATGTAGGGTAACTAGCGGGCACTTGGACTGTCTAGGTTACCTAACGGGCACTTGGATTATCTAGATTAACGAACGTGCACTTGGACTATGTAGGTAACCTAGCGGGCACTTGGACTGTCTAGGTTACCTAGCGGGCACTTGGACTATCTAGGTTAACGAACGGGCACTTGGACTATGTAGGTTAACTAGCGGACACTTCGACTATCTAGGTTAGCTAACGGGCAATTGGACAATCTAGGTTAACTAACGGGTACTTGGACTATGTAGGTTGCCTAGCGAGCACTTGGACTATGTAGGTTCGCTAGTGGGCACTTGGACTATGTAGGTTCCCTATCGGGTACTTGGACTGTCTAGGTTAACTAGGCGGCAATTGGACTGTCTAGGTTACCTAGTGGGCACTTGGACTATGTACATTCCCTAGTGGGCACTTGGGCTATCTACGTTACCTAGCGGGCACTTGGACAATGTAAGTTAACGAACGGGCACTTGGACTATGTAGGTTAACTAGCGGACACTTGGACTATCTAGGATAGCTAACGGGCAATTGGACTATCAAGGTTACCTAACGGGCACTTGGACAATGTATGTTACCTAGCGGGCACTTGGACTATCTAGGTTACCTAGCCACCACTTGGACTATCTAGGTTAGCTAACAGGCACTTGGACTATCTAGGTTCCCTAGCGGGCACTTGTACTATCTAAGTTACCTAGCTGGCACTTGGACTATGTAGGTCAACTAGTGGGCCCTTGGACTATCTAGGTTAGCTAACGGGCACTTGGACTATGTATGTTCCAGAGTGGGCACTTGTATTATGTAGGTTGCCTAGCGGACATTTAGACTATGTAGGTTTCCTTGCGGGCATTTGGACTATGTAGGTTACCTAGCGGGCACTTGGACTATGTAGGTTCCCTAGCGGTCACGTGGACTATGTAGGCTCCCTAGAAGGCACTTGGACTATGTAGGTTAACTAGCGGGCACTTGGACTAACCAGGTTACCAGGCGGGCACTTGGACTATGTAGGTTACCCAATGGGCACTTGGACTATCTAGGTTAACGGACGGACACTTGGACTATGTAGGTTAGGTATCAGGCACATGGACTATCTAGGTTACCTAGCAGGCACTTGGACTATGTAGGTTACCTAGCGGACACTTGGACGATTTAGGTTAACTAGCCGGCACTTGGACTATCTAGGTTAACTAGCAGGCCCTTGGACTATCTAGGTTTACTAGCGGGCACTTGGACTATCTAGGTTACCTAGCGGACACTTGGACTATGTACCTTCCCTAGCGGGCACTTGGACTATCTAGGTTACCTAGAAGGCACTTGCATTATGAAGGATCCCTAGCGGGCAATTGGACTATCTAGGTTACCTAGCTGGCACTTGGATTATGTAGGTTAACTAGCGGACACTTGCACGATTATGGGTTAACTAGCGGGCCCTTGCACTATGTAGGTTAACTAGCGGGCCCATGGATTATGTAGGTTTACTAGGGGGCACTTGGAACATCTAGGTTAACTAGCGGGCACTTGGACTACGTAGTTTCCCTAGCGGGCATTTGGACTATTTAGGTTGCCTAGCGGGCACTTGGACTATGTAGGATACCTAACAGGCACTTTGACTATCTAGGTTAACTAAGGGCACTTGGACTATGTAGGGTAACTAGCGGGCACTTGGACTGTCTACGTTACCTAACGGGCACTTGGATTATCTAGGTTAACGAACGGGCAGTTGGACTATGTAGGTTACCTAGCCACCACTTGGACTATCTAGGTTCCCTAGCGGGCACTTGTACTATCTAGGTTACCTAGCTGGCACTTGGACTGTCTAGGTTAACTAGCGGGCAATTGGACTGTCTAGGTTACCTAGTGGGCACTTGGACTTTCTAGGTTAACGAAGGGTACTTGGACTATGTAGGTTAACTAGCGGACACTTCGACTATCTAGGTTAGCTAACGGGCAATTGGACTATCTAGGTTACCTAGCGGGCACTTGGACTATGCAGGTTCCCTAGCGGGCACTTGGACTTTTTAGGTTACCTAGCAGGCACTTTGACTATCTACGTTAACTAACGGGCACTTGGACTATGTAGGTTGCCTAGCGAGCACTTGGAGTATGTAGGTTCCCTAGCGGGCAATTGGACTATGTAGGTTCCCTATCGGGTACTTGGACTGTCTAGGTTAACTGGCGGGAAATTGGACTGTCTAGGTTACCTAGTGGGCACTTGGAGTATGTACGTTCCCTAGCGGGCACTTGGGCTTTCTACGTTACCTAGCGGGCACTTGGACTATGTAGGTTAACGAACGGGCACTTGGACTATGTAGGTTAACGAACGGGCACTTGGATTATGTAGTTTACCTAGCAGGTACTTGGTCTATGTAGGTTAGCTAGCGGGCACTTGGACTATCTAGGTTACCTACGGGCACATGGACTATGTACCTTCCCTAGCGGGCACTTGGGCTATCTACGTTACCTAGCGGGCACTTGGACTATGTAGGTTAACGAACGGGCACTTGGACTATGTAGGTAACCTAGTGGTCACTTGGACTATGTAGGTTATCTAGCGGACACTTGGACTATCTATGTTACCTAGCAGGCACTTTGACTATCTAGGTTAACTAACGGGCACTTGGACTATGTAGGGTAACTAGCGGGCACTTGGACTATCTAGGTTAGCTAACGGGCACATGGACTATGTATGTTCCAGAGTGGTCACTTGGATTATGTAGGTTGCCTAGAGGACATTTAGACTATGTAGGTTTCCTTGCGGGCATTTGGACTATGTATGTTACCAGCGGGCACTTGGACAATCTAGGTTAATGACCGTGCACTTGGACTATGTAGGTAACCTAGCGGGCACTTGGACTGTCTAGGTTACCTAGCGGGCACTTGGACTTTCTAGGTTAACGAACGGGCACTTGGACTATGTAGGTTAACTAGCGGACACTTCGACTATCTAGGTTAGCTAACGGGCAATTGGACTATCTACGTTACCTAGCGGGCACTTGGACTACGTAGGTTCCCTAGCGGGCACTTGGACTATTTAGGTTACCTAGCAGGCACTTTGACTATCTAGGTTAACTAACGGGCACTTGGACTATGTAGGTTGCCTAGCGAGCACTTGGAGTATATAGGTTCCCTAGCGGGCAATTGGACTATGTAGGTTCCCTATCGGGTACTTGGACTGTCTAGGTTAACTAGCGGGCAATTGGACTGTCTAGGTTACCTAGTGGGCACTTGGAGTATGTACGTTCCCTATCGGGCATTTGGGCTTTCTACGTTACCTAGCGCGCACTTGGACTATGTAGGTTAACGAACGGGTACTTGGACTATGTAGGTTAACGACGGGCACTTGGATTATGTAGTTTACCTAGCAGGTACTTGGACTATGTAGTTTAACTAGAGGGCACTTGGACTATCTAGGTTACCTACGGGCACTTGGACTATGTACCTTCCCTAGCGGGCACTTGGGCTATCTACGTTACCTAACGGGCACTTGGACTATGTAGGTTAACGAACGGGCACTTGGACTATGTAGGTAACCTAGTGGTCACTTGGACTATGTAGGTTATCTAGCGGACACTTGGACTATCTAGGTTACCTAGCAGGCACTTTGACTATCTAGGTTAACTAACGGGCACTTGGACTATGTAGGGTAACTAGCGGGCACTTGGACTGTCTAGGTTACCTAACGGGCACTTGGATTATCTAGATTAACGAACGTGCACTTGGACTATGTAGGTAACCTAGCGGGCACTTGGACTGTCTAGGTTACCTAGCGGGCACTTGGACTATCTAGGTTAACGAACGGGCACTTGGACTATGTAGGTTAACTAGCGGACACTTCGACTATCTAGGTTAGCTAACGGGCAATTGGACAATCTAGGTTAACTAACGGGTACTTGGACTATGTAGGTTGCCTAGCGAGCACTTGGACTATGTAGGTTCGCTAGTGGGCACTTGGACTATGTAGGTTCCCTATCGGGTACATGGACTGTCTAGGTTAACTAGGCGGCAATTGGACTGTCTAGGTTACCTAGTGGGCACTTGGACTATGTACATTCCCTAGTGGGCACTTGGGCTATCTACGTTACCTAGCGGGCACTTGGACAATGTAAGTTAACGAACGGGCACTTGGACTATGTAGGTTAACTAGCGGACACTTGGACTATCTAGGATAGCTAACGGGCAATTGGACTATCAAGGTTACCTAACGGGCACTTGGACAATGTAGGTTACCTAGCGGGCACTTGGACTATCTAGGTTACCTAGCCACCACTTGGACTATCTAGGTTAGCTAACAGGCACTTGGACTATCTAGGTTCCCTAGCGGGCACTTGTACTATCTAAGTTACCTAGCTGGCACTTGGACTATGTAGGTCAACTAGTGGGCCCTTGGACTATCTAGGTTAGCTAACGGGCACTTGGACTATGTATGTTCCAGAGTGGGCACATGTATTATGTAGGTTGCCTAGCGGACATTTAGACTATGTAGGTTTCCTTGCGGGCATTTGGACTATGTAGGTTACCTAGCGGGCACTTGGACTATGTAGGTTCCCTAGCGGTCACGTGGACTATGTAGGCTCCCTAGAAGGCACTTGGACTATGTAGGTTAACTAGCGGGCACTTGGACTAACCAGGTTACCAGGCGGGCACTTGGACTATGTAGGTTACCCAATGGGCACTTGGACTATCTAGGTTAACGGACGGACACTTGGACTATGTAGGTTAGGTATCAGGCACATGGACTATCTAGGTTACCTAGCAGGCACTTGGACTATGTAGGTTACCTAGCGGACACTTGGACGATTTAGGTTAACTAGCCGGCACTTGGACTATCTAGGTTAACTAGCAGGCCCTTGGACTATCTAGGTTTACTAGCGGGCACTTGGACTATC
This sequence comes from Tenrec ecaudatus, assembly GCF_050624435.1. NCBI lineage: Eukaryota > Metazoa > Chordata > Mammalia > Afrosoricida > Tenrecidae > Tenrec > Tenrec ecaudatus. The sequence continues at coordinate 1,559,930 of NW_027457550.1, read as the reverse complement.
TAGGTTACCTAGCGGACACTTGGACTATGTACCTTCCCTAGCGGGCACTTGGACTATCTAGGTTACCTAGAAGGCACTTGCATTATGAAGGATCCCTAGCGGGCAATTGGACTATCTAGGTTACCTAGCTGGCACTTGGATTATATAGGTTAACTAGCGGACACTTGCACGATTATGGGTTAACTAGCGGGCCCTTGCACTATGTAGGTTAACTAGCGGGCCCATGGATTATGTAGGTTTACTAGGGGGCACTTGGAACATCTAGGTTAACTAGCGGGCACTTGGACTACGTAGTTTCCCTAGCGGGCATTTGGACTATTTAGGTTGCCTAGCGGGCACTTGGACTATGTAGGATACCTAACAGGCACTTTGACTATCTAGGTTAACTAAGGGCACTTGGACTATGTAGGGTAACTAGCGGGCACTTGGACTGTCTAGGTTACCTAACGGGCACTTGGATTATCTAGGTTAACGAACGGGCAGTTGGACTATGTAGGTTACCTAGCCACCACTTGGACTATCTAGGTTCCCTAGCGGGCACTTGTACTATCTAGGTTACCTAGCTGGCACTTGGACTGTCTAGGTTAACTAGCGGGCAATTGGACTGTCTAGGTTACCTAGTGGGCACTTGGACTTTCTAGGTTAACGAAGGGTACTTGGACTATGTAGGTTAACTAGCGGACACTTCGACTATCTAGGTTAGCTAACGGGCAATTGGACTATCTAGGTTACCTAGCGGGCACTTGGACTATGCAGGTTCCCTAGCAGGCACTTGGACTTTTTAGGTTACCTAGCAGGCACTTTGACTATCTAGGTTAACTAACGGGCACTTGGACTATGTAGGTTGCCTAGTGAGCACTTGGAGTATGTAGGTTCCCTAGCGGGCAATTGGACTATGTAGGTTCCCTATCGGGTACTTGGACTGTCTAGGTTAACTGGCGGGAAATTGGACTGTCTAGGTTACCTAGTGGGCACTTGGAGTATGTACGTTCCCTAGCGGGCACTTGGGCTTTCTACGTTACCTAGCGGGCACTTGGACTATGTAGGTTAACGAACGGGCACTTGGACTATGTAGGTTAACGAACGGGCACTTGGATTATGTAGTTTACCTAGCAGGTACTTGGTCTATGTAGGTTAGCTAGCGGGCACTTGGACTATCTAGGTTACCTACGGGCACATGGACTATGTACCTTCCCTAGCGGGCACTTGGGCTATCTACGTTACCTAGCGGGCACTTGGACTATGTAGGTTAACGAACGGGCACTTGGACTATGTAGGTAACCTAGTGGTCACTTGGACTATGTAGGTTATCTAGCGGACACTTGGACTATCTATGTTACCTAGCAGGCACTTTGACTATCTAGGTTAACTAACGGGCACTTGGACTATGTAGGGTAACTAGCGGGCACTTGGACTGTCTAGGTTACCTAACGGGCACTTGGATTATCTAGATTAACGAACGTGCACTTGGACTATGTAGGTAATCTAGCGGGCACTTGGACTGTCTAGGTTACCTAGCGGGCACTTGGACTATCTGGGTTAACGAACGGGCACTTGGACTATGTAGGTTAACTAGCGGACACTTCGACTATCTAGGTTAGCTAACAGGCAATTTGACAATCTAGGTTAACTAACGGGCACTTGGACTATGTAGGTTGCCTAGCGAGCACTTGGACTATGTAGGTTCCCTAGTGGGTACTTGGACTGTCTAGGTTAACTAGGGGGCAATTGGACTGTCTAGTTTACCAAGTGGGCACTTGGGCTATGTACATTCCCTTGCGGGCACTTGGGCTATCTACGTTACCTAGCGGGCACTTGGACAATGTAAGTTAACGAACGGGCACTTGGACTATCTAGGATAGCTAACGGGCAATTGGACTATCAAGGTTACCTAACGGGCATTTGGACTATGTAGGTTACCTAGCGGGCACTTGGACTATCTAGGTTACCTAGCCACCACTTGGACTATCTAGGTTAGCTAACAGGCACTTGGACTATCTAGGTTCCCTAGCGGGCACTTGTACTATCTAAGTTACCTAGCTGGCACTTGGACTATGTAGGTCAACTAGTGGGCCCTTGGACTATCTAGGTTAGCTAACGGGCACTTGGACTATGTATGTTCCAGAGTGGGCACTTGTATTATGTAGGTTGCCTAGCGGACATTTAGACTATGTAGGTTTCCTTGCGGGCATTTGGACTATGTAGGTTACCTAGCGGGCACTTGGACTATGTAGGTTCCCTAGCGGTCACGTGGACTATGTAGGCTCCCTAGAAGGCACTTGGACTATGTAGGTTAACTAGCGGGCACTTGGACTAACCAGGTTACCAGGCGGGCACTTGGACTATGTAGGTTACCCAATGGGCACTTGGACTATCTAGGTTAACGAACGGACACTTGGACTATGTAGGTTAGGTATCAGGCACTTGGACTATCTAGGTTACCTAGCAGGCACTTGGACTATGTAGGTTACCTAGCGGACAAGTGGACGATTTAGGTTAACTAGCGGGCACTTGGACTATCTAGGTTAACTAGCAGGCCCTTGGACTATCTAGGTTAACTAGCAGGCCCTTGGACTATCTAGGTTTACTAGCGGGCACTTGGACTATCTAGGTTACCTAGCGGACACTTGGACTATGTACCTTCCCTAGCGGGCACTTGGATTATCTAGGTTACCTAGCAGGCACTTGGATTATGAAGGATCCCTAGCGGGCAATTGGACTATCTAGGTTACCTTGCTGGCACTTGGACTATGTAGGTTAACTAGCGGACACTTGCACGATCTAGGTTAACTAGCGGGCCCTTGCACTATGTAGTTTAACTAGCGGGCCCATGGATTATGTAGGTTTACTAGGGGGCACTTGGAACATCTAGGTTAACTAGCGGGCACTTGGACTATGTAGTTTCCCTAGCGGGCATTTGGACTATTTAGGTTGCCTAGCGGGCACTTGGACTACGTAAGTTACCTAGCAGGCACTTTGACTATCTAGGATAACTAAGGGCACTTGGACTATGTAGGGTAACTAGCGGGCACTTGGACTGTCTAGGTTACCTAACGGGCACTTGGATTATCTAGGTTAACGAACGGGCACTTGGACTATGTAGGTTACCTAGCCACCACTTGGACTATCTAGGTTCCCTAGCGGGCACTTGTACTATCTAGGTTACCTAGCTGGCACTTGGACTATGTAGGTCAACTAGCGGGCCCTTGGACTATCTAGGTTAGCTAACGGGCACTTGGACTATGTATGTTCCAGAGCGGGCACTTGGATTATGTAGGTTGCCTAGCGGACATTTAGACTATGTAGGTTTCCTTGCGGGCATTTGGACTATGTAGGTTACCTAGCGGGCACTTGGACTATGTAGGTTCCCGAACGGGCACTTGGACTATGTAGGTTCCCTAGCGGTCACGTGGACTATGTAGGCGCGCTAGAAGGCACTTGGACTATGTAGGTTAACTAGCGGGCACTTGGACTATGTAGGTTACCCAATGGGCACTTGGACTATGTAGGTTAACGAACGGACACTTGGACTATGTAGGTTAGCTATCAGGCACTTGGACTATCTAGGTTTACTAGCGGGCATTTGGACTATCTAGGTTAACTAACGGGCACTTGGACTATGTAGTTTCCCTAGCGGGCATTTGGATTATTTAGGTTACCTAGTGGGCACTTGGACTATGTAGGTTATCTAGCGGGCACTTGGACTACGTAGGTTAACTAGAAGGCACTTGGACTATCAAGGTTACCTAACGGGCCCTTGGACTATGTAGGTTACCAGCGGGTACTTGGACTATCTAGGGTAACGAACGTGCACTTGGACTATGTAGGTAACCTAGCGGGCACTTGGACTGTCTAGGTTACCTAGCGGGCACTTGGACTATCTAGGTTAACGAACATGCACTTGGACTATGTAGGTTTACTAGCGGGCACTTGGACTATCTAGGTTAACGAACGGGCACTTGGACTATGTAGGTAACCTAGCGGGCACTTGGACTGTCTAGGTTACCTAGCGGGCACTTGGACTATCTAGGTTAACGAACGGGCACTTGGACTATGTAGGTTAACTAGCGGACACTTCGACTATCTAGGTTAGCTAACGGGCAATTGGACAATCTAGGTTAACTAACGGGCACTTGGACTATGTAGGTTGCCTAGCGAGCACTTGGACTATGTAGGTTCGCTAGTGGGCACTTGGACTATGTAGGTTCCCTATCGGGTACTTGGACTGTCTAGGTTAACTAGGCGGCAATTGGACTGTCTAGGTTACCTAGTGGGCACTTGGACTATGTACATTCCCTAGTGGGCACTTGGGCTATCTACGTTACCTAGCGGGCACTTGGACAATGTAAGTTAACGAACGGGCACTTGGACTATGTAGGTTAACTAGCAGACACTTGGACTATCTAGGATAGCTAACGGGCAATTGGACTATCAAGGTTACCTAACGGGCACTTGGACAATGTAGGTTACCTAGCGGGCACTTGGACTATCTAGGTTACCTAGCCATCACTTGGACTATCTAGGTTAGCTAACAGGCACTTGGACTATCTAGGTTCCCTAGCGGGCACTTGTACTATCTAAGTTACCTAGCTGGCACTTGGACTATGTAGGTCAACTAGTGGGCCCTTGGACTATCTAGGTTAGCTAACGGGCAGTTGGACTATGTATGTTCCAGAGTGGTCACTTGTATTATGTAGGTTGCCTAGCGGACATTTAGACTATGTAGGTTTCCTTGCGGGCATTTGGACTATGTAGGTTACCTAGCGGGCACTTGGACTATGTAGGTTCCCTAGCGGTCACGTGGACTATGTAGGCTCCCTAGAAGGCACTTGGACTATGTAGGTTAACTAGCGGGCACTTGGACTAACCAGGTTACCAGGCGGGCACTTGGACTATGTAGGTTACCCAATGGGCACTTGGACTATCTAGGTTAACGAACGGACACTTGGACTATGTAGGTTAGGTATCAGGCACATGGACTATCTAGGTTACCTAGCAGGCACTTGGACTATGTAGGTTACCTAGCGGACACTTGGACGATTTAGGTTAACTAGCGGGCACTTGGACTATCTAGGTTAACTAGCAGGCCCTTGGACTATCTAGGTTTACTAGCGGGCACTTGGACTATCTAGGTTACCTAGCGGACACTTGGACTATGTACCTTCCCTAGCGGGCACTTGGACTATCTAGGTTACCTAGAAGGCACTTGCATTATGAAGGATCCCTAGCGGGCAATTGGACTATCTAGGTTACCTAGCTGGCACTTGGATTATGTAGGTTAACTAGCGGACACTTGCACGATTATGGGTTAACTAGCGGGCCCTTGCACTATGTAGGTTAACTAGCGGGCCCATGGATTATGTAGGTTTACTAGGGGGCACTTGGAACATCTAGGTTAACTAGCGGGCACTTGGACTACGTAGTTTCCCTAGCGGGCATTTGGACTATTTAGGTTGCCTAGCGGGCACTTGGACTATGTAGGATACCTAACAGGCACTTTGACTATCTAGGTTAACTAAGGGCACTTGGACTATGTAGGGTAACTAGCGGGCACTTGGATTGTCTAGGTTACCTAACGGGCACTTGGATTATCTAGGTTAACGAACGGGCACTTGGACTATGTAGGTTACCTAGCCACCACTTGGACTATCTAGGTTCCCTAGCGGGCACTTGTACTATCTAGGTTACCTAGCTGGCACTTGGACTGTCTAGGTTAACTAGCGGGCAATTGGACTGTCTAGGTTACCTAGTGGGCACTTGGACTTTCTAGGTTAACGAAGGGTACTTGGACTATGTAGGTTAACTAGCGGACACTTCGACTATCTAGGTTAGCTAACGGGCAATTGGACTATCTAGGTTACCTAGCGGGCACTTGGACTATACAGGTTCCCTAGCGGGCACTTGGACTTTTTAGGTTACCTAGCAGGCACTTTGACTATCTACGTTAACTAACGGGCACTTGGACTATGTAGGTTGCCTAGCGAGCACTTGGAGTATGTAGGTTCCCTAGCGGGCAATTGGACTATGTAGGTTCCCTATCGGGTACTTGGACTGTCTAGGTTAACTGGCGGGAAATTGGACTGTCTAGGTTACCTAGTGGGCACTTGGAGTATGTACGTTCCCTAGCGGGCACTTGGGCTTTCTACGTTACCTAGCGGGCACTTGGACTATGTAGGTTAACGAACGGGCACTTGGACTATGTAGGTTAACGAACGGGCACTTGGATTATGTAGTTTACCTAGCAGGTACTTGGTCTATGTAGGTTAGCTAGCGGGCACTTGGACTATCTAGGTTACCTACGGGCACATGGACTATGTACCTTCCCTAGCGGGCACTTGGGCTATCTACGTTACCTAGCGGGCACTTGGACTATGTAGGTTAACGAACGGGCACTTGGACTATGTAGGTAACCTAGTGGTCACTTGGACTATGTAGGTTATCTAGCGGACACTTGGACTATCTAGGTTAACTAACGGGCACTTGGACTATGTAGGGTAACTAGCGGGCACTTGGACTGTCTAGGGTACCTAACGGGCACTTGGATTATCTAGATTAACGAACGTGCACTTGGACTATGTAGGTAACCTAGCGGGCACTTGGACTGTCTAGGTTACCTAGCGGGCACTTGGACTATCTAGGTTAACGAACGGGCACTTGGACTATGTAGGTTAACTAGCGGACACTTCGACTATCTAGGTTAGCTAACAGGCAATTTGACAATCTAGGTTAACTAACGGGCACTTGGACTATGTAGGTTGCCTAGCGAGCACTTGGACTATGTAGGTTCCCTAGTGGGTACTTGGACTGTCTAGGTTAACTAGGGGGCAATTGGACTGTCTAGGTTACCTAGTGGGCACTTGGGCTATGTACATTCCCTTGCGGGCACTTGGGCTATCTACGTTACCTAGCGGGCACTTGGACAATGTAAGTTAACGAACGGGCACTTGGACTATCTAGGATAGCTAACGGGCAATTGGACTATCAAGGTTACCTAACGGGCACTTGGACTATGTAGGTTACCTAGCGGGCACTTGGACTATCTAGGTTACCTAGCCACCACTTGGACTATCTAGGTTAGCTAACAGGCACTTGGACTATCTAGGTTCCCTAGCGGGCACTTGTACTATCTAAGTTACCTAGCTGGCACTTGGACTATGTAGGTCAACTAGTGGGCCCTTGGACTATCTAGGTTAGCTAACGGGCACTTGGACTATGTATGTTCCAGAGTGGGCACTTGTATTATGTAGGTTGCCTAGCGGACATTTAGACTATGTAGGTTTCCTTGCGGGCAATTGGACTATGTAGGTTACCTAGCGGGCACTTGGACTATGTAGGTTCCCTAGCGGTCACGTGGACTATGTAGGCTCCCTAGAAGGCACTTGGACTATGTAGGTTAACTAGCGGGCACTTGGACTAACCAGGTTACCAGGCGGGCACTTGGACTATGTAGGTTACCCAATGGGCACTTGGACTATCTAGGTAAACGAACGGACACTTGGACTATGTAGGTTAGGTATCAGGCACTTGGACTATCTAGGTTACCTAGCAGGCACTTGGACTATGTAGGTTACCTAGCGGACACTTGGATGATTTAGGTTAACTAGCGGGCACTTGGACTATCTAGGTTAACTAGCAGGCCCTTGGACTATCTAGGTTTACTAGCGGGCACTTGGACTATCTAGGTTACCTAGCAGGCACTTGGATTATGAAGGATCCCTAGCGGGCAATTGGACTATCTAGGTTACCTAGCTGGCACTTGGACTATGTAGGTTAACTAGCGGACACTTGCACGATCTAGGTTAACTAGCGGGCCCTTGCACTATGTAGTTTAACTAGCGGGCCCATGGATTATGTAGGTTTACTAGGGGGCACTTGGAACATCTAGGTTAACTAGCGGGCACTTGGACTATGTAGTTTCCCTAGCGGGCATTTGGACTATTTAGGTTGCCTAGCGGGCACTTGGACTACGTAAGTTACCTAGCAGGCACTTTGACTATCTAGGATAACTAAGGGCACTTGGACTATGTAGGGTAACTAGCGGGCACTTGGACTGTCTAGGTTACCTAACGGGCACTTGGATTATCTAGGTTAACGAACGGGCAGTTGTACTATGTAGGTTACCTAGCCACCACTTGGACTATCTAGGTTCCCTAGCGGGCACTTGTACTATCTAGGTTACCTAGCTGGCACTTGGACTATGTAGGTCAACTAGCGGGCCCTTGGACTATCTAGGTTAGCTAACGGGCACTTGGACTATGTATGTTCCAGAGCGGGCACTTGGATTATGTAGGTTGCCTAGCGGACATTTAGACTATGTAGGTTTCCTTGCGGGCATTTGGACTCTGTAGGTTACCTAGCGGGCACTTGGACTATGTAGGTTCCCTAACGGGCACTTGGACTATGTAGGTTCCCTAGCGGTCACGTGGACTATGTAGGCTCCCTAGAAGGCACTTGGACTATGTAGGTTAACTAGCGGGCACTTGGACTATGTAGGTTACCCAATGGGCACTTGGACTATGTAGGTTAACGAACGGACACTTGGACTATGTAGGTTAGCTATCAGGCACTTGGACTATCTAGGTTTACTAGCGGGCATTTGGACTATCTAGGTTAACTAACGGGCACTTGGACTATGTAGTTTCCCTAGCGGGCATTTGGATTATTTAGGTTACCTAGTGGGCACTTGGACTATGTAGGTTATCTAGCGGGCACTTGGACTACGTAGGTTAACTAGAAGGCACTTGGACTATCAAGGTTACCTAACGGGCCCTTGGACTATGTAGGTTACCAGCGGGCACTAGCACTATCTAGGGTAACGAACGTGCACTTGGACTATGTAGGTAACCTAGCGGGCACTTGGACTGTCTAGGTTACCTAGCGGGCACTTGGACTATCTAGGTTAACGAACATGCACTTGGACTATGTAGGTTTACTAGCGGACACTTCGACTATCTAGGTTAGCTAACGGGCAATTGGACAATCTAGGTTAACTAACGGGCACTTGGACTATGTAGGTTGCCTAGCGAGCACTTGGACTATGTGGGTTCCCTAGTGGGCACTTGGACTATGTAGGTTCCCTATCGGGTACTTGGACTGTCTAGGTTAACTAGGGGGCAATTGGACTGTCTAGGTTACCTAGTGGGCACTTGGACTATGTACGTTCCCTAGCGGGCACTTGGGTTATCTACGTTACCTAGCGGGTACTTGGACAATGGAAGTTAACGAACGGGCACTTGGACTATGTAGGTTAACTAGCGGACACTTGGACTATCTAGGATAGCTAACGGGCAATTGGACTATCAAGGTTACCTAACGGGCACTTGGATTATGTAGGTTACCTAGCGGGCACTTGGACTATCTAGGTTACCTAGCAGGCACTTTGACTATCTAGGTAAACTAACGGGCACGTGGACTATGTAGGTTGCCTAGCGAGCACCTGGACTATGTAGGTTCCCTAGCGGGCGCTTGGACTATGTAGATTCCCTAGCGGTACTTGGACTGTTTGGTTAACTAGCGGGCACTTTGACTATCTAGGTTAACTAACGGGCACTTGGACTATGTAGGGTAACTAGCGGGCACTTGGACTGTCTAGGTTACCTAACGGGCACTTGGATTATCTAGATTAACGAACGTGCACTTGGACTATGTAGGTAACCTAGCGGGCACTTGGACTGTCTAGGTTACCTAGCGGGCACTTGGACTATCTAGGTTAACGAACGGGCACTTGGACTATGTAGGTTAACTAGCGGACACTTCGACTATCTAGGTTAGCTAACGGGCAATTGGACAATCTAGGTTAACTAACGGGTACTTGGACTATGTAGGTTGCCTAGCGAGCACTTGGACTATGTAGGTTCGCTAGTGGGCACTTGGACTATGTAGGTTCCCTATCGGGTACATGGACTGTCTAGGTTAACTAGGCGGCAATTGGACTGTCTAGGTTACCTAGTGGGCACTTGGACTATGTACATTCCCTAGTGGGCACTTGGGCTATCTACGTTACCTAGCGGGCACTTGGACAATGTAAGTTAACGAACGGGCACTTGGACTATGTAGGTTAACTAGCGGACACTTGGACTATCTAGGATAGCTAACGGGCAATTGGACTATCAAGGTTACCTAACGGGCACTTGGACAATGTAGGTTACCTAGCGGGCACTTGGACTATCTAGGTTACCTAGCCACCACTTGGACTATCTAGGTTAGCTAACAGGCACTTGGACTATCTAGGTTCCCTAGCGGGCACTTGTACTATCTAAGTTACCTAGCTGGCACTTGGACTATGTAGGTCAACTAGTGGGCCCTTGGACTATCTAGGTTAGCTAACGGGCACTTGGACTATGTATGTTCCAGAGTGGGCACATGTATTATGTAGGTTGCCTAGCGGACATTTAGACTATGTAGGTTTCCTTGCGGGCATTTGGACTATGTAGGTTACCTAGCGGGCACTTGGACTATGTAGGTTCCCTAGCGGTCACGTGGACTATGTAGGCTCCCTAGAAGGCACTTGGACTATGTAGGTTAACTAGCGGGCACTTGGACTAACCAGGTTACCAGGCGGGCACTTGGACTATGTAGGTTACCCAATGGGCACTTGGACTATCTAGGTTAACGGACGGACACTTGGACTATGTAGGTTAGGTATCAGGCACATGGACTATCTAGGTTACCTAGCAGGCACTTGGACTATGTAGGTTACCTAGCGGACACTTGGACGATTTAGGTTAACTAGCCGGCACTTGGACTATCTAGGTTAACTAGCAGGCCCTTGGACTATCTAGGTTTACTAGCGGGCACTTGGACTATCTAGGTTACCTAGCGGACACTTGGACTATGTACCTTCCCTAGCGGGCACTTGGACTATCTAGGTTACCTAGAAGGCACTTGCATTATGAAGGATCCCTAGCGGGCAATTGGACTATCTAGGTTACCTAGCTGGCACTTGGATTATATAGGTTAACTAGCGGACACTTGCACGATTATGGGTTAACTAGCGGGCCCTTGCACTATGTAGGTTAACTAGCGGGCCCATGGATTATGTAGGTTTACTAGGGGGCACTTGGAACATCTAGGTTAACTAGCGGGCACTTGGACTACGTAGTTTCCCTAGCGGGCATTTGGACTATTTAGGTTGCCTAGCGGGCACTTGGACTATGTAGGATACCTAACAGGCACTTTGACTATCTAGGTTAACTAAGGGCACTTGGACTATGTAGGGTAACTAGCGGGCACTTGGACTGTCTAGGTTACCTAACGGGCACTTGGATTATCTAGGTTAACGAACGGGCAGTTGGACTATGTAGGTTACCTAGCCACCACTTGGACTATCTAGGTTCCCTAGCGGGCACTTGTACTATCTAGGTTACCTAGCTGGCACTTGGACTGTCTAGGTTAACTAGCGGGCAATTGGACTGTCTAGGTTACCTAGTGGGCACTTGGACTTTCTAGGTTAACGAAGGGTACTTGGACTATGTAGGTTAACTAGCGGACACTTCGACTATCTAGGTTAGCTAACGGGCAATTGGACTATCTAGGTTACCTAGCGGGCACTTGGACTATGCAGGTTCCCTAGCAGGCACTTGGACTTTTTAGGTTACCTAGCAGGCACTTTGACTATCTAGGTTAACTAACGGGCACTTGGACTATGTAGGTTGCCTAGTGAGCACTTGGAGTATGTAGGTTCCCTAGCGGGCAATTGGACTATGTAGGTTCCCTATCGGGTACTTGGACTGTCTAGGTTAACTGGCGGGAAATTGGACTGTCTAGGTTACCTAGTGGGCACTTGGAGTATGTACGTTCCCTAGCGGGCACTTGGGCTTTCTACGTTACCTAGCGGGCACTTGGACTATGTAGGTTAACGAACGGGCACTTGGACTATGTAGGTTAACGAACGGGCACTTGGATTATGTAGTTTACCTAGCAGGTACTTGGTCTATGTAGGTTAGCTAGCGGGCACTTGGACTATCTAGGTTACCTACGGGCACATGGACTATGTACCTTCCCTAGCGGGCACTTGGGCTATCTACGTTACCTAGCGGGCACTTGGACTATGTAGGTTAACGAACGGGCACTTGGACTATGTAGGTAACCTAGTGGTCACTTGGACTATGTAGGTTATCTAGCGGACACTTGGACTATCTATGTTACCTAGCAGGCACTTTGACTATCTAGGTTAACTAACGGGCACTTGGACTATGTAGGGTAACTAGCGGGCACTTGGACTGTCTAGGTTACCTAACGGGCACTTGGATTATCTAGATTAACGAACGTGCACTTGGACTATGTAGGTAACCTAGCGGGCACTTGGACTGTCTAGGTTACCTAGCGGGCACTTGGACTATCTGGGTTAACGAACGGGCACTTGGACTATGTAGGTTAACTAGCGGACACTTCGACTATCTAGGTTAGCTAACAGGCAATTTGACAATCTAGGTTAACTAACGGGCACTTGGACTATGTAGGTTGCCTAGCGAGCACTTGGACTATGTAGGTTCCCTAGTGGGTACTTGGACTGTCTAGGTTAACTAGGGGGCAATTGGACTGTCTAGTTTACCAAGTGGGCACTTGGGCTATGTACATTCCCTTGCGGGCACTTGGGCTATCTACGTTACCTAGCGGGCACTTGGACAATGTAAGTTAACGAACGGGCACTTGGACTATCTAGGATAGCTAACGGGCAATTGGACTATCAAGGTTACCTAACGGGCACTTGGACTATGTAGGTTACCTAGCGGGCACTTGGACTATCTAGGTTACCTAGCCACCACTTGGACTATCTAGGTTAGCTAACAGGCACTTGGACTATCTAGGTTCCCTAGCGGGCACTTGTACTATCTAAGTTACCTAGCTGGCACTTGGACTATGTAGGTCAACTAGTGGGCCCTTGGACTATCTAGGTTAGCTAACGGGCACTTGGACTATGTATGTTCCAGAGTGGGCACTTGTATTATGTAGGTTGCCTAGCGGACATTTAGACTATGTAGGTTTCCTTGCGGGCATTTGGACTATGTAGGTTACCTAGCGGGCACTTGGACTATGTAGGTTCCCTAGCGGTCACGTGGACTATGTAGGCTCCCTAGAAGGCACTTGGACTATGTAGGTTAACTAGCGGGCACTTGGACTAACCAGGTTACCAGGCGGGCACTTGGACTATGTAGGTTACCCAATGGGCACTTGGACTATCTAGGTTAACGAACGGACATTTGGACTATGTAGGTTAGGTATCAGGCACTTGGACTATCTAGGTTACCTAGCAGGCACTTGGACTATGTAGGTTACCTAGCGGACAAGTGGACGATTTAGGTTAACTAGCGGGCACTTGGACTATCTAGGTTAACTAGCAGGCCCTTGGACTATCTAGGTTAACTAGCAGGCCCTTGGACTATCTAGGTTTACTAGCGGGCACTTGGACTATCTAGGTTACCTAGCGGACACTTGGACTATGTACCTTCCCTAGCGGGCACTTGGATTATCTAGGTTACCTAGCAGGCACTTGGATTATGAAGGATCCCTAGCGGGCAATTGGACTATCTAGGTTACCTTGCTGGCACTTGGACTATGTAGGTTAACTAGCGGACACTTGCACGATCTAGGTTAACTAGCGGGCCCTTGCACTATGTAGTTTAACTAGCGGGCCCATGGATTATGTAGGTTTACTAGGGGGCACTTGGAACATCTAGGTTAACTAGCGGGCACTTGGACTATGTAGTTTCCCTAGCGGGCATTTGGACTATTTAGGTTGCCTAGCGGGCACTTGGACTACGTAAGTTACCTAGCAGGCACTTTGACTATCTAGGATAACTAAGGGCACTTGGACTATGTAGGGTAACTAGCGGGCACTTGGACTGTCTAGGTTACCTAACGGGCACTTGGATTATCTAGGTTAACGAACGGGCACTTGGACTATGTAGGTTACCTAGCCACCACTTGGACTATCTAGGTTCCCTAGCGGGCACTTGTACTATCTAGGTTACCTAGCTGGCACTTGGACTATGTAGGTCAACTAGCGGGCCCTTGGACTATCTAGGTTAGCTAACGGGCACTTGGACTATGTATGTTCCAGAGCGGGCACTTGGATTATGTAGGTTGCCTAGCGGACATTTAGACTATGTAGGTTTCCTTGCGGGCATTTGGACTATGTAGGTTACCTAGCGGGCACTTGGACTATGTAGGTTCCCGAACGGGCACTTGGACTATGTAGGTTCCCTAGCGGTCACGTGGACTATGTAGGCGCGCTAGAAGGCACTTGGACTATGTAGGTTAACTAGCGGGCACTTGGACTATGTAGGTTACCCAATGGGCACTTGGACTATGTAGGTTAACGAACGGACACTTGGACTATGTAGGTTAGCTATCAGGCACTTGGACTATCTAGGTTTACTAGCGGGCATTTGGACTATCTAGGTTAACTAACGGGCACTTGGACTATGTAGTTTCCCTAGCGGGCATTTGGATTATTTAGGTTACCTAGTGGGCACTTGGACTATGTAGGTTATCTAGCGGGCACTTGGACTACGTAGGTTAACTAGAAGGCACTTGGACTATCAAGGTTACCTAACGGGCCCTTGGACTATGTAGGTTACCAGCGGGTACTTGGACTATCTAGGGTAACGAACGTGCACTTGGACTATGTAGGTAACCTAGCGGGCACTTGGACTGTCTAGGTTACCTAGCGGGCACTTGGACTATCTAGGTTAACGAACATGCACTTGGACTATGTAGGTTTACTAGCGGGCACTTGGACTATCTAGGTTAACGAACGGGCACTTGGACTATGTAGGTAACCTAGCGGGCACTTGGACTGTCTAGGTTACCTAGCGGGCACTTGGACTATCTAGGTTAACGAACGGGCACTTGGACTATGTAGGTTAACTAGCGGACACTTCGACTATCTAGGTTAGCTAACGGGCAATTGGACAATCTAGGTTAACTAACGGGCACTTGGACTATGTAGGTTGCCTAGCGAGCACTTGGACTATGTAGGTTCGCTAGTGGGCACTTGGACTATGTAGGTTCCCTATCGGGTACTTGGACTGTCTAGGTTAACTAGGCGGCAATTGGACTGTCTAGGTTACCTAGTGGGCACTTGGACTATGTACATTCCCTAGTGGGCACTTGGGCTATCTACGTTACCTAGCGGGCACTTGGACAATGTAAGTTAACGAACGGGCACTTGGACTATGTAGGTTAACTAGCAGACACTTGGACTATCTAGGATAGCTAACGGGCAATTGGACTATCAAGGTTACCTAACGGGCACTTGGACAATGTAGGTTACCTAGCGGGCACTTGGACTATCTAGGTTACCTAGCCATCACTTGGACTATCTAGGTTAGCTAACAGGCACTTGGACTATCTAGGTTCCCTAGCGGGCACTTGTACTATCTAAGTTACCTAGCTGGCACTTGGACTATGTAGGTCAACTAGTGGGCCCTTGGACTATCTAGGTTAGCTAACGGGCAGTTGGACTATGTATGTTCCAGAGTGGTCACTTGTATTATGTAGGTTGCCTAGCGGACATTTAGACTATGTAGGTTTCCTTGCGGGCATTTGGACTATGTAGGTTACCTAGCGGGCACTTGGACTATGTAGGTTCCCTAGCGGTCACGTGGACTATGTAGGCTCCCTAGAAGGCACTTGGACTATGTAGGTTAACTAGCGGGCACTTGGACTAACCAGGTTACCAGGCGGGCACTTGGACTATGTAGGTTACCCAATGGGCACTTGGACTATCTAGGTTAACGAACGGACACTTGGACTATGTAGGTTAGGTATCAGGCACATGGACTATCTAGGTTACCTAGCAGGCACTTGGACTATGTAGGTTACCTAGCGGACACTTGGACGATTTAGGTTAACTAGCGGGCACTTGGACTATCTAGGTTAACTAGCAGGCCCTTGGACTATCTAGGTTTACTAGCGGGCACTTGGACTATCTAGGTTACCTAGCGGACACTTGGACTATGTACCTTCCCTAGCGGGCACTTGGACTATCTAGGTTACCTAGAAGGCACTTGCATTATGAAGGATCCCTAGCGGGCAATTGGACTATCTAGGTTACCTAGCTGGCACTTGGATTATGTAGGTTAACTAGCGGACACTTGCACGATTATGGGTTAACTAGCGGGCCCTTGCACTATGTAGGTTAACTAGCGGGCCCATGGATTATGTAGGTTTACTAGGGGGCACTTGGAACATCTAGGTTAACTAGCGGGCACTTGGACTACGTAGTTTCCCTAGCGGGCATTTGGACTATTTAGGTTGCCTAGCGGGCACTTGGACTATGTAGGATACCTAACAGGCACTTTGACTATCTAGGTTAACTAAGGGCACTTGGACTATGTAGGGTAACTAGCGGGCACTTGGATTGTCTAGGTTACCTAACGGGCACTTGGATTATCTAGGTTAACGAACGGGCACTTGGACTATGTAGGTTACCTAGCCACCACTTGGACTATCTAGGTTCCCTAGCGGGCACTTGTACTATCTAGGTTACCTAGCTGGCACTTGGACTGTCTAGGTTAACTAGCGGGCAATTGGACTGTCTAGGTTACCTAGTGGGCACTTGGACTTTCTAGGTTAACGAAGGGTACTTGGACTATGTAGGTTAACTAGCGGACACTTCGACTATCTAGGTTAGCTAACGGGCAATTGGACTATCTAGGTTACCTAGCGGGCACTTGGACTATACAGGTTCCCTAGCGGGCACTTGGACTTTTTAGGTTACCTAGCAGGCACTTTGACTATCTACGTTAACTAACGGGCACTTGGACTATGTAGGTTGCCTAGCGAGCACTTGGAGTATGTAGGTTCCCTAGCGGGCAATTGGACTATGTAGGTTCCCTATCGGGTACTTGGACTGTCTAGGTTAACTGGCGGGAAATTGGACTGTCTAGGTTACCTAGTGGGCACTTGGAGTATGTACGTTCCCTAGCGGGCACTTGGGCTTTCTACGTTACCTAGCGGGCACTTGGACTATGTAGGTTAACGAACGGGCACTTGGACTATGTAGGTTAACGAACGGGCACTTGGATTATGTAGTTTACCTAGCAGGTACTTGGTCTATGTAGGTTAGCTAGCGGGCACTTGGACTATCTAGGTTACCTACGGGCACATGGACTATGTACCTTCCCTAGCGGGCACTTGGGCTATCTACGTTACCTAGCGGGCACTTGGACTATGTAGGTTAACGAACGGGCACTTGGACTATGTAGGTAACCTAGTGGTCACTTGGACTATGTAGGTTATCTAGCGGACACTTGGACTATCTAGGTTAACTAACGGGCACTTGGACTATGTAGGGTAACTAGCGGGCACTTGGACTGTCTAGGGTACCTAACGGGCACTTGGATTATCTAGATTAACGAACGTGCACTTGGACTATGTAGGTAACCTAGCGGGCACTTGGACTGTCTAGGTTACCTAGCGGGCACTTGGACTATCTAGGTTAACGAACGGGCACTTGGACTATGTAGGTTAACTAGCGGACACTTCGACTATCTAGGTTAGCTAACAGGCAATTTGACAATCTAGGTTAACTAACGGGCACTTGGACTATGTAGGTTGCCTAGCGAGCACTTGGACTATGTAGGTTCCCTAGTGGGTACTTGGACTGTCTAGGTTAACTAGGGGGCAATTGGACTGTCTAGGTTACCTAGTGGGCACTTGGGCTATGTACATTCCCTTGCGGGCACTTGGGCTATCTACGTTACCTAGCGGGCACTTGGACAATGTAAGTTAACGAACGGGCACTTGGACTATCTAGGATAGCTAACGGGCAATTGGACTATCAAGGTTACCTAACGGGCACTTGGACTATGTAGGTTACCTAGCGGGCACTTGGACTATCTAGGTTACCTAGCCACCACTTGGACTATCTAGGTTAGCTAACAGGCACTTGGACTATCTAGGTTCCCTAGCGGGCACTTGTACTATCTAAGTTACCTAGCTGGCACTTGGACTATGTAGGTCAACTAGTGGGCCCTTGGACTATCTAGGTTAGCTAACGGGCACTTGGACTATGTATGTTCCAGAGTGGGCACTTGTATTATGTAGGTTGCCTAGCGGACATTTAGACTATGTAGGTTTCCTTGCGGGCAATTGGACTATGTAGGTTACCTAGCGGGCACTTGGACTATGTAGGTTCCCTAGCGGTCACGTGGACTATGTAGGCTCCCTAGAAGGCACTTGGACTATGTAGGTTAACTAGCGGGCACTTGGACTAACCAGGTTACCAGGCGGGCACTTGGACTATGTAGGTTACCCAATGGGCACTTGGACTATCTAGGTAAACGAACGGACACTTGGACTATGTAGGTTAGGTATCAGGCACTTGGACTATCTAGGTTACCTAGCAGGCACTTGGACTATGTAGGTTACCTAGCGGACACTTGGATGATTTAGGTTAACTAGCGGGCACTTGGACTATCTAGGTTAACTAGCAGGCCCTTGGACTATCTAGGTTTACTAGCGGGCACTTGGACTATCTAGGTTACCTAGCAGGCACTTGGATTATGAAGGATCCCTAGCGGGCAATTGGACTATCTAGGTTACCTAGCTGGCACTTGGACTATGTAGGTTAACTAGCGGACACTTGCACGATCTAGGTTAACTAGCGGGCCCTTGCACTATGTAGTTTAACTAGCGGGCCCATGGATTATGTAGGTTTACTAGGGGGCACTTGGAACATCTAGGTTAACTAGCGGGCACTTGGACTATGTAGTTTCCCTAGCGGGCATTTGGACTATTTAGGTTGCCTAGCGGGCACTTGGACTACGTAAGTTACCTAGCAGGCACTTTGACTATCTAGGATAACTAAGGGCACTTGGACTATGTAGGGTAACTAGCGGGCACTTGGACTGTCTAGGTTACCTAACGGGCACTTGGATTATCTAGGTTAACGAACGGGCAGTTGTACTATGTAGGTTACCTAGCCACCACTTGGACTATCTAGGTTCCCTAGCGGGCACTTGTACTATCTAGGTTACCTAGCTGGCACTTGGACTATGTAGGTCAACTAGCGGGCCCTTGGACTATCTAGGTTAGCTAACGGGCACTTGGACTATGTATGTTCCAGAGCGGGCACTTGGATTATGTAGGTTGCCTAGCGGACATTTAGACTATGTAGGTTTCCTTGCGGGCATTTGGACTATGTAGGTTACCTAGCGGGCACTTGGACTATGTAGGTTCCCTAACGGGCACTTGGACTATGTAGGTTCCCTAGCGGTCACGTGGACTATGTAGGCTCCCTAGAAGGCACTTGGACTATGTAGGTTAACTAGCGGGCACTTGGACTATGTAGGTTACCCAATGGGCACTTGGACTATGTAGGTTAACGAACGGACACTTGGACTATGTAGGTTAGCTATCAGGCACTTGGACTATCTAGGTTTACTAGCGGGCATTTGGACTATCTAGGTTAACTAACGGGCACTTGGACTATGTAGTTTCCCTAGCGGGCATTTGGATTATTTAGGTTACCTAGTGGGCACTTGGACTATGTAGGTTATCTAGCGGGCACTTGGACTACGTAGGTTAACTAGAAGGCACTTGGACTATCAAGGTTACCTAACGGGCCCTTGGACTATGTAGGTTACCAGCGGGCACTAGCACTATCTAGGGTAACGAACGTGCACTTGGACTATGTAGGTAACCTAGCGGGCACTTGGACTGTCTAGGTTACCTAGCGGGCACTTGGACTATCTAGGTTAACGAACATGCACTTGGACTATGTAGGTTTACTAGCGGACACTTCGACTATCTAGGTTAGCTAACGGGCAATTGGACAATCTAGGTTAACTAACGGGCACTTGGACTATGTAGGTTGCCTAGCGAGCACTTGGACTATGTGGGTTCCCTAGTGGGCACTTGGACTATGTAGGTTCCCTATCGGGTACTTGGACTGTCTAGGTTAACTAGGGGGCAATTGGACTGTCTAGGTTACCTAGTGGGCACTTGGACTATGTACGTTCCCTAGCGGGCACTTGGGTTATCTACGTTACCTAGCGGGTACTTGGACAATGGAAGTTAACGAACGGGCACTTGGACTATGTAGGTTAACTAGCGGACACTTGGACTATCTAGGATAGCTAACGGGCAATTGGACTATCAAGGTTACCTAACGGGCACTTGGATTATGTAGGTTACCTAGCGGGCACTTGGACTATCTAGGTTACCTAGCAGGCACTTTGACTATCTAGGTAAACTAACGGGCACGTGGACTATGTAGGTTGCCTAGCGAGCACCTGGACTATGTAGGTTCCCTAGCGGGCGCTTGGACTATGTAGATTCCCTAGCGGTACTTGGACTGTCTAGGTTAACTAGCGGGCAATTGGACTGTCTAGGTTACCTAGCAGGCACTTGGACTATGTAGGTTTACTAGCAGGCACTTAGACTATCTAGGTTACCTAGCGGGCACTTGGACTATGTACGTTCCTTAGCTGGCACTTGGGCTATCTACGTATCATAGCGGGCACTTGGACTATGTAGGTTAACGAATGGGCACTTGGACTATGTAGGTAACCTAGTGGTCACTTGGACTGTCTAGGTTACTTAGCGGGCACTTGGACTATGTAGGTTAACTAGCGGGCACTTGGACTATCTAGGTTAACTAGCGGGCATTTGGACTATGTACGTTCCCTAGCGGGCACTTGGGCTATCTACGTTACCTAGTGGGCACTTGGCCTATCTACGTTACCTAGCGGGCACTTGGACTATGTAGGTTAACGAATGAGCACTTGGACTATGTAGGTAACCTAGTGGTCACTTGGACTGTCTAGGTTACCTAGCGGGCACTAGGACTATGTAAGTTAACTAGCGGGCACTTGGACTATCTAGGTTAACTATCGGGCACTTGGACTATCTAGGTTAACTAGTGGGCCCTTACACTATGTAGGTTAACTAGCGGGCCCATGGATTATGTAGGTTTACTAGGGGGCACTTGGATTATCTACGTTAACTAGCGGGCACTTGGACTATGTAGTTTCCCTAGCGGACATTTGGACTATTTAGCTTACCTAGCGGGCACTTGGATTATGTAGGTTATCTAGCGGACACTTGGACTATCTAGGTTACCTAGCAGGCACTTTGATTATCTAGGTTAACTAACGGGCATTTGGACTATGTAGGGCAACTAGCGGGCACTTGGACTGTCTAGGTTACCTAACGGGCACATGGATTATCTAGGTTAACGAACGGGCACTTGGATTATGTAGGTTACCTAGCCACCACTTGGACTATCTAGGTTAGCTAACAGGCACTTGGACTATCTAGGTTCCCTAGTGGGCACTTGTACTATCTAGGTTACCTAGCTGGCACTTGGATTATGTAGGTCAACTAGCGGACCCTTGGACTATCTAGGTTAGCTAACGGGCACTTGGACTATGTATGTTCCAGAGTGGGCACTTGGATTATGTAGGTTGCCTAGCGGACATTTAGACTATGTAGGTTTCCTTGCGGGCATTTGGACTATGTAGGTTACCAGCGGGCACTTGGACAATCTAGGTTAATGAACGTGCACTTGGACTATGTAGGTAACCTAGCGGGCACTTGGACTGTCTAGGTTACCTAGCGGGCACTTGGACTTTCTAGGTTAACGAACGGGCACTTGGACTCTGTAGGTTAACTAGCGGACACTTCGACTATCTAGGTTAGCTAACGGGCAATTGGACTATCTACGTTACCTAGCGGGCACATGGACTATGTAGGTTCCCTAGCGGGCACTTGGATTATGTAGGTTCCCTAGCGGGCATTTGGACTATGTAGGTTCCCTATCGGGTACTTGGACTGTCTAGGTTAACTAGCGGGCAATTGGACTGTCTAGTTTACCTAGTGGGCACTTGGAGTATGTACGTTCCCTAGCGGGCACTTGGGCTTTCTACGTTACCTAGCGGGCACTTGGACTATGTAGGTTAACGAACGGGCACTTGGACTATGTAGGTTAACGAACGGGCACTTGGATTATGTAGTTTACCTAGCAGGTACTTGGACTATGTAGGTTAACTAGCGGGCACTTGGACTACCTAGGTTACCTACGGGCACTTGGAATATGTACCTTCCCTAGCAGGCACTTGGGCTAACTACGTTACCTAGTGGGCACTTGGACTATGTAGGTTAACGAACGGGCACTTGGACTATGTAGGTAACCTAGTGGTCACTTGGACTATGTAGGTTATCTAGCGGACACTTGGACTATCTAGGTTACCTACCAGGCACTTTGACTATCTAGGTTAACTTACGGGCACTTGGACTATGTAGGGTAACTAGCGGGCACTTGGACTGTCTAGGTTACCTAACGGGCACTTGGATTATCTAGGTTAACGAACGTACACTTGGACTATGTAGGTAACCTAGCGGGCACTTGGACTGTCTAGGTTACCTAGCGGGCACTTGGACTTTCTAGTTTAACGAACGGGCACTTGGACTATGTAGGTTAACTAGCGGACCCTTCGACTATCTCGGTTAGCTAACGGGCAATTGGACTATCTAGGTTACCTAGCGGGCACTTGGACTATGTAGGTTCCCTAGCGGGCACTTGGAGTATGTAGGTTCCCTAGCGGGCATTTGGACTATGTAGGTTCACTATCGGGTACTTGGACTGTCTAGGTTAACTAGCGTGCAATTGGACTGTCTAGGTTACCTAGTGGGCACTTGGAGTGTGTACGTTCCCTAGCGGGCACTTGTGCTTTCTACGTTACCTAGCGGGCACTTGGACTATGTAGGTTAACGAACGGGCACTTGGACAATGTAGGTTAACGAACGGGCACTTGGATTATGTAGTTTACCTAGCAGGTACTTGGACTATGTAGGTTATCTAGCGGACACTTGGAATATCTAGGTTACCTAGCAGGCACTTTGACTATCTAGGTTAACTATCGGGCACTTGGACTATGTAGGGTAACTAGCGGGCACTTGGACTGTCTAGGTTAACTAACGCGCACTTGGATTATCTAGGTTAACGAACGTGCACTTGGACTATGTAGGTAAACTAGCGGGCACTTGGACTGTCTAGGTTACCTAGCGGGCACTTGGACTATCTAGGTTAACGAACGGGCACTTGGACTATGTAGGTTAACTAGCGGACACTTCGACTATCTAGGTTAGCTAACGGGCAATTGGACAATCTAGGTTAACTAACGGGCACTTGGACTATGTAGGTTGCCTAGCGAGCACTTGGACTATGTAGGTTCCCTAGTGGGCACTTGGACTATGTAGGTTCCCTATCGGGTACTTGGACCGTCTAGGTTAACTAGCGGACACTTGGACTATCTAGGATAGCTAACGGGCACTTGGACTATCTAGGTTACCTAGCAGGCACTTTGACTATTTAGGTTAACTAACGGGCACTTGGACTATGTAGGTTGCCTAGCGAGCACCTGGACTATGTAGGTCCCCTAGCGGGCGCTTGGACTATGTAGATTCCCTAGCGGTACTTGGACTGTCTAGGTTACCTAGTGGGCACTTGGACTATGTAGTTTACCTAGCAGGCACTTGGAGTATGTAGGTTTACTAGCAGGCACTTAGACTATCTAGGTTACCTAGCGGGCACTTGGACTATGTACGTTCCCTAGCGGGCACTTGGGCTATCTACGTTACCTAGCGGGCACTTGGACTATGTAGGTTAACGAATGGGCACTTGGACTATGTAGGTAACCTAGTGGTCACTTGAACTGTCTAGGTTACCTAGCGGGCACTTGGACTATGTAGGTTAACTAGCGGGCACTTGGACTATCTAGGTTAACTAGCGGGCACTTGGACTATCTAGGTTAACTAGCGGGCACTTGTACTATCTAGGTTAACTAGCGGGCCCTTGCACTATGTAGGTTAACTAGCGGGCCCATTGATTATGTAGGTTTACTAGGGGGCACTTGGACTATCTAGGTTAACTAGTGGGCACTTGGACTATGTAGTTTCCCTAGCGGACATTTGGACTATTTAGGTTGCCTAGCGGGCACTTGGACTATGTAGGTTATCTAGCGGACACTTGGACTATCTAGGTTACCTAGCAGGCACTTTGACTATCTAGGATAACTAACGGGCACTTGGACTATGTAGGTTGCCTAGCGAGCACTTGGAGTATGTAGGTTTCCTAGCGGGCAATTGGACTATGTAGGTTCCCTATCGGGTACTTGGACAGTTTAGGTTAACTAGCGGGCAATTGGACTGTCTAGGTTACCTAGTGGGCACTTGGAGTATGTACGTTCCCTAGCAGGCACTTGGACTTTCTACGTTACCTAGCGGGCACTTGGACTATGTAGGTTAACGAACGGGCACTTGGACTATGTAGGTTAACGAACGGGCACTTGGATTATGTAGTTTACCTAGCAGGTACTTGGACTAGGTAGGTTAACTAGCGGGCATTTGGACTATATAGGTTACCTACGGGCACTTGGACTTTGTACCTTCCCTAGCGGGCACTTGGGCTATCTACGTTACCTAGCGGGCACTTGGACTATGTAGGTTAACGAACGGGCACTTGGACTATGTAGGTAACCTAGTGGTCACTTGGACTATGTAGGTTATCTAGCGGACACTTGGACTATCTAGGTTATCTAGCAGGCAGTTTGACTATCTAGGTTAACTAACGGGCACTTGGAATATGTAGGGTAACTAGCGGGCACTTGGACTGTCTAGGTTACCTAACGGGCACTTGGATTATCTAGGTTAACGAACGGGCACTTGGACTATGTAGGTTACCCAGCCACCACTTGGACTATCTAGGTTAGCTAACAGGCACTTGGACTATCTAGGTTCCCTAGCGGGCACTTGTACTATCTAGGTTACCTAGCTGGCACTTGGACTATGTAGGTCAACTAGCGGGACCTTGGACTATCTAGGTTAGCTAACGGGCACTTGGACTATGTTTGTTCCAGAGTGGGCACTTGTATTATGTAGGTTGCCTAGCGGACATTTAGACTATGTAGGTTTCCTTGCGGGCATTTGGACTATGTAGGTTACCTAGCAGGCACTTGGACAATGTAGGTTACCTAGCGGTCACGTGGACTATGTAGGCTCCCTAGAAGGCACTTGGACTATATAGGTTAACTAGCGGGCACTTGGACTAACCAGGTTACCAGGCGGGCACATGGTCTATGTAGGTTACCCAATGGGCACTTGGACTATCTAGGTTAACGAACGGACACTTGGACTATGTAGGTTAGGTATCAGGCACTTGGACTATCTAGGTTACCTATCAGGCACTTGGACTATGTAGGTTACCTAGCGGACACATGGACGATTTATGTTAACTAGCGGGCACTTGGACTATCTAGGTGAACTAGCAGGCCCTTGGACTATCTAGGTTTACTAGCGGGCACTTGGACTATCTAGGTTAACTAGCGGGCACTTGGACTATATAGGTTACCTAGCGGACACTTGGACTATGTACCTTCCCTAGCGGGCACTTGGACTATCTAAGTTACCTAGCAGGCACTTGGATTATGAAGGATCCCTAGCAGGCAATTGGACTATCTAGGTTACCTAGCTGGCACTTGGACTATGTAGGTTAACTAGCGGACACTTGCACGATCTAGGTTAACTAGCGGGCCCTTGCACTATGTAGGTTAACTAGCGGGCCCATGGATTATGTAGGTTTACTAGGGGGCACTTGGGACATCTAGGTTAACTATCGGGCACTTGGACTATGTAGTTTCCCTAGTGGGCATTTGGACTATTTAGGTTGCCTAGCGGGCACTTGGACTATGTAGGTTAACTAGCGGGCACTTGGACTATCTAGGTTAACTAACGGGCACTTGGACTATGTAGGGTAACTAGCGGGCACTTGGACTGTCTAGGTTACCTAACGGGCACTTGGATTATCTAGGTTAACGAACGGGCACATGGACTATGTAGGTTACCTAGCCACCACTTGGACTATCTAGGTTCCCTAGCGGGCACTTGTACTATCTAGGTTACCTAGCTGGCACTTGGACTATGTAGGTCAACTAGCGGGCCCTTGGACTATCTAGGTTAGCTAACGGGCACTTGGACTATGTATGTTCCAGAGCGGGCACTTGGATGATGTAGGTTGCCTAGCGGACATTTAGACTATGTAGGTTTCCTTGCGGGCATTTGGACTATGTTGTTTACCTAGCGGGCACTTGGACTATGTAGGTTCCCTAACGGGCACTTGGACTATGTAGGTTCCCTAGGGGTCACGTGGACTATGTAGGCTCCCTAGAAGGCACTTGGACTATGTAGGTTACCCAATGGGCACTTGGACTATCTAGGTTAACGAACGGACACTTGGACTATGTAGGCTAAGTATCAGGCACTTGGACTATCTAGGTTACCTAGCGGACAGTTGGACGATTTAGGATAACTAGCGGGCACTTGGACTATCTAGGTTAACTAGCAGGCCCTTGGACTATCTAGGTTTACTAGCGGGCACTTGGACTATCTAGGTTAACTAACTGGCACTTGGACTATGTAGTTTCCCTAGCGGGCATTTGGATTATTTAGGTTACCTAGTGGGCACTTGGACTACGTAGGTTAACTAGAAGGCACTTGGACTATCAAGGTTACCTAGCGGGCCCTTGGACTATGTAGGTTACCAGCGGGCACATGGACTCTCTAGGTTAACGAACGTGCACTTGGACTATGTAGGTAACCTAGCGGGCACTTGGACTGTCTAGGTTACCTAGCGGGCACTTGGACTATCTAGGTTAACAAACGGGCACTTGGACTATGTAGGTTAACTAGCGGACACTTCGACTATCTAGGTTAGCTAACGGGCAATTGGACAATCTAGGTTAACTAACGGGCACTTGGACTATGTAGGTTGCCTAGCGAGCACTTGGACTATGTAGGTTCCCTAGTGGGCACTTGGACTATGTAGGTTCCCTATCGGGTACTTGGACTGTCTAGGTTAACTAGGGGGCAATTATACTGTCTAGGTTACCTAGTGGGCACTTGGACTATGTACGTTCCCTAGCGGGCACTTGGGTTATCTACGTTACCTAGCGGGCACTTGGACAATGTAAGTTAACGAACGGGCACTTGGACTATGTAGGTTAACTAGCGGACACTTGGACTATCTAGGATAGCTAACGGGCAATTGGACTATCAAGGTTACCTAACGGGCACTTGGACTATGTAGGTTACCTAGCGGGCACTTGGACTATCTAGGTTACCTAGCAGGCACTTTGACAAACTAGGTTAACTAACGGGCACTTGGACTATGTAGGTTGCCTAGCGAGCACCTGGACTATGTAGGTTCCCTAGCGGGCGCTTGGACTATGTAGATTCCCTAGCGGTACTTGGACTGTCTAGGTTAACTAGCGGGCAATTGGACTGTCTATGTTACCTAGTGGGCACTTGGACTATGTAGTTTACCTAGCAGGCACTTGGACTATGTAGGTTTACTACCAGGCACTTAGACTATCCAGGTTACCTAGCGGGCACTTGGACTATATACGTTCCCTAGCGGGCACTTGGGCTTTCTACGTTACCTAGCGGGCACTTGGACTATGTAGGTTAACGAACGGGCACTTGGACTATGTAGGTTAACGAACGGGCACTTGGATTATGTAGTTTACCTAGCAGGTACTTGGACAATGTAGGTTAACTAGCGGGCACTTGGACTATCTAGGTTACCTACGGGCACTTGGAATATGTACCTTCCCTAGCGGGCACTTGGGCTATCTACGTTACCTAGTGGGCACTTGGACTATGTAGGTTAACAAACGGGCACTTGGACTATGTAGGTAACCTAGTGGTCACTTGGACTATGTAGGTTATCTAGCGGACACTTGGACTATCTAGGTTACCTAGCAGGCACTTTGACTATCTAGGTTAACTAACAGGCACTTGGACTATGTAGGGTAACTAGCGGGCACTTGGACTGTCTAGGTTACCTAACGGGCACTTGGATTATCTAGGTTAACGAACGTGCACTTGGACTATGTAGGTAACCTAGCGGGCACTTGGACAATGTAAGTTAACGAACGGGCACTTGGACTATGTAGGTTAACTAGCGGACACTTGGACTATCTAGGAAAGCTAACGGGAAATTGGACTATCAAGGTTACCTAACGGACACTTGGACTATGAAGGTTACCTAGCGGGCACTTGGACTATCTAGGTTACCTAGCAGGCACTTTGACTATCAAGGTTAACTAACGGGCACTAAGACTATGTAGGTTGCCTAGCGAGCACCTTGACTATGTAGGTCCCCTAGCGGGCGCTTGGATTATGTATATTCCCTAGCGGTACTTGGACTGTCTAGGTTAACTAGCGGGCAATTGGATTGTCTAGGTTACCTAGTGGGCACTTGGACTATGTAGTTTACCTAGCAGGCACTTGGAGTATGTAGGTTTACTAGCAGGCACTTAGACTATCTAGGTTACCTAGCGGGCACTTGGACTATGTACGTTCCCTAGCGGGCACTTGGGCTATCTACGTTACCTAGCGGGCACTTGGACTATGTAGGTTAACGAATGGGCAGTTGGACTATGTAGGTAACCTAGTGGTCACTTGGACTGTCTAGGTTACCTAGCGGGCACTTGGACTATGTAGGTTAACTAGCGGGGACTTGGACTATCTAGGTTAACTAGCGATCACTTGGACTATCTAGGTTAACTAGCGGGCACTTGTACTATCTAGGTTAACTAGCGGGCCCTTGCACTATGTAGGTTAACTAGCGGGCCCATTGATTATGTAGGTTTACTAGGGGGCACTTGGACTATCTAGGTTAACTAGTGGACACTTGGACTATGTAGTTTCCCTAGCGGACATTTGGACTATTTAGGTTGCCTAGCGGGCACTTGGACTATGTAGGTTATCTAGCGGGCACTTGGACTATCTAGGTTACCTAGCAGGCACTTTGACTATCTAGGTTAACTAACGGGCACTTGGACTATGTAGGTTGCCTAGCGAGCACTTGGAGTATGTAGGTTCCCTAGGGGGCAATTGGACTATGTAGGTTCCCTATCGGGTACTTGGACTGTCTAGGTTAACTAGCGGGCATTTGGACTGTCTAGGTTACCTAGTGGGCACTTGGAGTATGTACGTTCCCTAGCGGGCACTTGGGCTTTCTACGTTACCTAGCGGGCACTTGGACTATGTAGGTTAACGAACGGGCACTTGGACTATGTAGGTTAACGAACGGGCACTTGGATTATGTAGTTTACCTAGCAGGTACTTGGACTATGTAGGTTAACTAGCGGGCACTTGGACTATCTAGGTTACCTACGGGCACTTGGACTATGTACCTTCCCTAGCGGGCACTTGGGCTATCTACGTTACCTAGCTGGCACTTGGACTATGTAGGTTAACGAACGGGCACTTGGACTATGTAGGTAACCTAGTGGTCACTTGGACTATGTAGGTTATCTAGCGGACACTTGGACTATCTAGGTTATCTAGCAGGCACTTTGACTATCTAGGTTAACTAACAGGCACTTGGACTATGTAGGGTAACTAGCGGGCACTTGGACTGTCTAGGTTACCTAACGGGCACTTGGATTATCTAGGTTAACGAACGGGCACTTCGACTATGTAGGTTACCCAGCCACCACTTGGACTATCTAGGTTAGCTAACAGGCACTTGGACTAGCTAGGTTCCCTAGCGGGCACTTGTACTATCTAGGTTACCTAGCTGGCACTTGGACTATGTAGGTTAACTAGCGGGCCCTTGGACTATCTAGGTTAGCTAACGGGCACTTGGACTATGTATGTTCTAGAGTGGGCACTTGGATTATGTAGGTTGCCTAGCGGACATTTAGACTATGTAGGTTTCCTTGCGGGCATTTGGACTATGTAGGTTACCTAGCAGGCACTTGGACAATGTAGGTTCCCTAGCGGTCACGTGGACTATGTAGGATCCCTAGAAGGCACTTGGACTATGTAGGTTAACTAGCGGGCACTTGGACTAACCAGGTTACAGGCGGGCACATGGACTATGTAGGTTACCCAATGGGCACTTGGACTATCTAGGTTAACGAACGGACACTTGGACTATGTAGGTTAGGTATCAGGCACTTGGACTATCTAGGTTACCTAGCAGGCACTTGGACTATGTAGGTTACCTAGCGGACACTTTGACGATTTAGGTTAACTAGCGGGCACTTGGACTATCTAGGTTAACTAGCAGGCCCTTGGACTATCTAGGTTTACTAGCGGGCACTTGGACTATCTAGGTTAACTAGCGGGAACTTGGACTATATAGGTTAACTAGCGGGCACTTGAACTATCTAGGTTACCTAGCGGACACTTGGACTATGTACCTTCCCTAGCGGGCACTTGGACTATCTAGGTTACCTAGCAGGCACTTGGATTATGAAGGATCCCTATCGGGCAATTGGACTATCTAGGTTAACTAGCGGGCACTTGGACTATGTAGGTTAACTAGCGGACACTTGCACGATCTAGGTTAACTAGCGGGCCTTTGCACTATGTAGGTTAACTAGCGGGCCCATGGATTATGTAGGTTTACTAGGGGGCACGTGGGACATCTAGGTTAACTAGCGGGCACTTGGACTATGTAGTTTCCCTAGCGGGCATTTGGACTATTTAGGTTGCCTAGCGGGCACTTGGACTATGTAGGTTAACTAGCGGGCACTTGGACTATCTAGGTTAACTAACGGGCACTTGGATTATCTAGGTTAACGAACGGGCATTTGGACTATGTAGGTTACCTAGCCACCACTTGGACTATCTAGGTTCCCTAGCGGGCACTTGTACTACCTAGGTTACCTAGCTGGCACTTGGACTATGTAGGTCAACTAGCGGGCCCTTGTACTATCTAGGTTAGCTAACGGGCACTTGGACTATGTATGTTCCAGAGCGGGCACTTGGATTATGTAGGTTGCCTAGCGGACATTTAGACTATGTAGGTTTCCTTGCGGGCATTTGGACTATGTAGTTTACCTAGGGGGCACTTGGATTATGTAGGTTCCCTAACGGGCACTTGGACTATGTAGTTTCCCTAGGGGTCACGTGGACTATGTAGGCTCCCTTGAAGGCACTTGGACTATGTAGGTTAACTAGCGGGCACTTGGACTATGTAGGTTACCCAATGGGCACTTGGACTATCTAGGTTAACGAACGGACACTTGGACTATGTAGGTTAGCTATCAGGCACTTGGACTATCTAGGTTACCTAGCGGACACTTGGACGATTTAGGATAACTAGCGGGCACTTGGACTATCTAGGTTAACTAGCAGGCGCTTGGACTATCTAGGTTAACTAGCGGGCACTTGGACTATCTAGGTTAACTAACGGGCACTTGGACTATGTAGTTTCCCTACCGGGCATTTGGATTATTTAGGTTACCTAGTGGGCACTTGGACTATGTAGGTTATCTAGCGGGCACTTGGACTACGTAGGTTAACTAGAAGGCACTTGGACTATCAAGGTTACCTAGCGGGCCCTTGGACTATGTAGGTTACCAGCGGGCACATGGACTATCTAGGTTAACGAACATGCACTTGGACTATGTAGGTAACCTAGCGGGCACTTGGACTGTCTAGGTTACCTAGCGGGCACTTGGACTATCTAGGTTAACGAACGGGCACTTGGACTATGTAGGTTAACTAGCGGACACTTCGACTATCTAGGTTAGCTAACGGGCATTTGGACAATCTAGGTTAACTAACGGGCACTTGGACCATGTAGGTTGCCTAGCGAGCACTTGGACTATGTAGGTTCCCTAGTGGGCACTTGGACTATGTAGGTTCCCTATCGGGTACTTGGACTGTCTAGGTTAACTAGGGGGCAATTGGACTGTCTAGGTTACCTAGTGGGCACTTGGACTATGTACGTTCCCTAGGGGGCACTTGGGTTATCTACGTTACCTAGCGGGCACTTGGACAATGTAAGTTAACGCATGGGCACTTGGACTATGTGGGTTAACTAGCGGACACTTGGACTATCTAGGATAGCTAACGGGCAATTGGACTATCAAGGTTACCTAACGGGCACTTGGACTATGTAGGTTACCTAGCGGCCACTTGGACTATCTAGGTTACCTAGCAGGCACATTGACTATCTAGGTTAACTAACGGGCACGTGGACTATGTAGGTTGCCTAGCGAGCACCTGGATTATGTAGGTTCCCTAGCGGGCGCTTGGACTATGTAGATTCCCTAGCGGTACTTGGACTGTCTAGGTTAACTAGCGGGCAATTGGACTGTCTAGGTTACCTAGTGGGCACTTGGACTATGTAGTTTACCTAGCAGGCACTTGGACTATGTAGGTTTATTAGCAGGCACTTAGACTATCTAGGTTACCTAGCGGGCATTTGGACTATGTACGTTCCCTAGCGGGCAATTGGGCTATCTACGTTACCTAGCGGGCACTTGGACTATGTAGGTTAACGAATGGGCACTTGGACTATGTAGGTAACCTAGTGGTCACTTGGACTTTCTAGGGTACCTAGCGGGCACTTGGACTATGTAGGTTAACTAGCGGGCACTTGGACTATCTAGGTTAACTAGCGGGCACTTGGCCTATCTAGGTTAACTTGCGGGCACTTGGACTATGTAGTTTCCCTAGCGGACATTTGGACTATTTAGGTTACCTAGCAGGCACTTGGATATGTAGGTTATCTAGCGGGCACTTGGACTATCTAGGTTACCTAGCAGGCACTTTGACTATCTAGGTTAACTAACGGGCATTTGGACTATGTAGGGCAACTAGCGGGCACTTGGACTGTCTAGGTTACCTAATGGGCACTTGGATTATCTAGGTTAACGAACGGGCACTTGGACTATGTAGGTTACCTAGCCACCACTTGGACTATCTAGGTTAGCTAACAGGCACTTGGACTATCTAAGTTCCCTAGCGGGCACTTGTACTATCTAGGTTACCTAGCTGGCACTTGGACTATGTAGGTCAACTAGCGGGTCCTTGGACTATCTAGGTTAGCTAACGGGCACTTGGACTATGTATGTTCCAGAGTGGGCACTTGGAGTATGTAGGTTGCCTAGCGGACATTTAGACTATGTAGGATTCCTTGCGGGCATTTGGACTATGTAGGTTACCAGTGGGCACTTGGACAATCTAGGTTAACGAACGTGCACTTGGGCTATGTAGGTAACCTAGCGGGCACTTGGACTGTGTAGGTTACCTAGCTGGCACTTGGACTTTCTAGGTTAACGAACGGGCACTTGGACTATGTAGGTTAACTAGCGGACACTTCGACTATCTAGGTTAGCTAACGGGCAATTGGACTATCTAGGTTACCTAGCGGGCATTTGGACTATTTAGGTTACCTAGCAGGCACTTTGACTATCTAGGTTAACTAACGGGCACTTGGACTCTGTAGGTTGCTTAGCGAGCACTTGGAGTATGTAGGTTCCCTAGCGGGCAATTGGACTATGTAGGTTCCCTATCGGGTACTTGGACTGTCTAGGTTAACTAGCGGGCAATTGGACTGTCTAGGTTACCTAGTGGGCACTTGGAGTATGTACGTTCCCTAGCGGGCACTTGGGCTTTCTACGTTACTTAACGGGCACTTGGACTATGTAGGTTAACGAACGGGCACTTGGACTATGTAGGTTAACGAACGGGCACTTGGATTATGTAGTTTACCTAGCAGGTACTTGGACTATGTAGGTTAACTAGCGGGCACTTGGACTATCTAGGTTACCTACGGGCACTTGGACTATGTACCTTCCCAGCGGGCACTTGGGCTATCTACGTTACCTAGCTGGCACTTGGACTATGTAGGTTAACGAACGGGCACTTGGACTATGTAGGTAACCTAGTGGTCACTTGGACTATGTAGGTTATCTAGCGGACACTTGGACTCTCTAGGTTACCAGCAGGCACTTTGACTATCTAGGTTAACTAACGGGCACTTGGACTATGTAGGGTAACTAGCGGGCACTTGGACTATCTAGGTTACCTAACGGGCACTTGGATTATCTAGGTTAACGAACGTGCACTTGGACTATGTAGGTAACCTAGCGGGCACTTGGACTGTCTAGGTTACCTAGCGGGCACTAGGACTATCTAGGTTAACGAACGGGCACTTGGACTATGTAGGTTAACTAGCGGACACTTCGACTATCTAGGTTTGCTAACGGGCAATTGGACATTCTAGGTTAACTAACGGGCACTTGGACTATGTAGGTTGCCTAGCGAGCACTTGGACTATGTAGGTTCCCTAGTGGTCACTTGGACTATGTAGGTTCCCTATCGGGTACTTGGACTGTCTAGGTTAACTAGGGGGCAATTGGAATGTCTAGGTTACCTAGTGGGCACTTGGACTATGTACGTTCCCTAGCGGGCACTTGGGTTATCTACATTACCTAGCGGGCACTTGGACTATGTAGGTTAACGAATAGGCACTTGGACTATGTAGGTAACCTAGTGGTCACTTGGACTGTCTAGGTTACCTAGCGGGCACTTGGACTATCTAGGTTAACTAGCGGGCACTTGGACTATCTAGGTTAACTAGCGGGCCCTTGCACTATGTAGGTTAATTAGCGGGGCCATGGATTATGTAGGTTTACTAGGGGGCACTTGGACTATCTAGGTTAACTAGCGGGCACTTGGACTATGTAGTTTCCCTAGCGGACATTTGGACTATTTAGGTTACCTAGCGGGCACTTGGACTATGTAGGTTATCTAGCGGGCACTTGGACTATCTAGGTTACCTAGCAGGCACTTTGACTATCAAGGTTAACTAACGGGCACTTGGACTATGTAGGGCAACTAGCGGGCACTTGGACTGTCTAGGTTACCTAACGGGAACTTGGATTATCTAGGTTAACGAACGGGCACTTGGACTATCTAGGTTCCCTAGCGGGCACTTGTACTATCTAGGTTACCTAGCTGGCACTTGGACTATGTAGGTCAACTAGCGGGCCCTTGGACTATCTAGGTTAGCTAACGGGCACTTGGACTATGTATGTTCCATAGTGGGCACTTGTATTATGTAGGTTGCCTAGCGGACATTTAGACTATGTAGGTTTCCTTACGGGCATTTGGACTATGTAGGTTACCAGCGGGAACTTGGACAATCTAGGTTAACGAACGTGCACTTAGACTATGTAGGTAACCTAACGGGCACTTGGACTGTCTAGGTTACCTAGCGGGCACTTGGACTTTCTAGGTTAACGAACGGGCACTTAGACTATGTAGGTTAACTAGCGGAGACTTCGACTATCTAGGTTAGCTAACGGGCAATTGGACTATCTAGGTTACCTAGCGGGCACTTGGACTATGTAGGTTCCAGAGTGGGCACTTGGATTATGTAGGTTGCCTAGCGGCCATTTAGACTATGTAGGTTTCCTTGCGGGCATTTGTACTAGGGAACCTACATATTCCAAGTGCCCGTTAGGGAACCTAGATAGTCCAAGTACCCGCTAGGGAACCTGCATTGTACAAGTGCCCACTAATTAACCTAGATAGTACAAGTGCCCGCTAGTTAACCTAGATAGTCCAAGTGCCTGCTAGTTAATCTTGATCATCCAAGTGCCCGCTAGTTAACCTACATAGTCCAAGTGCCTGATAGGGAACCTACATAGTCCAAGTGCCCGCAGAGGAACCTACATAGTCCAAGTGCCCGATAGGGAACCTACACATTCCAAGTGCCCCTAGGGAACCTATATAGTCCAGGTGCCCACTAGGGAACCTACATAGTCAAAGTGCCCGCTAGGGAACCTGCATTGTGCAAGTGCCCACTAGTTAACCTAGATAGTCCAAGTGCCCCTAGTTAACTTACATAGTCCAAGGTCAGCTAGTTAACCTAGATAGTCCAAGTGCCCGCTAGTTAACCTACATAGTCCAAGTACCCACTAGTTAACCTAGATAGTCCAAGTGTCCGCTACTCCACCTACATAGTCCAAGGGCCCGCTGGTTAACCTAGATATTCCAAGTGCCCGCTAGTTAACCTAGATCGTCCAAGTGTCCGCTAGTTAACCTACATAGTCCAAGTTCCCGTTAGGTAACCTAGATAGTACAAGTGCCCGCAAGGTAACCTACATAGTCCAAGTGCCCACTAGGTAACCTACATAGTCAAAGTGCCCGTTCGTTAACCTAGATAGTCCAAGTGCCCGCTAGGAAACCAACAAAGTCCAAGTGCCCACTAGGTAACCTAAATAATCCAAATGCCCGCTAGGGAAACTACATAGTCCAAGTGCCCGCTAGTTAACCTAGATAGTCCAAGTGCCCGCTAGTAAACCTAGATAGTCCAAGGGCCCGCTAGTTAATCTAGATAGTCGAAGTGCCCGCTAGTTAACCTACATAGTCCAAGGGCCCTCTAGTTACCCTAGATAGTCCAAGTGCCCGCTAGGGGACGTACATAGTCCAAGTGCCTCCAGAGGAACCTACATAGTCCAAGTGTCCGATAGGGAACCTTCATATTCCAAGTGCCCGTTAGGGAACCTAGATAGTCCAAGTGCCCGTAAGGAACCTAGATAGTCCAAGTGCCCGCTAGGGAACCTACATAGTCAAAGTGCCCGCTAGGGAACCTGCATTGTGCAAATGCCCGCTTGTTAACCTAGATAGTCCAAGTGCCCGCTCGTTAACCTACATAGTCCAAGGGCCATCTAGTTAACCTAGATAGTCAAAGTGCCCAATATTGTATGTACATAGTTCAAGTGCCCGCTAGGTAACCTAGATTGTCCAAGTTTCCGCTAGTTAACCTACATAGTCCAAGTGCCCGCTAAGTAACCTATATAGTCCAAGGTCCTGCTAGTTAACCTACATTGTCCAATGCCCGATAGGGAACCTACATAGTCCAAGTGCCCGCTGAGGAACCTACATAGTCCAAGTACCCGATAGGGAACCTACATATTCCAAGTGCGCGTTAGGTAACCTAGATACTCCAAGTGCCCCTAGGGAACCTATATAGTCCAAGTGCCCGCTAGGGAACCTACATAGTCAAAGTGCCCACTAGGGAACCTGCATTGTGCAAGTGCCCGCTAGTTAACCTAGATAGTCCAAGTGCCCGCTAGTTAACCTAGATAGTCCAAGTGCCCACTATTGTATGTACATAGTTCAAGTGCCCGCTAGGTAACCTAGATTGTCCAAGTGTCCGCTAGTTAACCTAGATAGTCCAAGTGCCTGCTAGTTAACCTATATAGTCCAAGAACCCGCTAGTTAACCTAGATAGTCCAAGTGCCCGCTGAGGAACCTACCTAGTCCAAGTACCCGATAGGGAACCTACATATTCAAAGTGCCCGTTAGGGAACCTAGATAGTCCAAGTGCCCGTAGGGAACCTATATAGTTCAATTGCCCGCTAGGGAACCTACATAGTCAAAGAGCCCGCTAGGGAACCTGCATTGTACAAGTGCCCGCTAATTAACCTAAATGGTCCAAGTGCCCGCTAGTTAACTTACATAGTCCAAGGTCAGCTAGTTTACCTAGATAGTCCAAGTGCCCGCTAGTTAACCTATATAGTCCAAGGTGAGCTACTTAACCTAGATAGTCCAAGTGCCCGCTAGTTAACCTATATACTGCAAGAACCCGCTAGTTAACCTAGATAGTCCAAGTTCCCGCTAGTTAACCTACATAGTCCAAGGGCCCGCTAGTTAACCTAGATATTCCAAGTGCCCACTAGTTAACCTACATACTCAAAGTGCCCTTAGGGAACCTATATAGTCCAAGTGCCCGCTAGCGGACCTGCATTGTACAAGTGCCCGCTAATCAACCTAGATAGTCCAAGAGCCCGCTAATTAACCTAGATAATCCAAGTGCCCGCTAGTTAACCTTGATCATCCAAGTGCCCGCTAGTTAACCTACATAGTCCAAGTGCCTGATAGGGAACCTACATAGTCCACGTGCCCGCAGAGGAACCTACATAGTACAAGTGCCCGATAGGGAACCTACATATTCCAAGTGCCCGTTAGGGAACCTAGATGGTCCAAGTGCCCGTAGGGAACCTATATAGTCCAAGTGCCCGCTAGGGAAGCTACATAGTCAAAGTGCCCGCTAGGGAACCTGCATTGTGCAAGTGCCCGCTAGTTAACCTAGATAGTCCAAGTGCCCGCTAGTTAACCTACATAGTCCAAGGTCAGCTAGTTAACCTAGATAGTCCAAGTGCCCGCTAGGGAACCTACATAGTACAAGAACCCGCTAGTTAATCTAGATAGTCCAAGTGCCCGCTTGGGAACCTACATAGTCCAAGGGCCCGCTAGTTAACCTAGATATTTCAAGGGCGCTTTAGTTAACCTAGATCGTCCAAGTGTCCGCTAGTTAACCTACATAGTCCAAGTTCCCGTTAGGTAACCTAGATAGTACAAGTGCCCGCAAGGTAACCTACATAGTCCAAGTGCCCACTAGGTAACCTAGATAGTCCAAGTTCCTGTTAGCTAACCTAGATAATCCAAGTGCCCGCTAGGTAACCTACATAGTCCAAGTGCCCTTTCGTTAACCTAGATAGTCCAAGTGCCCGCTAGGTAACATACATAGTCAAAGGGTCCGCTAGGTAACCTATATAGTCCATGTGCCCGTTACCTAACCTAGATAGTCCAATTGCCCGCTATGCAACATACATAGTCTAAGTGCCCACTAGTTAACGTACATAGTCCAAGTGCCCACTAGGTAACCTAGATAGTCCAAGTGCCCGCTAGGTAACTTACATAGTCCAAATGCCCGCTAGGCAACCTAGATAGTCCAAGGGCCCGCTAGGTAACCTACAAAGTCTAAGAGCCCGCTAGGTTGTCTATATAATCCAAATGCCCGCTAGGGAACCTACATAGTCCAAGTGCCCGCTAGTTAACCTAGATCGTCCAAGTGCCCGCTAGTTAACCAACATAGTCAATGGGCCCACTAGTTAACCTACATAGTGCAAGAGCCCGCTAGTTATCCTAGATCGTACAAGTGTCTGCTAGTTAACCTACATAGTCCACGTGCCAGTTAGCTAACCAAGATTGTCAAAGGGCCCGCTAGTTAACATTGATCATCCAAGTGCCCGCTAGTTAACTTAGATAGTCCAAGTGCACGCTAGTTAACTTAGAGATTCCAAGTGCCCTCTAGTTAACCTAGATCATCCAAGTGCCCGCTAGTTAACCTACATTGTCCAAGGGCCTGCTAGTTAACCTACATAATCCAAGGTCCGCTAGTTAACCTAGATACTCCAAGTGCTCGCTAGATAACCTACATAGTCCAAGTGCCCGCTAAGTAACCTATATAGTCCAAGGTCCTGCTAGTTAACCTACATTGTCCAATGCCCGATAGGGAACCTACATAGTCCAAGTGCCCGCTGAGGAACCTACATAGTCCAAGTACCCGAAAGGGAACCTACATATTCCAAGTGCCCGTTAGGGAACCTAGATACTCCAAGTGCCCCTAGGGAACCTATATAGTCCAAGTGCCCGCTAGGGAACCTATATAGTCAAAGTGCCTGCTAGGGAACCTGCATTGTGCAAGTGCCCGCTAGTTAACCTAGATAGTACAAGTGCCCGCTAGTTAACCTAGATAGTCCAAGTGCCCACTATTGTATGTAAATAGTTCAAGTGCCCGCTAGGTAACCTAGATTGTCCAAGTGTCCGCGAGTTAACCTAGATAGTCCAAGTGCCCGCTAGTTAACCTATATAGTCCAAGAACCCGCTAGTTAACCTACATAGTCCAAGTGCCCGCTGAGGAACCTACATAGTCCAAGTACCCGATAGGGAACCTACATATTCAAAGTGCCCGTTAGGGAACCTAGATAGTCCAAGTGCCCGTAGGGAACCTATATAGTTCAATTGCCCGCTAGGGAACCTACATAGTCAAAGAGCCCGCTAGGGAACCTGCATTGTACAAGTGCCCGCTAATTAACCTAGATGGTTCAAGTGCCCGCTAGTTAACTTAGATAGTCCAAGTGCCCGCTAGTTAACCTACATAGTCCAAGTGCCTGATAGGGAACCTACATAGTCCAAGTGCCCTCAGAGGACCTACATAGTCCAAGTGTCTGATAGGGAACCTACATATTCCAAGTGCCCGTTAGGGAACCTAGATAGTCCAAGTACCCGTAGGGTACCTATATACTCCAAGTGCCCGCTAGGGAACCTACATAGTCAAAGTGCCCGCTAGGGAACCTGCATTGTGCAAATGCCCGCTAGTTAACCTAGATAGTCCAAGTGCCCGCTAGTTAACTTACATAGTCCAAGGTCAGCTAGTTTACCTAGATAGTCCAAGTGCCCGCTAGTTAACCTATATAGTCCAAGGTCAGCTACTTAACCTAGATAGTCCAAGTGCCCGCTAGTTAACCTATATACTCCAAGAACCCGCTAGTTAACCTAGATAGTCCAAGTTCCCGCTAGTTAACCTACATAGTCCAAGGGCCCGCTAGTTAACCTAGATATTCCAAGTGCCCGCTAGTTAACCTACATAGTCAAAGTGCCCTTAGGGAACCTATATAGTCCAAGTGCCCGCTAGGGGACCTGCATTGTACAAGTGCCCGCTAATCAACCTAGATAGTCCAAGTGCCCGCTAATTAACCTAGATAATCCAAGTGCCCGCTAGTTAACCTTGATCATCCAATTGCCCGCTAGTTAACCTACATAGCCCAAGTGCCTGATAGGGAACCTACATAGTCCAAGTGCCCGCAGAGGAACCTACATAGTACAAGTGCCCGATAGGGAACCTACATATTCCAA
Source organism: Tenrec ecaudatus (assembly GCF_050624435.1). Classification (NCBI taxonomy): domain Eukaryota; kingdom Metazoa; phylum Chordata; class Mammalia; order Afrosoricida; family Tenrecidae; genus Tenrec; species Tenrec ecaudatus. The sequence continues at coordinate 1,519,400 of NW_027457550.1, read as the reverse complement.
GTGCCCGTTAGGGAACCTAGATGGTCCAAGTGCCCGTAGGGAACCTATATAGTCCAAGTGCCCGCTAGGGAAGCTACATAGTCAAAGTGCCCGCTAGGGAACCTGCATTGTGCAAGTGCCCGCTAGTTAACCTAGATGGTTCAAGTGCCCGCTAGTTAACTTAGATAGTCCAAGTGCCCGCTAGTTAACCTACATAGTCCAAGTGCCTGATAGGGAACCTACATAGTCCAAGTGCCCTCAGAGGACCTACATAGTCCAAGTGTCTGATAGGGAACCTACATATTCCAAGTGCCCGTTAGGGAACCTAGATAGTCCAAGTACCCGTAGGGTACCTATATACTCCAAGTGCCCGCTAGGGAACCTACATAGTCAAAGTGCCCGCTAGGGAACCTGCATTGTGCAAATGCCCGCTAGTTAACCTAGATAGTCCAAGTGCCCGCTAGTTAACTTACATAGTCCAAGGTCAGCTAGTTTACCTAGATAGTCCAAGTGCCCGCTAGTTAACCTATATAGTCCAAGGTCAGCTACTTAACCTAGATAGTCCAAGTGCCCGCTAGTTAACCTATATACTCCAAGAACCCGCTAGTTAACCTAGATAGTCCAAGTTCCCGCTAGTTAACCTACATAGTCCAAGGGCCCGCTAGTTAACCTAGATATTCCAAGTGCCCGCTAGTTAACCTACATAGTCAAAGTGCCCTTAGGGAACCTATATAGTCCAAGTGCCCGCTAGGGGACCTGCATTGTACAAGTGCCCGCTAATCAACCTAGATAGTCCAAGTGCCCGCTAATTAACCTAGATAATCCAAGTGCCCGCTAGTTAACCTTGATCATCCAATTGCCCGCTAGTTAACCTACATAGCCCAAGTGCCTGATAGGGAACCTACATAGTCCAAGTGCCCGCAGAGGAACCTACATAGTACAAGTGCCCGATAGGGAACCTACATATTCCAAGTGCCCGTTAGGGAACCTAGATGGTCCAAGTGCCCGTAGGGAACCTATATAGTCCAAGTGCCCGCTAGGGAAGCTACATAGTCAAAGTGCCCGCTAGGGAACCTGCATTGTGCAAGTGCCCGCTAGTTAACCTAGATAGTCCAAGTGCCCGCTAGTTAACCTACATAGTCCAAGGTCAGCTAGTTAACCTAGATAGTCCAAGTGCCCGCTAGGGAACCTACATAGTACAAGAACCCGCTAGTTAATCTAGATAGTCCAAGTGCCCGCTTGGGAACCTACATAGTCCAAGGGCCCGCTAGTTAACCTAGATATTTCAAGTGCGCTCTAGTTAACCTAGATCGTCCAAGTGTCCGCTAGTTAACCTACATAGTCCAAGTTCCCGTTAGGTAACCTAGATAGTACAAGTGCCCGCAAGGTAACCTACATAGTCCAAGTGCCCACTAGGTAACCTAGATAGTCCAAGTTCCTGTTAGCTAACCTAGATAATCCAAGTGCCCGCTAGGTAACCTACATAGTCCAAGTGCCCTTTCGTTAACCTAGATAGTCCAAGTGCCCGCTAGGTAACATACATAGTCAAAGGGTCCGCTAGGTAACCTATATAGTCCATGTGCCCGTTACCTAACCTAGATAGTCCAATTGCCCGCTATGCAACATACATAGTCTAAGTGCCCACTAGTTAACCTACATAGTCCAAGAGCCCACTAGGTAACCTAGATAGTCCAAGTGCCCGCTAGGTAACTTACATAGTCCAAATGCCCGCTAGGCAACCTAGATAGTCCAAGTGTCCGTTCGTTAACCTAGATAGCCAAGTGCCCGCTAGGTAACCTAGACAGTCCAAGTGTCTGCTAGGTAACTTACATAGTCCAAATGCCTGTTCGTTAACCTACATAGTCCAAGGGCCCACTAGTTAACCTAGATCGTCCAAGTGTCCTCTAGTTAACCTGCATAGTCCAAGTGCATGCTAGTTAACCTACATAGTCCAAGTGCCGCTAGGTAACCTACATAGTGCAAGTGCCCGGTAGTTAACATAGATAGCCCAAGTGCCCGCTAGGGAACGTACATAGTCCAAGTGCCCGCTAGGTAACCTAGATAGTGCATGTGCCCGGTATTGACCTACATAGTCCAAGTGCCCGCTAGGTAACCTAGATAGTCCAAGGGCCCGCTAGTTTACCTACATAGTCCAAGTGCCCGGTAGTTAACTTACATAGTCCAAGTGCCCACTCTGGAACCTACATAGTCCAAGTGCCTGCTAGGGAACCTACATAGTTCAAGTGACCGTAGGGAACATACAGAGTCCAAGTGCCCGCTAGGGAATCTACATAGTCCAAGGGCCCGCTAGTTTACGTAGATAGTCCAAGTGCCGCTACATAATCTACATAGTCAAAGTGCCCGCTAGGGAACCTACATAGTCCAAGTGCCCTCTAGTTAACCTACATAGTCCAAGTGCCTGCTAGGTAAACTACATAGTCCAAGTGCCCACTAGGTAACCTAGACAGTCCGATTGCCCCATACATAACCTAGAGAGTCCAAGTACCCGATTCGGAACCTACATAGTCTAAGTGCTCGCTAGGGAACCTACATAGTCCAAGTGCTCGCTAGGCAACCTACATTGTGCAAGTGCCCGTTAGTTAACCTAGATAGTCAAAGTGCCTGCTAGGTAACCTAAATCGTCCAAGTGCCCGCTAGGGAACCTACATAGTCCAAGTGCCCGCTAGGTAACCTAGATAGTCCAAGTGCCCGTTAGCTAACCTAGATAGTCGAAGTGTCCGCTAGTTAACCTACATAGTCCAAGTGCCCGCTTGGTAACCTAGACATTCCAAGTGACCGCTAGGTTACCTACATAGTCCAAGTGCACGTTGGTTAACCTTGATAGTCCAAGTGCCCGCTAGGGAAACTACATAATCCAAGTTCCCCCTAGTTAACCTAGATAGTCCAAGTGCCCGCTAGTAAACCTAGATAGTCCAAGGGCCCGCTAGGGAAACTACATACTCCAAGGGCACGCTAGAGAACCTACATAGTCCATATGCCCGTTAGTTAACCTAGATAGTCCAAGTGACTGCTTGGTAACCTAGATAGTCCAACAGCCCGCTAGGTAACCTACATACTCCAAGAACCCGCTAGGTAACGTAGATAGTTCAAGTGCCAGCTAGGTAAGCTAGATATTCCAAGTGCCCGCTAGGTAACCTACAAAATCTAAGTGCCCACTAGGTTATCTATGTAGTCCAAATGCCCGCTAGGGAATCTACATAGTCCAAGGGCCCACTAGTTAACCTACATAGTCCAAGTACCCGCTAGTTAACCTAGATCGTCCAAGTGCCCGCTAGGTAACCTACATAGTCCAAGGGCCCGCTAGTTAACCTTCATTGTCCAAGGGCCCGCTAGGTAACCTACAAAGTCTAAGAGCCCGCTAGGTTGTCTATATAATCCAAATGCCCGCTAGGGAACCTACATAGTCCAAGTGCCCGCTAGTTAACCTAGATCGTCCAAGTGCCCGCTAGTTAACCAACATAGTCAATGGGCCCACTAGTTAACCTACATAGTGCAAGAGCCCGCTAGTTAACCTAGATCGTACAAGTGTCTGCTAGTTAACCTACATAGTCCACGTGCCAGTTAGCTAACCAAGATTGTCAAAGGGCCCGCTAGTTAACATTGATCATCCAAGTGCCCGCTAGTTAACTTAGATAGTCCAAGTGCACGCTAGTTAACTTAGAGATTTCAAGTGCCCTCTAGTTAACCTAGATCATCCAAGTGCCCGCTAGTTAACCTACATTGTCCAAGGGCCTGCTAGTTAACCTACGTAATCCAAGGTCCGCTAGTTAACCTAGATACTCCAAGTGCTCGCTAGATAACCTACATAGTACAAGGGCCCGCTAGTTAACCTACATAGTCCAAGTGCCCGCTAAGTAACCTATATAGTCCAAGGTCCTGCTAGTTAACCTACATTGTCCAATGCCCGATAGGGAACCTACATAGTCCAAGTGCCCGCTGAGGAACCTACATAGTCCAAGTACCCGATAGGGAACCTACATATTCCAAGTGCCCGTTAGGGAACCTAGATACTCCAAGTGCCCCTAGGGAACCTATATAGTCCAAGTGCCCGCTAGGGAACCTACATAGTCAAAGTGCCTGCTAGGGAACCTGCATTGTGCAAGTGCCCGCTAGTTAACCAAATAGTCCAAGTGCCCACTATTGTATGTACATAGTTCAAGTGCCCGCTAGGTAACCTAGATTGTCCAAGTGTCCGCGAGTTAACCTAGATAGTCCAAGTGCCCGCTAGTTAACCTATATAGTCCAAGAACCCGCTAGTTAACCTAGATAGTCCAAGTGCCCGCTGAGGAACCTACATAGTCCAAGTACCCGATAGGGAACCTACATATTCAAAGTGCCCGTTAGGGAACCTAGATAGTCCAAGTACCCGTAGGGAACCTATATAGTTCAATTGCCCGCTAGGGAACCTACATAGTCAAAGAGCCCGCTAGGGAACCTGCATTGTACAAGTGCCCGCTAATTAACCTAGATGGTTCAAGTGCCCGCTAGTTAACCTAGATAGTCCAAGTGCCCGCTAGTTAACCTACATAGTCCAAGTGCCTGATAGGGAACCTACATAGTCCAAGTGCCCTCAGAGGACCTACATAGTCCAAGTGTCTGATAGGGAACCTACATATTCCAAGTGCCCGTTAGAGAACCTAGATAGTCCAAGTACCCGTAGGGTACCTATACACTCCAAGTGCCCGCTAGGGAACCTACATAGTCAAAGTGCCCGCTAGGCAACCTGCATTGTGCAAATGCCCGCTAGTTAACCTAGATAGTCCAAGTGCCCGCTAGTTAACTTACATAGTCCAAGGTCAGCTAGTTTACCTAGATAGTACAAGTGCCCGCTAGTTAACCTATATAGTCCAAGGTCAGCTACTTAACCTAGATAGTCCAAGTGCCCGCTAGTTAACCTATATACTCCAAGAACCCGCTAGTTAACCTAGATAGTCCAAGTTCCCGCTAGTTAACCTACATAGTCCAAGGGCCCGCTAGTTAACCTAGATATTCCAAGTGCCCGCTAGTTAACCTACATAGTCAAAGTGCCCTTAGGGAACCTATATAGTCCAAGTGCCCGCTAGGGGACCTGCATTGTACAAGTGCCCGCTAATCAACCTAGATAGTCCAAGTGCCCGCTAATTAACCTAGATAATCCAAGTGCCCGCTAGTTAACCTTGATCATCCAAGTGCCCGCTAGTTAACCTACATAGTCCAAGTGCCTGATAGGGAACCTACATAGTCCAAGTGCCCGCTGAGGAACCTACATAGTACAAGTGCCCGATAGGGAACCTACATATTCCAAGTGCCCGTTAGGGAACCTAGATGGTCCAAGTGCCCGTAGGGAACCTATATAGTCCAAGTGCCCGCTAGGGAAGCTACATAGTCAAAGTGCCCGCTAGGGAACCTGCATTGTGCAAGTGCCCGCTAGTTAACATAGATAGTCCAAGTGCCCGCTAGTTAACCTACATAGTCCAAGGTCAGCTAGTTAACCTAGATAGTCCAAGTGCCCGCTAGGGAACCTACATAGTACAAGAACCCGCTAGTTAATCTAGATAGTCCAAGTGCCCGCTTGGGATCCTACATAGTCCAAGGGCCCGCTAGTTAACCTAGATATTTCAAGGGCGCTCTAGTTAACCTAGATCGTCCAAGTGTCCGCTAGTTAACCTACATAGTCCAAGTTCCCGTTAGGTAACCTAGATAGTACAAGTGCCCGCAAGGTAACCTACATAGTCCAAGTGCCCACTAGGTAACCTAGATAGTCCAAGTTCCTGTTAGCTAACCTAGATAATCCAAGTGCCCGCTAGGTAACCTACATAGTCCAAGTGCCCTTTCGTTAACCTAGATAGTCCAAGTGCCCGCTAGGTAACATACATAGTCAAAGGGTCCGCTAGGTAACCTATATAGTCCATGTGCCCGTTACCTAACCTAGATAGTCCAATTGCCCGCTATGCAACATACATAGTCTAAGTACCCACTAGTTAACCTACATAGTCCAAGAGCCCACTAGGTAACCTAGATAGTCCAAGTGCCCGCTAGGTAACTTACATAGTCCAAATGCCCGCTAGGCAACCTAGATAGTCCAAGTGTCCGTTCGTTAACCTAGATAGCCAAGTGCCCGCTAGGTAACCTAGACAGTCCAAGTGTCTGCTAGGTAACTTACATAGTCCAAATGCCTGTTCGTAAACCTACATAGTCCAAGGGCCCACTAGTTAACCTAGATCGTCCAAGTGTCCTCTAGTTAACCTGCATAGTCCAAGTGCATGCTAGTTAACCTACATAGTCCAAGTGCCGCTAGGTAACCTACATAGTGCAAGTGCCCGGTAGTTAACATAGATAGTCCAAGTGCCCGCTAGGGAACGTACATAGTCCAAGTGCCCGCTAGGTAACCTAGATAGTGCATGTGCCCGGTATTGACCTACATAGTCCAAGTGCCCGCTAGTTTACCTACATAGTCCAAGTGCCCGGTAGTTAACTTACATAGTCCAAGTGCCCACTCTGGAACCTACATAGTCCAAGTGCCTGCTAGGGAACCTACATAGTTCAAGTGACCGTAGGGAACATACAGAGTCCAAGTGTCCGCTAGGGAATCTACATAGTCCAAGGGCCCGCTAGTTTACGTAGATAGTCCAAGTGCCGCTACATAATCTACATAGTCAAAGTGCCCGCTAGGGAACCTACATAGTCCAAGTGCCCTCTAGTTAACCTACATAGTCCAAGTGCCTGCTAGGTAAACTACATAGTCCAAGTGCCCACTAGGTAACCTAGACAGTCCGATTGCCCCATACATAACCTAGAGAGTCCAAGTACCCGATTGGGAACCTACATAGTCTAAGTGCTCGCTAGGGAACCTACATAGTCCAAGTGCTCGCTAGGCAACCTACATTGTGCAAGTGCCCGTTAGTTAACCTAGATAGTCAAAGTGCCTGCTAGGTAACCTAAATCGTCCAAGTGCCCGCTAGGGAACCTACATAGTCCAAGTGCCCGCTAGGTAACCTAGATAGTCCAAGTGCCCGTTAGCTAACCTAGATAGTCGAAGTGTCCGCTAGTTAACCTACATAGTCCAAGTGCCCGCTTGGTAACCTAGACATTCCAAGTGACCGCTAGGTTACCTACATAGTCCAAGTGCACGTTGGTTAACCTTGATAGTCCAAGTGCCCGCTAGGGAAACTACATAATCCAAGTTCCCCCTAGTTAACCTAGATAGTCCAAGTGCCCGCTAGTAAACCTAGATAGTCCAAGGGCCCGCTAGGGAACCTACATACTCCAAGGGCACGCTAGAGAACCTACATAGTCCATATGCCCGTTAGTTAACCTAGATAGTCCAAGTGCCTGCTTGGTAACCTAGATAGTCCAACAGCCCGCTAGGTAACCTACATACTCCAAGAACCCGCTAGGTAACGTAGATAGTTCAAGTGCCAGCTAGGTAAGCTAGATATTCCAAGTGCCCGCTAGGTAACCTACAAAATCTAAGTGCCCACTAGGTTATCTATGTAGTCCAAATGCCCGCTAAGGAATCTACATAGTCCAAGGGCCCGCTAGTTAACGTAGATAGTCCAAGAGCCGCTAGTTAATCTACATAGTCCAAGGGCCCACTAGTTAACCTACATAGTCCAAGTACCCGCTAGTTAACCTAGATCGTCCAAGTGCCCGCTAGGTAACCTACATAGTCCAAGGGCCCGCTAGTTAATCTTCATTGTCCAAGGGCCCGCTAGGTAACCTACAAAGTCTAAGAGCCCGCTAGGTTGTCTATATAATCCAAATGCCCGCTAGGGAACCTACATAGTCCAAGTGCCCGCTAGTTAACCTAGATCGTCCAAGTGCCCGCTAGTTAACCAACATAGTCAATGGGCCCACTAGTTAACCTACATAGTGCAAGAGCCCGCTAGTTAACCTAGATCGTACAAGTGTCTGCTAGTTAACCTACATAGTCCACGTGCCAGTTAGCTAACCAAGATTGTCAAAGGGCCCGCTAGTTAACATTGATCATCCAAGTGCCCGCTAGTTAACTTAGATAGTCCAAGTGCACGCTAGTTAACTTAGAGATTCCAAGTGCCCTCTAGTTAACCTAGATCATCCAAGTGCCCGCTAGTTAACCTACATTGTCCAAGGGCCTGCTAGTTAACATACGTAATCCAAGGTCCGCTAGTTAACCTAGATACTCCAAGTGCTCGCTAGATAACCTACATAGTACAAGGGCCCGCTAGTTAACCTACATAGTCCAAGTGCCCGCTAGTTAACCTAGATAGTCCAAGTGCCCGATCGGTAACCTAATTAGTCCAAATGTCCGATAGGGATCCTACATAGTCCAAGTGCCCGCTAGGTAACCTACATAGTCAAAGTGCCCGTTCGTTAACCTAGATAGTCCAAGTGCCCGCTAGGAAACCTACATAGTCCAAGTGCCCACTAGGTAACCTAAATAATCCAAATGCCCGCTAGGGAAACTACATAGTCCAAGTGCCCGCTAGTTAACCTAGATAGTCCAAGTGCCCGCTAGTAAACCTAGATAGTCCAAGGGCCCGCTAGATAATCTAGATAGTCCAAGAGCCCGCTAGTTAACCTACATATTCCAAGGGCTCTCTAGTTAACGTAGATAGTCCAAGTGCCCGCTAGGGGACGTACATAGTCCAAGTGGCCGCTAGGTAACCTAGATAGTCCAAGTGCCCACTATTGTATGTACATAGTTCAAGTGCCCGCTAGGTAACCTAGATTGTCCAAGTGTCCGCTAGTTAACCTACATGGTCCAAGTGCCCAATAGGGAACCTACATATTCCAAGTGCCCATTAGGGAACCTAGATAGTCCAAGTGTCCGTAGGGAACCTATATAGTCCAAGTGCCCGCTAGGGAACCTACATAGTCAAAGTGCCCGCTAGGGAACCTGCATTTTGCAAGTGCCCGCTAGTTAACTTAGATAGTCCAAAAGCCCGCTAGTTAACTTACATAGTCCAAGGTCAGCTAGTTAACCTAGATAGTCCAAGTGCCCGATAGGGAACCTACATAGTCCAAGTGCCCGCTGAGGAAGCTACATAATCCAAGTACCCGATAGGGAACCTACATATTCAAAGTGCCCGTTAGGGAACCTAGATAGTCCAAGTGCCCGTAGGGAACCTATATAGTCCAAGTGCCCGCTAGGGAACCTACATAGTCCAAGTGCCCGCTAGTTAACCTAGATCGTCCAAGTGCCCGCTAGTTAACCAACATAGTCAATGGGCCCACTAGTTAACCTACATAGTGCAAGAGCCCGCTAGTTAACCTAGATCGTACAAGTGTCTGCTAGTTAACCTACATAGTCCACGTGCCAGTTAGCTAACCAAGAGAGTCAAAGGGCCCGCTAGTTAACATTGATCATCCAAGTGCCCGCTAGTTAACTTAGATAGTCCAAGTGCCCGCTAGTAAACCTAGATAGTCCAAGGGCCCGCTAGTTAATCTAGATAGTCCAAGTGCCCGCTAGTTAACCTACATATTCCAAGGGCCCTCTAGTTAACGTAGATAGTCCAAGTGCCCGCTAGGTGACGTACATATTCCAAGTGGCCGCTAGGTAACCTAGATAGTCCAAGTGCCCACTATTGTATATACATAGTTCAAGTGCCCGCTAGGTAACCTAGATTGTCCAAGTGTCCGCTAGTTAACCTACATAGTCTAAGTGCCCGCTAGGTAACCTAGGTAGTCCAAGGTCCTGCTAGTTAACCTACATAGTCCAATGCCCGATAGGGAACCTACATAGTCCAAGTGCCCGCTGAGGAAGCTACATAGTCCAAGTACCCAATAGGGAACCTACATATTCCAAGTGCCCGTTAGGGAACCTAGATAGTCCAAGTGCCCGTAGGGAACCTATATAGTCCAATTGCCCGCTAGGGAACCTACATAGTCAAAGAGCCCGCTAGGGAACCTGCATTGTACAAGTGCCCGCTAATTAACCTAGATAGTCCAAGTGCCCGCTAGTTAACCTAGATAGTCCAAGTGCCCGCTAGTTAACCTTGATCATCCAAGTGCCCGCTAGTTAACCTACATATTCCAAGTGCCTGATAGGGAACCTACATAGTCCAATTGCCTGCAGAGGAACCTACATAGTCCAAGTGTCCGATAGGGAACCTACATATTCCAAGTGCCCGTTAGGGAACCTAGAAAGTCCAAGTGCCCGTCGGGAACCAATATAGTCCAAGTGCCCGCTAGGGAACCTACATAGTCAAAGTGCCCGCTAGGGGACCTGCATTGTGCAAATGCCCGCTAGTTAACCTAGATATTCCAAGTGCCCGCTAGTTAACCTACATAGTCAAAGTGCCCTTAGGGAACTTATATAGTCCAAGTGCCCGCTAAGGAACCTGCATTGTACAAGTGCCAGCTAATCAACCTAGATAGTCCAAGTGCCCGCTAGTTAACCTAGATAATCCAAGTGCCTGCTAGTTAACCTTAATCATCCAAGTGCCCGCTAGTTAACCTACATAGTCCAAGTGCCTGATAGGGAACCTACATAGTCCAAGTGCCCGATAGGGAACCTACATATTCCAAGTGCCCATTAGGGAACCTAGATAGTCCAAGTGCCCGGAGGAACCTATATAGTCCAAGTGCCCGCTAGGGAACCTACATAGTCAAAGTGCCCGCTAGGGAACATGCATTGTACAAGTGCCAGCTAATTAACCTAGATAGTCCAAAAGCCCGCTAGTTAACTTACATAGTCCAAGGTCAGCTAGTTAACCTAGATAGTCCAAGTGCCCGATAGGGAACCTACATAGTCCAAGTGCCCGCTGAGGAAGCTACATAGTCCAAGTACCCGATAGGGAACCTACATATTCCAAGTGCCCGTTAGGGAACCTAGATAGTCCAAGTACCCGTAGGGAACCTATATAGTCCAAGTGCCCGCTAGGGAACCTATATAGTCAAAGTGCCCGCTAGGGAACCTGCATTGTGCAAGTGCCCGATAGTTATCCTAGATATTCCAAGTGCCCGCTAGTTAACCTACATAGTCAAAGTGCCCATAGGGAACCTATATAGTCCACGTGCCCTCTAGGGAACCTGCATTGTGCAAGTGCCCGCTAGTTAACCTAGATATTCCAAGTGCCTGATAGGGAACCTACATAGTCCAACTGCGCGCAGAGGAACCTACATAGTCCAAGTGCCCGATAGGGAACCTACATATTCCAAGTGACGGTAGGGAACCTAGATAGTCCAAGTGCCCGTAGGGAACCTATATACTCCAAGTGCCCGCTAGGAAACCTACATAGTCAAACTGCCCGCTAGGGAACCTGCATTGTGCAAGTGCCCGCTAGTTAACCTAGATAGTCCAAAAGCCCGCTAGTTAACTTACATAGTCCAAGGTCAGCTAGTTAACCTAGATAGTCCAAGCGCCCGCTAGTTAACCTACATGGTCCAAGGTCAGCTAGTTAACCTAGATAGTCCAAGTGCCCGCTAGTTAAAATACATAGTCCAAGAACCCGCTAGTTAACCTAGATAGTCCAAGTGCCCGCTAGTCAACCTACATAGTCCAAGGGCCCGCTAGTTAACCTAGATATTCCAAGTGCCCGCTACTTAACCTAAATAGTCAAAGTGCCCTTAGGGAACCTATATAGTCCAAGTGCCCGCTAGGGAACCTGCATTGTACAAGTGCCAGCTAATCAACCTAGATAGTCCAAGTGCCCGCTAATTAACCTAGATAATCCAAGTGCCTGCTAGTTAACCTTAATCATCCAAGTGCCCGCTAGTTAACCTACATAGTCCAAGTGCCTGATAGGGAACCTACATAGTCCTAGTGCCCGCTAGTTAACCTACATATTCCAAGAAACCGCTAGTTAACCTAGATAGTCAATGTGCCCGCTAGTCAACCTACATAGTCCAAGGGCCCGCTAGTTAACCTATATATTCCAAGTGCCCGCTAGTTAACCTAGATCGTCCAAGTGTCCGCTAGTTAACCTACATAGTCCAAGTTCCCGTTAGGTAACCTAGATAGTAAAAGTGCCCGCAAGGTAACCTACATAGTCCAAGTGCCCACTAGGTAACCTACATAATCAAAGTGCCCTTTCGTTAACCTAGATGGTCCAAGTGCCCGCTAGGAAACCTACATAGTCCAAGTGCCCACTAGGTAACCTAAATAATCCAAATGCCCGCTAGGGAAACTACATAGTCTAAGTGCCCGCTAGTTAACCTAGATATTCCAAGGGCCCGCTAGTTAATCTAGATAGTCCAAGTGCCCGCTAGTTAACCTACATAGTCCAAGGGCCCTCTAGTTAACCTAGATAGTCCAAGTGCCCGCTAGGGGATGTACATAGTCCAAGTGCCTTCAGAGGAACCTACATAGTCCAAGTGTCCGATAGGGAACCTACATATTCCAAGTGCCCCTTAGGGATCCTAGATAGTCCAAGTGCCCGTAGGGAACCTAGATATTCCAAGTGCCCGCTAGGGAACCTACATAGTCAAAGTGCCCGCTAGGGAACCTTGATAGTCCAAGTGCCCACTATTGTATGTACTTAGTTCAAGTCCCCGCTAGGTAACCTTGATTGTCCAAGTATCCGCTAGTTAACCTACATAGTCCAAGTGCCCGCTAGGTAACCTAGATAGTCCAAGGTCCTGCTACTTAACCTACATAGTCCAATGCCCGATAGGGAACCTACATAGTCCAAGTGCCCGCTGAGGAACCTACATAGTCCAAGTACCCGATAGGGAACCTACATATTCCAAGTGCCCTTTAGGGAACCTAGATAGTCCAAGTGCCCGTAGGGAACCTATATAGTCCAATTGCCCGCTAGGGAACCTACATAGTCAAAGAGCCCGCTAGGGAACCTGCATTGTACAAGTGCCCGCTAATTAACCTAGATAGTCCAAGTGCGCGCTAGTTAACCTTGATCATCCAAATGCCCGCTAGTTAACCTACATAGTCCAAGAACCCGCTAGTTAACCTAGATAGTCCAAGTGCCCGCTAGTCAACCTACATAGTCCAAGGGCCCGCTAGTTAACCTAGATATTCCAAGTGCCCGCTAGTTAACCTAGATCGTCCAAGTGTCCGCTAGTTAACCTACATAGTCCAAGTTCCCTTTAGGTAACATAGATAGTACAAGTGCCCGCAAGGTAACCTACATAGTCCAAGTGCCCACTAGGTAACCTACATAGTCAAAGTGCCCGATCATTCACCTAGATAGTCCAAGTGCCCGCTAGGAAACCTACATTGTCCAAGTGCCCACTAGGTAACCTAAATAATCCAAATGCCCGCTTGGGAAACTACATAGTCCACGTGCCCGCTAGTTAACTTAGATAGTCCAAGTGCCCGCTAGTAAACCTACATAGTCCAAGGGCCCTCTAGTTAACCTAGATAGTCCAAGTGCCCGCTAGGGGACGTACATAGTCCAAGTGCCCGCTAGGTAATCTTGATAGTCCAAGAGCCCACTATTGTATGTACGTAGTTCAAGTGCCCGCTAGGTAACCTAGATTGTCCAAGTGTCCGCTAGTTAACCTACATAGTCCAAGTGCCCGCTAAGTAACCTAGATAGTCCAAGGTCCTGCTAGTTAACCTACATAGTCCAATGCCCGATAGGGAACCTACATAGTCCAAGTGCCCGCTGAGGAAGCTACATAGTCCAAGTACCCGATAGGAAACCTACATATTCCAAGTGCCCGTTAGGGAACCTAGATAGTCCAAGTGCCCGTAGGGAACCTATATAGTCCAATTGCCCGCTAGGGAACCTACATAGTCAAAGAGCCCGCTAGGGAACCTGCATTGTACAAGTGCCCGCTAATTAACCTAGATAGTCCAAGTGCCCGCTAGTTAACCTAGATAGTCCAAGTGCCCGCTAGTTAACCTTGAACATCCAAGTGCCCGCTAGTTAACCTACATATTCCAAGTGCCTGATAGGGAACCTACATAGTCCAATTGCCTGCAGAGGAACCTACATAGTCCGAGTGTCCGATAGGGAACCTACATATTCCAAGTGCCCGTTAGAGAACCTAGATAGTCCAAGTGCCCGTAGGGAACCTACATAGTCAAAGTGCCCGCTTGGATACCTGCATTGTGCAAGTGCCCGCTAGTTAACCTAGATATTCCAAGTGCCCGCTAGTTAACCTACATAGTCAAAGTGCCCATAGGGAACCTATATAGTCCAAGTACCCGCTAGGGAACCTGCATTGTACAAGTGCCAGCTAATCAACCTAGATAGTCCAAGTGCCCGCTAGTTAACCTAGATAATCAAAGTGCCTGCTAGTTAACCTTAATCATCCAAGTGCCCGCTAGTTAAGCTACATAGTCCAAGTGCCCGCAGAGGAACCTACATAGTCCAAGTGCCCGATAGGGAACCTACATATTCCAAGTGCCCGTTAGGGAACCTAGATAGTCCAAGTGCCCGTAGGGAACCTATATAGTCCAAGTGCCCGCTAGGGAACCTACATAGTCAAAGTGCCCGCTAGGGAACCTGCATTGTGCAAGTGCCCGCTAGTTAACCTAGATAGTCCAAAAGCCCGCTAGTTAACTTACATAGTCCAAGGTCAGCTAGTTAACCTAGACAGTCCAAGTGCCTGCGAGTTAACCTACATAGTCCAAGGTCAGCTAGTTAACCTAGATAGTCCAAGTGCCCGCTAGTTAACCTAGACCGTCCAAGTGTCCGCTAGTTAACCTACATAATCCAAGTTCCCGTTAGGTAACCTAGATAGTAAAAGTGCCCGCAAGGTAACCTACATAGTCCAAGTGCCCACTAGGTAACCTACATAGTCAAAGTGCCCTTTCGTTAACCTAGATGGTCCAAGTGCCCACTAGGAAACCTACATAGTCCAAGTGCCCACTAGGTAACCTAAATAATCCAAATGCCCGCTAGGGAAACTACATAGTCCAAGTGCCCGCTAGTTAACCTAGATAGTCCAAGTACCCGCTAGTATACCTGTATAGTCCAAGGGCCCGCTAGTTGATCTAGATAGTCCAAGTGCCCGCTAGTTAACCTACATAGTCCAAGGGCCCTCTAGTTAACCTAGATAGTCCAAGTGCCCGCTAGGGGACATACATAGTCCAAGTGCCTGCAGAGGAACCTATATAGTCCAAGTGTCCGATAGGGAACCTACATATTCCAAGTGCCCGTTAGGGATCCTAGATAGTCCAAGTGCCCATAGGGAACCTAGATAGTCCAAGTGCCCGCTAGGGAACCTACATACTCAAATTGCCCGCTAGGGAAACTTG
Source organism: Tenrec ecaudatus (assembly GCF_050624435.1). Lineage (NCBI taxonomy): Eukaryota > Metazoa > Chordata > Mammalia > Afrosoricida > Tenrecidae > Tenrec > Tenrec ecaudatus. Next base: position 1,504,273 of record NW_027457550.1, on the reverse strand, counting down.
ATAGTCCAAGTGCCCACTATTGTATGTACATAGTTCAAGTGCCCGCTAGGTAACCTACATTGTCCAAGTATTCGCTAGTTAATCTACATAGTCCAAGTGCCCGCTAAGTAACCTAGATAGTCCAAGGTCCTGCTAGTTAACCTACATAGTCCAATGCCCGATAGGGAACCTACATATTCCAAGTGCCCGCTGAGGAACCTACTTAGTCCAAGTACCCGATAGGGAACCTACATATTCCAAATGCCCTTTAGGGAACCTAGATAGTACAAGTGACCGTAGGGAACCTACATAGTCAAAGAGCCCGCTAGGGAACCTGCATTGTACAAGTGCCCGCTAATTAACCTAGATAGTCCAAGTGCCCGCAAGTTAACCTTGATCATCCAAGTGCCCGCTAGTTAACCTACATAGTCCAAGAACCCGCTAGTTAACCTAGATAGTCCAAGTGCCCGCTAGTCAACCTACATAGTCCAAGGGCCCGCTAGTTAACCTAGATATTCCAAGTGCCCGCTAGTTAACCTAGATCGTCCAAGTGTCCGCTAGTTAACCTACATAGTCCAAGTTCCCTTTAGGTAACCTAGATAGTACAAGTGCCCGCAAGGTAACCTACATAGTCCAAGTGCCCACTAGGTAACCTACATAGTCAAAGTGCCCGATCATTCACCTAGATACTCCAAGTGCCTGCTAGGAAACCTACATTGTCCAAGTGCCCACTAGGTAACCTAAATAATCCAAATGCCCGCTTGGGAAACTACATAGTCCACGTGCCCGCTAGTTAACTTAAATAGTCCAAGTGCCCGCTAGTAAACCTACATAGTCCAAGGGCCCTCTAGTTAACCTAGATAGTCCAAGTGCCCGCTAGGGGACGTACATAGTCCAAGTGCCCGCTAGGTAATCTTGATAGTCCAAGAGCCCACTATTGTATGTACATAGTTCAAGTGCCCGCTAGATAACCTAGATTGTCCAAGTGTCCGCTAGTTAACCTACTCATCCAAGTGCCCGCTAAGTAACCTAGATAGTCCAAGGTCCTGCTAGGTAACCTACATAGTCCAATGCCCGATAGGGAACCTACATAGTCCAAGTGCCCGCTGAGGAAGCTACATAGCCCAAGTACCCGATAGGGAACCTACATATTCCAAGTGCCCGTTAGGGAACCTAGATAGTCCAAGTGCCCGTAGGGAACCTATATAATCCAATTGCCCGCTAGGGAACCTACATAGTCAAAGAGCCCGCTAGGGAACCTGCATTGTAAAAGTGCCCGCTAATTAACCTAGATAGTCCAAGTGCCCGCTAGTTAACCTAGATAGTCCAAGTGCCCGCTAGTTAACCTTGATCATCCAAGTGCCCGCTAGTTGACCTAAATATTCCAAGTGCCTGATAGGGAACCTACATAGTCCAATTGCATGCAGAGGAACCTACATAGTCCAAGTGTCCGATAGGGAACCTACATATTCCAAGTGCCCGTTAGGGAACCTAGATAGTCCAAGTGCCCATAGGGAACCTATATAATCCAAGTGCCCGCTAGGGAACCTACATAGTCAAAGTGCCCGCTAGGGAACCTGCATTGTGCAAGTGCCCGCTAGTTAACCTAGATATTCCAAGTGCCCGCTAGTTAACCTACATAGTCAAAGTGCCCATAGGGAACCTATATAGTCCAAGTGCCCGCTAGGGAACCTGCATTGTATAAGTGCCAGCTAATCAACCTAGATAGTCCAAGTGCCCGCTAGTTAACCTAGATAATCCAAGTGCCTGCTAGTTAACCTTAATCATCCAAGTGCCCGCTAGTTAACCTACATAGTCCAAGTGCCTGATAGGGAACCTACATAGTCCAAGTGACCGCAGAGGAACCTACATAGTCCAAGTGCGCGATAGGGAACCTACATATTCCAAGTGCCCGTTAGGGCACCTAGATAGTCCAAGTGCCCGTATGGAACCTATATAATCCAAGTGCCCGCTAGGGAACCTACACAGTCAAAGTGCCCGCTAGGGAACCTGCATTGTGCAAGTGGCCGCTAGTTAACCTAGATAGTCCAAAAGCCCGCTAGTTAACTTACATAGTCCAAGGTCAGCTAGTTAACCTAGATAGTCCAAGTGCCTGCTAGTTAACCTACATAGTCCAAGAACCCGCTAGTTAACCTAGATAGTCCAAGTGCCCGCTAGTCAACCTACATAGTCCAAGGGCCCGCTAGTTAACCTAGATATTCCAAGTACCCGCTAGTTAACCTAGCTCGTCCAAGTGTCCGCTAGTTAACCTACATAGTCCAAGTTCCCGTTAGGTAACCTAGATAGTACAAGTGCCCGCAAGGTAACCTACATAGTCCAAGTGCCCACTAGGTAACCTACATAGTCAAAGTGCCCGTTCGTTAACCTAGATGGTCCAAGTGCCCGCTAGGAAACCTACATAGTCCAAGTGCCCGCTAGTTAACCTAGATAGTCCAAGTGCCCGCTAGTAAACCTAGATAGTCCAAGGGCCCGCTAGTTAATCTAGATAGTCCAAGTGCCCGCTAGTTAACCTACATAGTCCAAGGGCCCTCTAGTTAACCTAGATAGTCCAAGTGCCCGCTAGGGGACGTACATAGTCCAAGTGCCCTCTAGGTAACCTTGATAGTCCAAGTGTCCACTATTGTATGTACATAGTTCAAGTGCCCGCTAGGTAACCTAGATTGTCCAAGTATCCGCCAGTTAACCTACATAGTCCAAGTGCCCGCTAAGTAACCTAGATAGTCCAAGGTCCTGCTACTTAACCTACATAGTCCAATGCCCGATAGGGAACCTACATAGTCCAAGTGCCTGCTGAGGAACCTACATAGTCCAAGTACCCGATAGGGAACCTACATATTCCAAATGCCCTTTAGGGAACATAGATAGTCCAAGTGCCCGTAGGGAACCTATTTAGTCCAATTGCCCGCTAGGGAACTTACATAATCCAAGAGCCCGCTAGGGAACCTGCATTGTACAAGTGCCCGCTAATTAACTTAGATAGTCCAAGTGCCCGCTAGTTAACCTTGATCATCCAAGTGCCCGCTAGTCAACCTACATAGTCCAAGGGCCCGCTAGTTAACCTAGATATTCCAAGTGCCCGCTAGTTAACCTAGATCGTCCAAGTGTCCGCTAGTTAACCTACATAGTCCAAGTTCCCTTTAGGTAACCTAGATAGTACAAATGCCCGCAAGGTAACCTACATAGTCCAAGTGACCACTAGGTAACCTACATAGTCCAAGTGCCCTTTCGTTAACCTAGATAGTCCAAGTGCCCGCTAGGAAACCTACATAGTCCAAGTGCCCACTAGGTAACGTAAATAATCCAAATGCCCACTTGGGAACCTACATAGTCCAAGTGCCCGCTAGTTAACCTAGATAGTCCAAGTGCCCGCTAGTAAATCTACATAGTACAAGGGCTCTCTAGTTAACCTAGATAGTCCAAGTGCCTGCTAGGGGACGTACATAGTCCAAGTGCCCGCTAGGTAATCTTGATAGTCCAAGTGCCCACTATTGTATGTGCATAGTTCAAGTGCCCGCTAGGTAACCTAGATTGTCCAAGTGTCCGCTAGTTAACCTACATAGTCCAAGTGCCCGCTAAGTAACCTAGATAGTCCAAGGTCCTGCTAGTTAACCTACATAGTCCAATGCCCGATAGGGAACCTACATAGTCCAAGTGCCCGCTGAGGAACCTACATAGTCCAAGTACCCGATAGGGAACCTACATATTCCAAGTGCCCGTTAGGGAACCTAGATAGTCCAAGTGCACGTAGGGAACCTATATAGTCCAATTGCCCGCTCTGGAACCTACATAGTCAAAGAGCCCGCTAGGGAACCTGCATTGTACAAGTGCCCGCTAATTAACCTAGATAGTCCAAGTGCCCGCTAGTTAACCTTGATCATCCAAGTGCCCGCTAGATAACCTACATAGTCAAAGTGCCTGATAGGGAACCTACATAGTACAAGTGCCCGCAGAGGAACCTACATAGTACAAGTGTCCGATAGGGAACCTATATATTCCATGCCCGTTAGGGAATCTAGATTGTCCAAGTGCCCGTAGGGAACCTATATAGTCCAAGTGTCCGCTAGGGAACCTACATAGTCAAAGTGCCCGCTAGGGAACCTGCATTGTGCAAGTGCCCGCTAGTTAACCTAGATAGTCCAAAAGCCCGCTAGTTAACTTACATACTCCAAGGTCAGCTAGTTAACCTAGATAGTCCAAGTGCCCGCTAGTTAACCTACATAGTCCAAGGTCAGCTAGTTAACCTAGTTAGTCCAAGTGCCCGCTAGTTAACCTACATAGTCCAAGTGCCCACTAGGTATCCTACATAGTCAAAGTGCCCGTTCGTTAACCTAGATGGTCCAAGTGCCCGCTAGGAAACCTACATATTCCAAGTGCCCACTAGGTAACCTAAATAATCCAAATGCCCGCTAGGGAAACTACATAGTCTAAGTGCCCGCTAGTAAACCTAGATAGTCCAAGGGCCCGCTAGTTAATCTAGATAGTCCAAGTGCCCGCTAGTTAACCTACATAGTCCAAGGGCCCTCTAGTTAACCTAGATAGTCCAAGTGCCTGCTAGTAAACCTACATAGTCCAAGGGCCCTCTAGTTAACCTAGATAGTCCAAGTGCCCGCTAGGGGACGTACATAGTCCAAGTGCCCGCTAGGTAACCTTGATAGTACAAGTGCCCACTATTGTATGTACATAGTTCAAATGCCCGCTAGGTAACCTAGATTGTCCAAGTATCCGCTAGTTAACCTACATAGTCCAAGTACCCGCTAAGTAACCTAGATAGTCCAAGGTCCTGCTACTTAACCTACATAGTCCAATGCCCGATAGGGAACCTACATAGTCCAAGTGCCCGCTGAGGAACCTACATAGTCCAAGTACCCGATAGGGAACCTACATATTCCAAATGCCCTTTAGGGAACCTAGATAGACCAAGTGCCCGTAGGGAACTTATATAGTCCAATTGCCCGCTAGGGAACCTACATAATCAAAGAGCCTGCTAGGGAACCTGCATTGTACAAGTGCCCGCTAATTAACCTAGATAGTCCAAGTGCCCGCTAGTTAACCTTGATAATCCAAGTGCCCGCTAGTTAACCTACATAGTCAAAGAACCCGCTAGTTAACCTAGATAGTCCGAGTGCCCGCTAGTCAACCTACATAGTCCAAGGGCCCTCTAGTTAACCTAGATATTCCAAATGCCCGCTAGTTAACCTAGATCGTCCAAGTGTCCGCTAGTTAACCTCCATAGTCCTAGTTCCCTTTAGGTAACCTAGATAGTACAAATGCCCGCAAGGTAACCTACATAGTCCAAGTTCCCACTAGGTAACCTACATAGTCCAAGTGCCCTTTCGTTAACCTAGATAGTCCAAGTGCCCGCTAGGAAACCTACATAGTCCAAGTGCCCACTAGGTAACCTAAATAATCCAAATGCCCGCTTGGGAAACTACATAGTCCAAGTGCCCGCTAGTTAACTTAGATAGTCCAAGTGCCCGCTAGTAAATCTACATAGTCCATGGGCCCTCTAGTTAACCTAGATAGTCCATGTGCCCGCTAGGGGACGTACATAGTCCAAGTGCCCGCTAGGTAATCTTGATAGTCCAAGTGCCCACGATTGTATGTACATAGTTCAATTCCCCGCTAGGTAACCTAGATTGTCCAAGTGTCCGCTAGTTAACCTACATAGTCCAAGTGCCCGCTAAGTAACCTAGATAGTCCAAGGTCCTGCTAGTTAACCTACATAGTCCAATGCCCGATAGGGAACCTACATAGTCCAAGTCCCGCTGAGGAACCTACATAGTCCAAGTACCCGATAGGGAACCTACATATTCCAAGTGCCCGTTAGGGAACCTAGATAGTCCAAGTGCACGTAGGGAAGCTATATAGTCCAATTGCCCGCTAGGGAACCTACATATTAAAGAGCCCGCTAGGGAACCTGCATTGTACAAGTGCCCGCTAATTAACCTGGAAATTCCAAGTGCCCGCTAGTTAACCTTGATCATCCAAGTGCCCGCAAGTTAACCTACATAGTCCAAGTGCCTGATAGGGAACCTACATAGTACAAGTGCCCGCAGAGGAACCTACATAGTACAAGTGTCCGATAGGGAACCTACATATTCCAAGTGCCCGTTAGGGAACCTAGATAGTCCAAGTGCCCGTAGGGAACCTATATAGTCCAAGTGCCCACTAGGGAACCTACATAGTCAAAGAGCCCGCTAGGGAACCTGCATTGTACAAGTGCCCGCTAATTAACCTAGATAGTCCAAGTGCCCGCTAGTTAACCTTGATCATCAAAGTGCCCGCTAGTTAACCTACGTAGTCCAAGTGCCTGATAGGGAACCTACATAGTCCAAGTGCCCGCAGAGGAACCTACATAGTCCAAGTGTCCGATAGGGAACCTACATATTCCAAGTGCCCGTTAGGGAACCTAGATAGTCCAAGTGCCCGTAGGGAACCTATATAGTCCAAGTGCCCGCTAGGTAACCTAGATAGTCCAAGTGCCCGTTAGCTAACCTACATAGTCGAAGTGTCCGCTAGGGAACCTGCATTGTGCAAGTGCCCGCTAGTTAACCTAGATAGTCCAAGTGCCCGCTAGTTAACTTACATAGTCCAAGGTCAACTAGTTAACCTAGATAATCCAAGTGCCCGCTAGTTAACCTACATAGTCCAAGGTCAGCTAGTTAACCTAGATAGTCCAAGTGCCCGCTAGTTAACCAACATAGTCCAAGATCCCGCTAGTTAACCTAGATAGTCCAAGTTCCCGCTAGTTAACCTACATAGTCCAAGGGCCCGCTAGTTAACCTAGATATTCCAAGTGCCCGCTAGTTAACCTACATAGTGAAAGTGCCCTTAGGGAACCTATATAGTCCAAGTGCCCGCTAGGGAACCTGTATTATACAAGTGCCCGCCAATCAACCTAGATAGTCCAAGTGCTCGCTAGTTAACCTAGATAATCCAAATGCCTGCTACTTAACCTTGATCATCCAAGTGCCCGCTAGTTAACCAACATAGTCCAAGTGCCTGATAGGGAACCTACATATTCAAATTGCCCGCAGAGTAACCTACATAGTCCAAGTGCCCGATAGGGGACCTACATATTCCAAGTGCCCGCTAGGGAACCTACATAGTCCAAGTGCCCGCTAGGTAACCTAGATAGTCCAAGTGCCCGTTAGCTAACCTACATAGTCGAAGTGTCCGCTAGTTAACCTACATAGTCCAAATGCCCATTCATTAACATAGATAGGCCAAGTGCCCGCTTGGTAACCTAGACAGTCCAAGTGACCGCTAGGTTACCTACATAGTCCAAGTGCACGTTCATTAACCTAGATAGTCCAAGTGCCCGCTAGGGAATCTACATAGTCCAAGGGCCCTCTAGTTAACGTAGATAGTCCAAGTGCCGCTAGTTAACCTACATAGTCCAAGTTCCCGTTAGGTAACCTAGATAGTACAAGTGCCCGCAAGGTAACCTACATAGTCCAATTGCCCACTAGGTAACCTACACAGTCAAAGTGCCCATTCGTTAACCTAGATAGTCCAAGTGCCCGCTAGGAAACCTACATAGTCCAAGTGCCCACTAGGTAACCTAAATAATCCAAATGCCCGCTAGGAAAACTACATAGTCCAAGTGTCCGCTAGTTAACCTAGATAGTTCAAGTGCCCGCTACTAAACCTACATAGTCCAGGGGCCCTCTAGTTAACCTAGATAGTCCAAGTGCCCGCTAGGGGACGTACATAGTCCAAGTGCCCGCTAGGTATCCTTGATAGTCCAAGTGCCCACTATTGTATGTACATAGTTCAAGTGCCCGCTAGGTAACCTAGATTGTCCAAGTGTCCGCTAGTTAACCTACATAGTCCAAGTGCCCGCTAAGTAATCTAGATAGTCCAAGTTTCTGTTAGCTAACCTAGATAATCCAAGTGCCCGCTAGGGAACATGCATTTTTCAAGTGCCCGCTAGTTAACCTAGATAGTCCAAGTGCCCGCTAGTTAACCCACATAGTCCAAGGGCACTGGAGTTAACCTAGATAGTCCAAGTGCCCACTATTGTATGTACATAGTTCAAGTGCCCGCTAGGTAACCTAGATTGTCCTAGTGTCCGCTAGTTAACCTACATAGTCCAAGTGCCCGCTAAGTAACCTAGATAGTCCAAGGTCCTGCTAGTTAACCTACATAGTCCAAGTTCCCGTTAGGTAACCTAGATAGTACAAGTGCCCGCAAGGTAACCTACATAGTCCAAGTGCCCACTAGGTCACCTACATAGTCAAAGTGCCCGTTCGTTAACCTAGATAGTCCAAGTGCCCGCTAGGAAACCTATATAGTCCAAGTGCCCACTAGGTAACCTAAATAATCCAAATGCCCGCTAGGGAAACTACATAGTCCAAGTGCCCGCTAGTTAACCTAGATAGTCCAAGTGCCGGCTAGTAATCCTAGATAGTCCAAGGGCCCGCTAGTTAATCTAGATAGTCCAAGTGCCCGCAAGTTAACCTACATAGTCCAAGGACCCTCTAGTTAACCTAGATAGTCAAGTGCCCGCTAGGGGACGTACATAGTCCAAGTGCCCGCTAGGTAACCTTGATAGTCCAAGTGCCCACTATTGTATGTACATAGTTCAAGTTCCCGCTAGGTAACCTAGATAGTCCAAGGTCCTGCTAGTTAACCTACATAGTCCATGTACCCGATAGGGAACCTACATAATCCAAGTGCCCGTTAGGGAACCTAGATAGTCCAAGTGCACGTAGGGGACCTATATAGTCCAATTGCCCGCTAGGAAACCTACATAGTCAAAGAGCCCGCTAGGGAACCTGCATTGTACAAGTGCCCGCTAATTAACCTAGATAGTCCAAGTGCCCGCTAGTTAACCTTGATCATCCAAGTCCCCGATAGTTAACCTACATAGTCCAAGTGCCTGATAGGGAACCTACAGAGTCCAAGTGCCCGTCGAGGAACCTACATAGTCCAAGTGTCCGATAGGGAACCTACATATTCCAAGTGCCCGTTAGGGAACCTAGATAGTCCAAGTGCCCGTAGGGAACCTATATAGTCCAAGTGCCCGCTAGGGAACCTACATAGTCAAAGTGCCCACTAGGGAACCTGCATTGTGCAAGTGCCCGCTAGTTAACCTAGATAGTCCAAGTGCCCGCTAGTTAACTTACATAGTCCAAGGTCAGCTAGTTAACCTAGATAGTCCAAGTGCCCGCTAGTTAACCTACATAGTCCAAGGTCAGCTAGTTAACCTAGATAGTCCAAGTGCCCGCTAGTTAACCTAGATATTCCAAGTGACCGCTAGTTAACCTAGATCGTCCAAGTGTCCGCTAGTTAACCTACATAATCCAAGTTCCTGTTAGGTAACCTAGATAGTACAAGTGCCCGCACGGTAACCTAGATAGTCCAAGTTCCTCTTAGCTAACCTTGATAATCCAAGTGCCCGCTAGGTAACCTACATAGTCCAAGTGCCCTTTCGTTAACCTAGATAGTCCAAGTACCCGCTGGGTAACCTACATAATCAAAGGGTCCGCTAGGTAACTTATATAGTCCATGTGCCCGTTACCTATCCTAGATAGTCCAATTGCCCTCTATGCAACATACATAGTCTAAGTGCCCGCTAGTTAACCTACATAGTCCAAGTGCCCGCTAGGTAACCTAGATAGTCCAAGTGCCCGCTAGGTAACTTACATAGTCCAAATGCCCGCTAGGCAACCTAGATAGTCGAAGTGTCCGTTCGTTAACCTAGATAGCCAAGTGCCCGCTAGGTAACCTAGACAGTCCGAGTGTCTGCTAGGTAACCTACATAGTCCAAATGCCTGTTCGTTAACCTACATAGTCCAAGGGCCCACTAGTTAACCTAGATTGTCCAAGTGTCCTCTAGTTAACCTGCATAATCCAAGTGCACGCTAGTTAACCTACATAGTCCAAGTGCCGCTAGGTTACCTACATAGTGCAAGTGTCCCCTAGTTAACCTAGATAGTGCATGTGCCCGGGTAGTTAACCTACATAGTCCAAGTGCCCGCTAGGTAACCTAGATAGTCCAAGGGCCCGCTAGTTTACCTACATAGTCCAAGTACCCGGTAGTTAACTTACATAGTCCAAGTGCCCGCTCTGGAACCTACATAGTCCAAGTGCCTGCTAGGGAACCTACATAGTTCAAGTGTCCGTAGGGAACATACGGAGTCCAAGTGCCCGCTAGGGAATCTACATAGTCCAAGGGCCCGCTAGTTAACGTAGATAGTCCAAGTGCCGCTAGATAATCTACATAGTCCAAGGGCCCGCTAGTTAACCTACATAGTCCAAGTACCCGCTAGTTAACCTAGATCATCCAAGTGCACGCTAGTTAACCTACATAGTCCAAGGGCCCGCTAGTTAACGTATATAGTCCAAGTGCCCGCTAGTTAACCTACATAGTCCAAGGGCCCTGGAGTTAACCTAGATAGTCCAAGTGCCCACTATTGTATGTACATAGTTCAAGTGCCCGCTAGGTAACCTACATTGTCCAAGAGTCCGCTAGTTAACCTACATAGTCCAAGTGCCCGCTAAGTAACCTAGATAGTCCAAGGTCCTGCTAGTTAACCTACATAGTCCAAGTTCCCGTTAGGTAACCTAGATAGTACAAGTGCCCGCAAGGTAACCTACATAGTCCAAGTGCCCACTAGGTAACCTACATAGTCAAAGTACCCGTTCGTTAACCTAGACAGTCCAAGTGCCCGCTAGTTAACCTAGATAGTCCAAGTGCCGGCTAGTAAACCTAGATAGTCCAAGGGCCCGCTAGTTAATCTAGATAGTCCAAGTGCCCGCAAGTTAACCTACATAGTCCAAGGACCCTCTAGTTAACCTAGATAGTCAAAGTGCCCGCTAGGGGACGTACATAGTCCAAGTGCCCGCTAGTTAACCTACATAGTCCAAGGGCCCTGGAGTTAACCTAGATAGTCCAATTGCCCACTATTGTATGTACATAGTTCAAGTGCCCGCTAGGTAACCTAGATTGTCCAAGTGTCCGCTAGTTAACCTACATATTCCAAGTGCCCGGTAAGTAACCTAGATAGTCCAAGGTCCTGCTAGTTAACCTACATAGTCCATGTACCCGATAGGGAACCTACATATTCCAAGTTCCCGTTAGGGAACCTAGATAGTCCAAGTGCACGTAGGGAACCTATATAGTCCAATTGCCCGCTAGGGAAACTACATAGTCAAAGAGCCCGCTAGGGAACCTGCATTGACAAGTGCCCGCTAATTAACCTAGATAGTCCAAGTGCCCGCTAGTTAACCTTGATCATCCAAGTGCCCGCTAGTTAACCTACATAGTCCAAGTGCCTCATAGGGAACCTACAGAGTCCAAGTGCCCGCAGAGGAACCTACATAGTCCAAGTGTCCGATAGGGAACCTACATATTCCAAGTGCCTGTTAGGGAACCTAGATAGTCCAAGTGCCCGTAGGGAACCTATATAGTCCAAGTGCCCGCTAGGGAACCTACATAGTCAAAGTGCCCGCTAGGTAACCTACATAGTCCAAGTTCCTGTTAGGTAACCTAGATAGTACAAGTGCCCGCAAGGTAACATACATAGTCCAAGTGCCCACTAGGTAACCTAGATAGTCCAAGTTCCTCTTAGCTAACCTAGATAATCCAAGTGCCGCTAGGTAACCTACATAGTCCAAGTGCCCTTTCGTTAACCTAGATAGTCCAAGTGCCCGCTAGGTAACCTACATAATCAAAGGGTCTGCTAGGTAACCTATATAGTCCAAGTGCCCGTTACCTATCCTAGATAGTCCAATTGCCCGCTATGCAACATACATAGTCTAAGTGCCCCCTAGTTAACCTACATAGTCCAAGTGCCCACTAGGTAACCTAGATAGTCCAAGTGCCCGCTAGGTAACTTACATAGTCCAAATGCCCGCTAGGCAACCTAGATAGTCCAAGTGTCCGTTCGTTAACCTAGATAGCCAAGTGCCCGCTAGGTAACCTAGACAGTCCAAGTGTCTGCTAGGTAACCTACATAGTCCAAATGCCTGTTCGTTAACCTACATAGTCCAAGGGCCCACTAGTTAACCTAGATCGTCCAAGTGTCCTCTAGTTAACCTGCATAATCCAAGTGCACGCTAGTTAACCTACATAGTCCAAGTGCCGCTAGGTAACCTACATAGTGCAAGTGTCCCCTAGTTAACCTACATAGTCCAAGTGCCCGGTAGTTAACATAGATAGTCCAAGTGCCCGCTAGGGAACGTACATACTCCAAGTGCCCGCTAGGTAACCTAGATAGTGCATGTGCCCGGTAGTTAACCTACATAGTCCAAGTGCCCGCTAGGTAACCTAGATAGTCCAAGGGCCCGCTAGTTTACCTACATAGTCCAAGTGCCCGGTAGTTAACTTACATAGTCCAAGTGCCCGCTCTGGAACCTACATAGTCCAAGTGCCTGCTAGGGAACCTACATAGTTCAAGTGTCCGTAGGGAAAATACGGAGTCCAAGTGTCCGCTAGGGAATCTACATAGTCCAAGGGCCCGCTAGTTAACGTAGATACTCCAAGTGCCGCTAGATAATCTACATAGTGCAAGGGCCCGCTAGTTAACCTACATAGTCCAAGTACCCGCTAGTTAACCTAGATCATCCAAGTGCACGCTAGTTAACCTACATAGTCCAAGGGCCCGCTAGTTAACCTATATAGTCCAAGTGCCCGCTAGGGAACCTACATAGTCAAAGTGCCCGCTAGGGAACCTACATAGTCCAAGTGCCCTCTAGTTAACCTAGATAGTCCAAATGCCCGCTAGTTAACCTAGATAGTCCAACTGCCCGCTAGTTAACCAGGATCATCAAAGTGCCCTCTAGTTAAATTACATAGTCCAAAGGCCTGCTAGTTAACCTACATAGAGCAAGGGCCCGCTAGTTAACCTTGAAAGTCCAAGTGCCCGCTAGTTAAACTACATAGTCCAAGTTCCCGCTAGGTAACCTAGACAGTCCAAGTGACCATTAGGTTACCTACATAGTCCAAGTGCCCGTTCGTTAACCTACATAGTCCAGGTGCCCGCTAGGTAACGTAGATAGCCAAAGTGCCCGCTATGGAACGTACATAGTCCAAGTGCCTGCTAGGTAAACTACATAGTCCAAGTGCCCACTAGGTAACCTACACAGTCCAATTGCCCCCTAGTTAACCTAGACAGTCCAAGTACCCGATAGGGAACCTACATTGTCTAAGTGCTCGCTAGGGAACCTACATAGCCAAGTGCTCGCTAGGCAACCAACATAGTCCAAGTGCCCGTTAGTTAACCTAGATAGTCAAAGTGCCTGCTAGGTAACCGAAATAGTCCAAGTGCCCGCTAGGGAACCTACATAGTCCAAGTGCCCGCTAGGTAACCTAGATAGTCCAAGTGCCCGTTAGCTAACCTAGATAGTCGAAGTGTCCGCTAGTTAAACTACATAGTCCAACTTTCCGCTAGGTAACCTAGACAGTCCAAGTGACCATTAGGTTACCTACATAGTCCAAGTGCCCGTTCGTTAACCTACATAGTCCAAGTGCCCGCTAGGTAACGTAGATAGCCCAAGTGCCCGCTAGGGAACGTACATAGTCCAAGTGCCCGCTAGGTAACCTAGATAGTCCAAGTGCCCACTAGTTAACCTACATAGTCCAAGTTCCTGCTAGGTAAACTACATAGTCCAAGTGCCCACTAGTTAACCTAGACAGTCCAATTGCCCCCTAGTTAACCTACATAATCCATGGGCCTGCTAGTTAATCTAGATAGTCCAAGTGCCCGTTAGCTAACCTAGATAGTCGAAGTGTCCGCTAGTTAACCTCCATAGTCCAAGTGCCCGTTCATTAACATAGATAGGCCAAGTGCCCGCTTGGCAACCTAGACATGCCAAGTGACCGCTAGGTTACCTACATAGTCCAAGTGCACGTTCGTTAACCTAGATAGTCCAAGTGCCCGCTAGGGAAACTACATAATCCAAGTGCCCGCTAGTTAACCTAGATAGTCCAAGTGCCCGCTAGTAAACCTAGATAGTCCAAGGGCCCGCTAGGGAATCTACATAGACCAAGGGCCCGCTAGGGAACCTACATAGTCCAAGTGCCCGTTAGTTAACCTAGATAGTCCAAGTGCCCGCTTGGTAACCTAGATAGTCCAACAGCCTGATAGTAACCTACATACTCCAAGAACCCGCTAGGTAACGTAGAAAGTTCAAGTGCCATCTAGGTAACCTAGATATTCCAAGTGCCCGCTAGGTAACCTACAAAATCTAAGTGCCCGCTAGGTTATCTATGTAGTCCAAATGCCCGCTAGGGAATCTACATTGTCCAAGGGCCCGCTAGTTAACGTAGATAGTCCAAGAGCCGCTAGATAATCTACATAGTCCAAGGGTCCTCTAGTTAACATACATAGTCCAAGTACCCGCTAGTTAACCTAGATCGTCCAATTGCCCGCTAGGTAACATACATAGTCCAAGGGCCCGCTAGTTAACCTACATTGTCCAAGGGCCCGCTAGGTAACCTACAAATTCTAAGTGCCCGCTAGGTTATCTATATAGTCCAAATGCCCGCTAGGGAACCTACATAGTCCAAGTGCCCGCTAGTTAACCTAGATCGTCCAAGTGCCCGCTAGTTAACCAACATAGTCAATGGGCCCACTAGTTAACCTACATAGTGCAAGAGCCCGCAAGTTAACCTAGATCGTGCAAGTGTCTGCTAGTTAACCTACATAGACCAAGTGCCAGTTAGCTAACCTAGATAGTCAAAGGGCCCACTAGTTAACATTGATCATCCAAGTGCCCGCTAGTTAACCTAGAGAGTCCAAGTGCACGCTAGTTAACCTAGATAGGCCAAGTGCCTGCTAGGTAACCTAGACAGTCCATGTGCCCGCTAGGTAACCTTGATAGTCCAAGTGCCTTGTAGTTAACCTACATAGTCCAAGTGCCCGCTAGGTAACATACATAGTCCAAGTGCCCACTAGGTAACGTAAATAATCCAAATGCCCGCTAGTTAACCTAGATTGTCCAAGTGCCCGCTTGTTAACCTAGATAGTCCAAGTGCCCGCTAGTAAACCTAGATAGTCCAAGGGCCCGCTAGTTAATCTAGATAGTCCAGTTCCCGCTAGTTAACCTAGATAGTCCAAGTGCCCGCTAGTTAACCTAGATAGTCCAAGGGCCCGCTAGTTAATCTAGATAGTCCAAGTGCCCACTAGTTAACCTAGATAGTCCAAGTGCCAGCTAGTTAGCCTAGATCGTCCAAGTACCCGCTGGTTAACCTAGATAATCCAAGTGCCCGATAGTTAACCTACATAGTCCAAGGGCCCTCTAGTTTACCTAGATAGTTCAAGTGCCCGCTAGGGGACATACATAGTCCAAGTGCACCCTAGAAAATCTACATAGTCCAAGTGCTCGCTAAGCAACCTACATAGTCCAAGTGCCCGTTAGTTAACCTAGATAGTCAAAGTGCCTGCTAGGTAACCTCAATAGTCCAAGTGCCCGCTAGGGAACCTACATACTCCAAGTGCCCACTAGGTAACCTAGATAGTCCAACTGCCCGTTAGCTAACCTAGATACTCGAAGTGTCCGCTAGTTAACCTACATAGTCAAAGTGCCCGCTGGTGACCTACATAGTCCCAGGGCCCGCTAGGTAAACTTGATAGTCCAAGTGCCTTCTAGTTAACCTACATAGTCCAAGTGCCCGCTAGGTAACCTACATAGTCCAAGTGCCCGTTAGTTAACCTAGATAGTCCAAGTGCCCTCTAGGGGACGTACATAGTCCAAGTGCCCGCTAGGTAACCTTGATAGTCCAAGTGCGCGCTAGGGTATGTACATAGTCCGAGTGCTGGCTAGGAAACCTAGATAATCCAAGTGCCCGCTAGTTAACCTAGATAGTCCAAGGTCCGTTAGTTAACCTAGATAGTCCAAGTGCCCGCTAGTTAACCTACATAGTACAAGGGCCCGCTACTTGACCTAGATGGTCCAAGTGCCCGCTAGTTAACCTAGATAGTCCAAGTGCCAGCTAGTTAACATAAGTAGTCCAAATGTCCGATAGGGATCCTACATAGTCCAAGTGACCGCTACGTAACCTACATATCCAAGTGCCCATTCGATAACCTAGATAGTCAAAGTGCCCACTAGGTAACCTAGACAGTCCAATTGCCCGCTAGGTTACCTACATAGTCCAAGTGCCCGTTCGTTAACCTAGATAGTCCAAGTGCCCGCTAGGTTACCTAGACAGTCCAAGTGCCCGCTAGTTAACCTACATAGTCCAAGTGCCTGCTAGGTAAACTACATAGTCCAAGTGCCCACTAGGTAACCTAGACAGTCCAATTGCCCGGTAGTTAACCTAGACAGTCCAAGTACCTGATAGGGAACCAAGATAGTCCAAGTGCCAGCTTGGGAACCTATACAGTCCAAGTGCTCGCTAGGCAACCTACATAGTCCAAGTGCCCGTTAGTTAACCTAGATAGTCATAGTGCCTGCTAGGTAACCTAAATAGTCCAAGTGACCGCTAAGGAACCTACATAGTCCAAGTGCCCGCTAGTTAACTTACATAGTCCAAGGTCAGCTAGTTAACCTAGATAGTCCAAGTGCCCGCTAGTTAACCTACATAGTCCAAGGTCAGCTAATTAACTTGATAGTCCAAGTGCCCGCTAGTTAACCTACATAGTCCAAGAACCCGCTAGTTAACCTAGATAGTCCAAGTTCCTGCTAGTTAACCTACATAGTCCAAGGGCTGCTAGTTAACCTAGATATTCCAAGTGCCGGCTAGTTAACCTACATAGTCAAAGTGCCCTTAGGGAACCTATATAGTCCAAGTGCCCGCTAGGGAACCTGCATTGTACAAGTGCCCGCTAATCAACCTAGATAGTCCAAGTGCCCGCTAGTTAACCTAGATAATCCAAGTGCCTGCTTCTTAACCTTGATCATCCAAGTGCCCGCTAGTTAACCTACATGGTCCAAGTGCCTGATAGGGAACCTACATAGTCAAATTGCCCGCAGAAGAACCTACATAGTCCAAGTGCCCGATAGGGAACCTACATATTCCAAGTGCCCGTTTAGGGAACCTAGATAGTCCAAGTGCCCGTAGGGAACCTATATAGTCCAAGTGCCCGCTAGGGAACCTGCATTGTGCAAGTGCCCACTAGTTAACCTAGATAGTCCAAGTGCCCGCTAGTTAACTTACATAGTCCAAGGTCAGCTAGTTAACCTAGATAGTCCAAGTGCCCGCTAGTTAACCTACATAGTCCAAGGTCAGCTAGTTAACCTAGATAGTCCAAGTGCCCGCTAGTTAACCTAGATATTCCAAGTGCCCGCTAGTTAACCTAGATCGTCCAAGTGTCCGCTAGTTAACCTACATAGTCCACGTTCCTGTTAGGTAACCTAGATACTACAAGTGCCCGCAAGGTAACCTACATAGTCCAAGTGCCCACTAGGTAACCTAGATAGTCCAAGTTCCTCTTAGCTAACCTAGATAATCCAAGTGCCCGCTAGGTAACCTACATAGTCCAAGTGCCATTTCGTTAACCTAGATAGTCCAAGTGCCCGCTAGGTAACCTACATAATCAAAGGGTCCGCTAGGTAACCTATATAGTCTAAGTGCCCGTTACCTATCCTAGATAGTCCAATTGCCCGCTATACAACATACATAGTCTAAGTGCCCGCTAGTTAACCTACATAGTCCAAGTGCCCGCTAGGTAACCTAGATAGTCCAAGTGCCCACTAGGTAACTTACATAGTCCAAATGCCCGGTAGGCAACCTAGATAGTCCAAGTGTCCGTTCGTTAACCTAGATAGCCAAGTGCCCGCTAGGTAACCTAGACAGTCCAAGTGTCTGCTAGGTAACCTACATAGTCCAAATGCCTGTTCGTTAACCTACATAGTACAAGGGCCCACTAGTTAACCTAGATCGTCCAAGTGTCCTCTAGTTAACCTGCATAATCCAAGTGCACGCTAGTTAACCTACATAGTCCAAGTGCCGCTAGGTAACCTACATAGTGCAAGTGTCCCCTAGTTAACCTAAATAGTCCAAGTGCCCGGTAGTTAACATAGATAGTCCAAGTGCCCTCTAGGGAACGTACATAGTCCAAGTGCCTGCTAGGTAAACTACATAGTCCAAGTGCCCACTAGGTAACCTACACAGTCCAATTGCCCCCTAGTTAACCTAGACAGTCCAAGTCCCCGATAGGGAACCTACATTTTCTAAGTGCTCGCTAGGGAACCTACATAGTCCAAGTGCTCGCTAGGCAACCCACATAGTCCAAGTGCCCGTTAGTTAACCTAGATAGTCAAAGTGCCTTCTAGGTAACCTAAATAGTCCAAGTGCCCGCTAGGGAACCTACATAGTCCAAGTGCCCGCTAGGTAACCTAGATAGTCCAAGTGCCCGTTAGCTAACCTAGATAGTCGAAGTGTCCGCTAGTTAACCTATATAGTACAAGTGCCCGTTCATTAACATAGATAGGCCAAGTGCCCGCTTGGTAACCTAGACAGTCCAAGTGACTGCTAGGTTACCTACATAGTCCAAGGGCACGTTCGTTAACCTAGATAATCCAAGTGCCCGCAAGGTAACCTACATATTCCAAGTGCCCACTAGGTAACCTAGATAGTCCAAGTTCCTGTGAGCTAACCTAGATAATCCAAGTGCCCGCTAGGTAACCTACATAGTCCAAGTGCCCTTTCGTTAACCTAGATAGTCCAAGTGCCCGCTAGGTAACCTACATAGTCAAAGGGTCCGCTAGGTAACCTATATAGTCCAAGTGCCCGTTACCTAACCTAGATAGTCCAATTGCCCGCTATGCAACATACATAGTCTAAGTGCCCGCTAGTTAACCTACATAGTCCAAGTGCCCGCTAGGTAACCTAGATAGTCCAAGTGCCCGCTAGGTAACTTACATAGTCCAAATGCCCGCTAGGCAACCTAGATAGTCCAAGTGTCCGTTCGTTAACCTAGATAGCCAAGTGCCCGCTAGGTAACCTAGACAGTCCAAGTGTCTGCTAGGTAACCTACATAGTCCAAAAGCCTGCTGGTTAACCTACATAGTCCAAGGGCCCACTAGTTAACCTAGATCGTCCAAGTGTCCTCTAGTTAACCTGCATAGTCCAAGTGCACGCTTGTTAACCTACATAGTCCAGGTGCCGCTAGGTAACCTACATAGTGCAAGTGTCCCCTAGTTAACCTACATAGTCCAAGTGCCCGGTAGTTAACATAGATAGACCAAGTTCCGGCTAGGGAACGTACATAGTCCAAGTGCCCGCTAGGTAACCTAGATAGTGCATGTGCCCGGTAGTTAACCTACATAGTCCAAGTGCCCGCTAGGTAACCTAGATAGTCCAAGGGCCCGCTAGTTTACCTACATAGTCCAAGTGCCCGGTAGTTAACGTACATAGTCCAAGTGCCCGCTCTGGAACCTACATAGTCCAAGTGCCTGCTAGGGAACCTACATAGTTCAAGTGTCCGTAGGGAACATACAGAGTCCAAGTGCCCGCTAGGGAATCTACATAGTCCAAGGGCCTGCTAGTTAACGTAGATAGTCCAAGTGCCGCAAGATAATCTACATAGTCCAAGGCCCGCTAGTTAACCTACATAGTCCAAGTACCCGCTAGTTAACCTAGATCGTCCAAGTGCACGCTAGTTAACCTACATAGTCCAAGGGCCCGCTAATTAACCTATATAGTCCAAGTGCCCGCTAGGGAACCTACATAGTCAAAGTGCCCGCTAGGGAACCGACATAGTCCAAGTGCCCTCTAGTTAACCTAGATAGTCCAAATGCCCGCTAGTTAACCTAGATAGTCCAAGTGCCCGCTAGTTAACCAGGATTATCAGAGTGCCCTCTAGTTAACTTACATAGTCCAAAGGCCTGCTAGTTAACCTACATAGAGCAAGGGCCCGCTAGTTAACTTTGATAGTCCAAGTGCCCGCTAGTTAAACTACATAGTACAAGTTCCTGCTAGGTAAATTACATAGTCCAAGTGCCCACTAGTTAACCTAGACAGTGCAATTTCCCCTAGTTAACCTAGACAGTCCAAGTACCCGATAGGGAACCTACATAGTCTAAGTGCTCGCTAGGGAACCTACATAGTCCAAGTGCTCGCTAGGCAACCTACATAGTCCAAGTGCCCTTTAGTTAACCTAGATAGTCAAAGTGCCTGCTAGGTAACCTAAATAGTCCAAAGCCCGCTAGGGAACCTACATAGACCCAGTGCCCGCTAGGTAACCTAGATAGTCCAAGTGCCCGTTAGCTAACCTAGATATTCGAAGTGTCCGTTAGTTAACCTACATAGTCCAAGTGCCCGTTCATTAACATAGATAGGCCAAGTGCCCGCTTGGTAACCTAGACAGTCCAAGTGACCGCTAGGTTACTTACATAGTCCAAGTGCACGTTCGTTAACCTAGATAGTCCAAGTGCCCGCTAGGGAAACTACATAATCCAAGTGCCCGCTAGTTAACCTAGATAGTCCAAGTGCCCGCTAGTAAACCTAGATAGTCCAAGGGCCCGCTAGGGAATCTACATAGTCCAAGTGCCCGTTAGTTAACCTAGATAGTCCAAGTGCCCGCTTGGTAACCTAGATAGTCCAACAGCCCGCTAGTAACCAACATACTCCAAGAACCCGCTAGGTAACGAAGAAAGTTCAAGTGCCATCTAGGTAACCTAGATATTCCAAGTGCCCGCTAGGTAACCTACAAAATCTAAGTGCCCGCTAGGTTATCTATGTAGTCCAAATGCCCGCTAGGGAATCTATATAGTCCAAGGGCCCGCTAGTTAACGTAGATAGTCCAAGAGCCGCTAGATAATCTACATAGTCCAAGGGCCCGCTAGTTAACCTACATAGTCCAAGTACCCGCTAGTTAACCTACATCGTCCAATTGCCCGCTAGGTAACCTACATAGTCCAAGGGCCCGCTAGTTAACCTACATTGTCCAAGGGCCCGCTAGGTAACCTGCAAATTCTAAGCACCTGCTAGGTTATCTATATAGTCCAAATGCCCGCTAGGGAACCTACATAGTCCAAGTGCCCGCTAGTTAACCTAGATCTTCCAAGTGCCTGCTAGTTAACCAACATAGTCAATGGGCCCACCAGCTAACCTACATAGTGCAAGAGCCCGCTAGTTAACCTAGATCGTGCAAGTGTCTGCTAGTTAACCTACATAGTCCAAGTGCCAGTTAGCTAACCTAGATAGTCAAAGGGCCCGCTAGTTAACATTGATCATCCAAGTGCCCGCTAGTTAACCTAGTAGTCCAAGTGCACGCTAGTTAACCTAGATAGTCCAAGTGCCCTCTAGTTAACCTAGATCGTCCAAGTTCCCGCTAGTTAACCTTCATTGTCCAAGGGCCTGCTAGTTAACCTACGTAGTCCAAGGTCCGCTAGTTAACCTAGATACTCCAAGTGCTCGCTAGTTAACCTACATAGTACAAGGGCCCGCTAGTTGACCTACACAGTCCAAGTGCCCGCTAGTTAACCTAGATAGTCCAAGTGCCCGCTAGGTAACCTAAGTAGTCCAAATGTCCGATAAGAATCCTACATAGTCCAAGTGTCTGCTAGGTAACCTACATAGTCCAAGAGCCCGTTCGTTAACCTAGATAGTCCAAGTACCCGCTAGGTAACCTAGACTGTCCAAGTGCCCGCTAGGTTACCTACATATTCCAAGTGCCCGTTCGTGAACCTATATAGTCCAAGTGCTCGCTAGGCAACCTACATAGTCAAGTGCCCGTTAGTTAACCTAGATAGTCAAAGTGTCTGCTAGGTAACCTAAATAGTCCAAGTGCCCGCTAGGGAACCTACATAGTCCAAGTGCCCGCTAGGAAACCTAGATAGTCCAATTGCCCGTTAGCTAACCTAGATAGTCGAAGTGTCCGCTAGTTAACCTACATAGTCCAAGTGCCCGTTCGTTAACCTAGATAGGCCAAGTGCTCGCTAGGTAACCTAGACAGTCCAAGTGCCCGCTACGTAACCTTGATAGTCCAAGTGCCTTCTATTTAACCCACATAGTCCAAGTGCCCGCTAGGTAACATACATAGTCCAAGTACCCGCTAGTTAACCTAGATCGTCCAAGTGCACGCTAGTTAACCTACATAGTCCAAGGGCCCGCTAATTAACCTATATAGTCCAAGTGCCCGCTAGGGAACCTACATAGTCAAAGTGCCCGCTAGGGAACCGACATAGTCCAAGTGCCCTCTAGTTAACCTAGATAGTCCAAATGCCCGCTAGTTAACCTAGATAGTCCAAGTGCCCGCTAGTTAACCAGGATTATCAGAGTGCCCTCTAGTTAACTTACATAGTCCAAAGGCCTGCTAGTTAACCTACATAGAGCAAGGGCCCGCTAGTTAACCTTGATAGTCCAAGTGCCCGCTAGTTAAACTACATAGTACAAGTTCCTGCTAGGTAAACTACATAGACCAAGTGCCCACTAGTTAACCTAGACAGTGCAATTTCCCCTAGTTAACCTAGACAGTCCAAGTACCCGATAGGGAACCTACATAGTCTAAGTGCTCGCTAGGGAACCTACATAGTCCAAGTGCTCGCTAGGCAACCTACATAGTCCAAGTGCCCTTTAGTTAACCTAGATAGTCAAAGTGCCTGCTAGGTAACCTAAATAGTCCAAAGCCCGCTAGGGAACCTACATAGACCCAGTGCCCGCTAGGTAACCTAGATAGTCCAAGTGCCCGTTAGCTAACCTAGATATTCGAAGTGTCCGTTAGTTAACCTACATAGTCCAAGTGCCCGTTCATTAACATAGATAGGCCAAGTGCCCGCTTGGTAACCTAGACAGTCCAAGTGACCGCTAGGTTACTTACATAGTCCAAGTGCACGTTCGTTAACCTAGATAGTCCAAGTGCCCGCTAGGGAAACTACATAATCCAAGTGCCCGCTAGTTAACCTAGATAGTCCAAGTGCCCGCTAGTAAACCTAGATAGTCCAAGGGCCCGCTAGGGAATCTACATAGTCCAAGTGCCCGTTAGTTAACCTAGATAGTCCAAGTGCCCGCTTGGTAACCTAGATAGTCCAACAGCCCGCTAGTAACCAACATACTCCAAGAACCCGCTAGGTAACGAAGAAAGTTCAAGTGCCATCTAGGTAACCTAGATATTCCAAGTGCCCGCTAGGTAACCTACAAAATCTAAGTGCCCGCTAGGTTATCTATGTAGTCCAAATGCCCGCTAGGGAATCTATATAGTCCAAGGGCCCGCTAGTTAACGTAGATAGTCCAAGAGCCGCTAGATAATCTACATAGTCCAAGGGCCCGCTAGTTAACCTACATAGTCCAAGTACCCGCTAGTTAACCTACATCGTCCAATTGCCCGCTAGGTAACCTACATAGTCCAAGGGCCCGCTAGTTAACCTACATTGTCCAAGGGCCCGCTAGGTAACCTACAAATTCTAAGCACCTGCTAGGTTATCTATATAGTCCAAATGCCCGCTAGGGAACCTACATAGTCCAAGTGCCCGCTAGTTAACCTAGATCGTCCAAGTGCCTGCTAGTTAACCAACATAGTCAATGGGCCCACTAGCTAACCTACATAGTGCAAGAGCCCGCTAGTTAACCTAGATCGTGCAAGTGTCTGCTAGTTAACCTACATAGTCCAAGTGCCAGTTAGCTAACCTAGATAGTCAAAGGGCCTGCTAGTTAACATTGATCATCCAAGTGCCCGCTAGTTAACCTAGTAGTCCAAGTGCACGCTAGTTAACCTAGATAGTCCAAGTGCCCTCTAGTTAACCTAGATCGTCCAAGTTCCCGCTAGTTAACCTTCATTGTCCAAGGGCCTGCTAGTTAACCTACGTAGTCCAAGGTCCGCTAGTTAACCTAGATACTCCAAGTGCTCGCTAGTTAACCTACATAGTACAAGGGCCCGCTAGTTGACCTACACAGTCCAAGTGCCCGCTAGTTAACCTAGATAGTCCAAGTGCCCGCTAGGTAACCTAAGTAGTCCAAATGTCCGATAAGAATCCTACATAGTCCAAGTGTCTGCTAGGTAACCTACATAGTCCAAGAGCCCGTTCGTTAACCTAGATAGTCCAAGTACCCGCTAGGTAACCTAGACTGTCCAAGTGCCCGCTAGTTTACCTACATATTCCAAGTGCCCGTTCGTGAACCTATATAGTCCAAGTGCTCGCTAGGCAACCTACATAGTCAAGTGCCCGTTAGTTAACCTAGATAGTCAAAGTGCCTGCTAGGTAACCTAAATAGTCCAAGTGCCCGCTAGGGAACCTACATAGTCCAAGTGCCCGCTAGGAAACCTAGATAGTCCAATTGCCCGTTAGCTAACCTAGATAGTCGAAGTGTCCGCTAGTTAACCTACATAGTCCAAGTGCCCGTTCGTTAACCTAGATAGGCCAAGTGCTCGCTAGGTAACCTAGACAGTCCAAGTGCCCGCTAGGTAACCTTGATAGTCCAAGTGCCTTCTATTTAACCCACATAGTCCAAGTGCCCGCTAGGTAACATACATAGTCCAAGTGCCCACTAGGTAACCTAAATAATTCAAATGCCCGCTAGTTAACGTAGATAGTCCAAGTGCCCGCTTGTTAACCTAGATAGTCCAAGTGCCCGCTAGTAAACCTAGATAGTCCAAGGGTCCGCTAGTTAATCTAGATAGTCCACTGCCCGCTAGTTAACCTAGATAGTCCAAGTGCCCGCTAGTTAACCTAGATAGTCCAAGGGCCCGCTAGTTAATCTAGATAGTCCAAGGGCCCACTAGTTAACCTAGATAGTCCAAGTGCCCTCTAGTTAACCTAGATCGTCCAAGTGCCCGCTGGTTAACCTAGAGAATCCAAGTGCCCGAAAGTTAACCTACATAGTCCAAGGGCCCTCTAGTTTACCTAGATAGTCCAAGTGCCCGCTAGGGGACATACATAGTCCAAGTGCCCACTAGGGAATCTACATAGTCCAAGTGCTCGCTAAGCAACCTACATAGTCCAAGTGCCCATTAGTTAACCTAGATAGTCAAAGTGCCTGCTAGGGAACCTACATAGTCCAATTGCCCGTTAGCTAACCTAGATACTCGAAGTGTCCGCTAGTTAACCTACATAGTCAAAGTGCCCGCTGGTAACGTACATATTCCAAGGGCCCGCTAGGTAACCTTGATAGTCCAAGTGCCTTCTAGTTAACCTACATAGTCCAAGTGCCCGCTAGGTAACCTACATAGTCCAAGTGCCCGTTAGTTAACCTAGATAGTCCAAGTGCCCTCTAGGGGACATACATAGTCCAAGTGCCCGCTAGGTAACCTTGATAGTCCAAGTGCGCGCTAGGGTATGTACATAGTCCGAGTGCTGGCTAGGAAACCTAGATAATCCAAGTGCCCGCTAGTTAACCTACATAGTCCAAGGCCCGCAAGTTAACCTACATAGTCCAAGGTCCGCTATTTAACCTAGATAGTCCAAGTGCCCGCTAGTTAACCTACATAGTACAAGGGCCCGCTACTTGACCTAGATGGTCCAAGTGCCCGCTAGTTAACCTAGATAGTCCAAGTGCCCGCTAGTTAACCTAATTAGTCCAAATGTCCGATAGGGATCCTACATAGTCCAAGTGACCGCTACGTAACCTACATATCGAAGTGCCCATTCGTTAACCTAGATAGTCAAAGTGCCCACTAGGTAACCTAGACAGTCCAAGTGCCCGCTAGGTTACCTACATAGTCCAAGTGCCCGTTCGTTAACCTAGATAGTCCAAGTGCCCGCTAGGTTACCTAGACAGTCCAAGTGCCCGCTAGTTAACCTACATAGTCCAAGTGCCTGCTAGGTAAACTACATAGTCCAAGTGCCCACTAGGTAACCTAGACAGTCCAATTGCCCTGTAGTTAACCTAGACAGTCCAAGTACCTGATAGGGAACCTACATAGTCCAAGTGCCTGCTTGGGAACCTATATAGTCCAAGTGCTCGATAGGCAACCTAGATAGTCCAAGTGCCCGCTAGTTAACCTAGATAATCTAAGTGCCTGCTACTTAACCTTGATCATCCAAGTGCCCGCTAGTTAATCTACATAGTCCAAGTGCCTAATAGGGAACCTACATAGTCAAATTCCCTGCAGAGGAACCTACATAGTCCAAGTGCCCGATAGGGAAGCTACATATTCCAAGTGCCCGTTAGGGAACCTAGATAATCCAAGTGCCCGTAGGGAACCTATATAGTCCAAGTGCCCGCTAGGGAACCTACATAGTCAATGTGCCCGCTAGGGAACCTGCATTGTGAAAGTGCCCGCTAGTTAACCTAGATAGTCCAAGTGACCGCTAGTTAACTTACATAGTCCAAGGTCAGCTAGTTAACCTAGATAGTCCAAGTGCCCGCTAGTTAACCTAGATATTCCAAGTGCCCGCTAGTTAACCTAGATCGTCCAAGTGTCCGCTAGTAAACCTACATAGTCCAAGTTCCTGTTAGGTAACCTAGATAGTACAAGTGCCCGCAGGTAACCTACATAGTCCAAGTGCCCACTAGGTAACCTAGATAGTCCAACTTCCTGTTAGCTAACCTAGATAATCCAAGTGCCCGCTAGGGAACCTGCATTGTGCAAGTGCCCGCTAGTTAACCTAGATAGTCCAAGGGCCCGCTAGTTAACCTACATAGTCCAAGGGCCTTCTAGTTAACCTAGATAGTCCAAGTGCCCACTATTGTATGTATATAGTTCAAGTGCCCGCCAGGTAACCTAGATTGTCCAAGTGTCCGCTAGTTAACCTACATAGTCCAAGTGCCCGCTAAGTAACCTAGATAGTCCAAGGTCCTGCTAGTTAACATACGTAGTCCAAGTTCCCGTTAGGTAACCTAGATAGTACAAGTGCCCGCAAGGTAACCTACATAGTCCAAGTGCCCACTAGGTAACCTACATAGTCAAAGTGCCCTTTCGTTAAAATAGATAGTCCAAGTGCCCGCTAGGAAACCTACATAGTCCAAGTGCCCACTAGGTAACCTAAATAATCTAAATGCCCGCTAGGTAAACTACATAGTCCAAGTGCCCGCTAGTTAACCTAGATAGTCCAAGTGCCCACTAGGTAACCTATATAGTCAAAGTGCCCGTTCGTTAACCTAGATCGTCCAAGTGCCCGCTAGTTAACCTAGATAATCCAAGTGCCCGCTAGTTAACCTATATAGTCCAAGGGCCCTCTAGTTCACCTAGATAGTCCAAGTGCCCGCTAGGGGACGTACATAGTCCAAGGTCAGCTAGTTTACCTAGATAGTCTAAGTGCCCGCTAGTTAACCTACATAGTCCAAGGTCAGCTAGTTAACCTAGATAGTCCAAGTTCCCGCTAGTTAACCTACATAGTCCAAGGGCCCGCTAGTTAACCTAGATATTCCAAGTGCCCGCTAGTTAACCTACATAGTCAAAGTGCCCTTAGGGAACCTATATATTCCAAGTGCCCGCTAGGGAACCTGCATTGTACAAGTGCCCGCTAATCAACCTAGATAGTCCAAGTGCCCGCTAGTTAACCTAGATAATCTAAGTGCCTGCTACTTAACCTTGATCATCCAAGTGCCCGCTAGTTAATCTACATAGTCCAAGTGCCTAATAGGGAACCTACATAGTCAAATTCCCTGCAGAGGAACCTACATAGTCCAAGTGCCCGATAGGGAAGCTACATATTCCAAGTGCCCGTTAGGGAACCTAGATAATCCAAGTGCCCGTAGGGAACCTATATAGTCCAAGTGCCCGCTAGGGAACCTACATAGTCAATGTGCCCGCTAGGGAACCTGCATTGTGAAAGTGCCCGCTAGTTAACCTAGATAGTCCAAGTGACCGCTAGTTAACTTACATAGTCCAAGGTCAGCTAGTTAACCTAGATAGTCCAAGTGCCCGCTAGTTAACCTAGATATTCCAAGTGCCCGCTAGTTAACCTAGATCGTCCAAGTGTCCGCTAGTTAACCTACATAGTCCAAGTTCCTGTTAGGTAACCTAGATAGTACAAGTGCCCGCAGGTAACCTACATAGTCCAAGTGCCCACTAGGTAACCTAGATAGTCCAACTTCCTGTTAGCTAACCTAGATAATCCAAGTGCCCGCTAGGGAACCTGCATTGTGCAAGTGCCCGCTAGTTTACCTAGATAGTCCAAGGGCCCGCTAGTTAACCTACATAGTCCAAGGGCCTTCTAGTTAACCTAGATAGTCCAAGTGCCCACTATTGTATGTATATAGTTCAAGTGCCCGCTAGGTAACCTAGATTGTCCAAGTGTCCGCTAGTTAACCTACATAGTCCAAGTGCCCGCTAAGTAACCTAGATAGTCCAAGGTCCTGCTAGTTAACATACGTAGTCCAAGTTCCCGTTAGGTAACCTAGATAGTACAAGTGCCCGCAAGGTAACCTACATAGTCCAAGTGCCCACTAGGTAACCTACATAGTCAAAGTGCCCTTTCGTTAAAATAGATAGTCCAAGTGCCCGCTAGGAAACCTACATAGTCCAAGTGCCCACTAGGTAACCTAAATAATCCAAATGCCCGCTAGGTAAACTACATAGTCCAAGTGCCCACTAGTTAACCTAGATAGTCCAAGTGCCCACTAGGTAACCTACATAGTCAAAGTGCCCGTTCGTTAACCTAGATAGTCCAAGTGCCCGTAGGGAACCTATATAGTCCAATTGCCCGCTAGGGAACCTGCATTCTACAAGTGCCCGCTAATTAACCTAGATAGTCTAAGTGCCCGCTAGTTAACCTAGATAATCCAAGTGCCCGCTAGTTAACCTAGATAGTCCAAGTGCCCGCTAGTTAACCTAGATAGTCCAAGTGCCCGCTAGTTAACCTACATAGTCCAAGAACCCGTTAGTTAACCTAGATAGTCCAAGTTCCCGCTAGTTAACCTACATAGTCCAAGTGCCCGCTAAGTAACCTAGATAGTCCAAGGTCCTGCTAGTTAACCTACATAGTCCAATGCCCGATAGGGAACCTACATAGTCCAATTGCCCGCTGAGGAACCTACATAGTCCAAGTACCCGATAGGGAACCTACATATTCCAAGTGCCCGTTAGGGAACCTAGATAGTCCAAGTGCCCGTAGGGAACCTATATAGTCCAATTGCCCACTAGGGAACCTGCATTGTACAAGTGCCCGCTAATTAACCTAGATAGTCCAAGTGCCCGCTAGTTAACCTAGATCATCCAAGTGCCCGCTAGTTAACCTAGATAGTCCAAGTGCCCGCTAGTTAACCTAGATAGTCCAAGTGCCCGCTAGTTAACCTACATAGTCCAAGAACCCGTTAGTTAGCCTAGATAGTCCAAGTTCCCGCTAGTTAACCTACATAGTACAAGGGCCCGCTAGTTAACCTAGATTTTCCAAGTGCCCGCTAGTTAACCTACATAGTCCAAGTGCCCTTAGGGAACCTATATAATCCAAGTGCCCGCTAGGGCACCTGCATTGTAAAAGTGCCCGCTAATCAACCTAGATAGACCAAGTGCCCGCTAGTTACCCTAGATAATCCAAGTGCCTGCTACTTAACCGTGATCATCCAAGTGCCCGCTAGTTAACCTACATAGTCCAAGTGCCTGATAGGGAACCTACATAGTCAAATTGCCCACAGAGGAACCTACATAGTCCAAGTGCCCGATAGGGAACCTACATATTCCAAGTGCCCGTTAGGGAACCTAGATAGTCCAAGTGCCCGTAGGGAACCTATAAAGTCAAAGTGCCTGCTAGGGAACCTCCATATTCAAAGTGCCCGCTAGGGAACCTGCATTGTGCAAGTGCCCGCACGTTAACCTAGATCGTCCAAGTGCCCGCTAGTTAACTTACATAGTCCAAGGTCAGCTAGTTAACCTAGATAGTCCAAGTGCCCGCTAGTTAACCTACATAATCCAAGGTCAGCTAGTTAACCTAGATAGTCCAAGTGCCTGATAGTTAACCTAGATATTCAAGTGCCCGCTAGTTAACCTAGATCGTCCAAGTGTTCGCTAGTTAACCTACATAGTCCAAGATCCCGTTAGGTAACCTATATAGTACAAGTGCCCGCAAGGTAACCTAAAAATCCAAGTGCCCACTAGGTAACCTAGATAGTCCAAGTTCCTCTTAGCTAACCTAGATAATCCAAGTGCCCGCTAGGTAACCTACATAGTCCAAGTGCCCTTTCGTTAACCTAGCTAGTCCAAGTGCCCGCTAGGTAACCTACATAATCAAAGGGTCCGCTAGGTAACCTATATAGTCCAAGTGCCCGTTACCTATCCTAGATAGTCCAATTGCCCGCTATGCAACATACATAGTCCAAGTGCCCGCTAGTTAACCTACATAGACCAAGTGCCCGCTAGGTAACCTAGATAGTCCAAGTGCCCGCTAGGTAACTTACATAGTCCAAATGCCCGCTAGGCAACCTAGATAGTCCAAGTGCCCTTTGGAAACCTAGATAGCCAAGTGCCCGCTAGGTAACCTAGACAGTCCAAGTGTCTGCTAGGTAACCTACATAGTCCAAAAGCCTGCTGGTTAACCTACATAGTCCAAGGGCCCACTAGTTAACCTAGATCGTCCAAGTGTCCTCTAGTTAACCTGCATAATCCAAGTGCACGCTAGTTAACCTACATAGTCCTAGTGCCGCTAGGTAACCTACATAGTGCAAGTGTCCCCTAGTTAACCTACATAGTCCAAGTGCCCGGTAGTTAACATAGATAGTCCAAGTGCCCGCTAGGGAACGTACATAGTCCAAGTGCCCGCTAGGTAACCTAGATAGTGCATGTGCCCGGTAGTTAACCTACATAGTCCAAGTGCCCGCTAGGTAACCTAGATAGTCCAAGGGCCCGCTAGTTTACCTACATAGTCCAAGTGCCCGGTAGTTAACTTACATAGTCCAGATGCCCGCTCTGGAACCTACATAGTCCAAGTGCCTGCTAGGGAACCTACATAGTTCAAGTGTCCGTAGGGAACATACGGAGTCCAAGTGCCCGCTAGGGAATATACATAGTCCAAGGGCCTGCTAGTTAACGGAGATAGTCCAAGTGCCGCTAGATAATCTACATAGTCCAAGGGCCCGCTAGTTAACCTACATAGTCCAAGTACCCGCTAGTTAATCTAGATCATCCAAGTGCACGCTAGTTAACGTACATAGTGCAAGGGCCCGCTAGTTAACCTATATAGTCCAAGTGCCCGCTAGGGAACCTACATAGTCAAAGTGCCCGCTAGGGAATCTACATAATCCAAGTGCCCTCTAGTTAACCTAGATAGTCCAAGTGCCCGCTAGTTAACCAGGATCATCAAAGTGCCCTCTAGTTAACTTACATAGTCCAAAGGCCTGCTCGTTAACCTACATAGAGCAAGGGCCCGCTAGTTAACCTTGATAGTCCAAGTGCCCGCTAGTTAAACTACATAGTCCAAGTTCCCGCTAGGTAAGCTAGACATTCCAAGTGACCATTAGGTTACCTACATAGTCCAAGTGCCCGTTCGTTAATCTACATAGTCCAAGTGCCCGCTAGGTAACGTAGATAGCCCAAGTGCCCGTGAGGGAACGTACATAGTCCAAGTGCCTGCTAGGTAAACTACATAGTCCAAGTGCCCACTAGGTAACCTAGACAGTCCAATTGCCCCCTAGTTAACCTAGACAGTCCAAGTACCCGATAGGGAACCTACATAGTCCAAGTGCTCGCTAGGCAACCTACATAGTCCAAGTGCCCGTTAGTTAACCTAGATAGTCAAAGCCTGCTAGGTAACCTAAATAGTCCTAGTGCCCGCTAGGGAACCTACATAGTCCAAGTGCCCGCTAGGTAACCTAGATAGTCCAAGTGCCCGTTAGCTAACCTAGATAGTCGAAGTGTCCGCTAGTTAACCTACATAGTCCAAGTGCCCGTTCATTAACATAGATAGGCCAGTGACGGCTTGGTAACCTAGACAGTCCAAGTGACCGCTAGGTTACCTACATAGTCCAAGTGCACGTTCGTTAACCAAGATAGTCCAAGTGCCCGCTAGGGAACCTACATAGTCAAAGTACCCGCTAGGGAATCTACATAATCCAAGTGCCCTCTAGTTAACCTAGATAGTCCAAGTGCCCGCTAGTTAACCAGGATCATCAAAGTGCCCTCTAGTTAACTTACATAGTCCAAAGGCCTGCTCGTTAACCTACATAGAGCAAGGGCCCGCTAGTTAACCTTGATAGTCCAAGTGCCCGCTAGTTAAACAACATAGTCCAAGTTCCCGCTAGGTAAGCTAGACATTCCAAGTGACCATTAGGTTACCTACATAGTCCAAGTGCCCGTTCGTTAATCTACATAGTCCAAGTGCCAGCTAGGTAACGTAGATAGCCCAAGTGCCCGCGAGGGAACGTACATAGTCCAAGTGCCTGCTAGGTAAACTACATAGTCCAAGTGCCCACTAGGTAACCTAGACAGTCCAATTGCCCCCTAGTTAACCTAGACAGTCCAAGTACCCGATAGGGAACCTACATAGTCCAAGTGCTCGCTAGGCAACCTACATAGTCCAAGTGCCCGTTAGTTAACCTAGATAGTCAAAGCCTGCTAGGTAACCTAAATAGTCCTAGTGCCCGCTAGGGAACCTACATAGTCCAAGTGCCCGGTAGGTAACCTAGATAGTCCAAGTGCCCGTTAGCTAACCTAGATAGTCGAAGTGTCCGCTAGTTAACCTACATAGTCCAAGTGCCCGTTCATTGACATAGATAGGCCAGTGACGGCTTGGTAACCTAGACAGTCCAAGTGACCGCTAGGTTACCTACATAGTCCAAGTGCACGTTCGTTAACCAAGGTAGTCCAAGTGCCCGCTAGGGAACCTACATAGTCAAAGTGCCCGCTAGGGAATCTACATAATCCAAGTGCCCTCTAGTTAACCTAGATAGTCCAAGTGCCCGCTAGTTAACCAGGATCATCAAAGTGCCCTCTAGTTAACTTACATAGTCCAAAGGCCTGCTCGTTAACCTACATAGAGCAAGGGCCCGCTAGTTAACCTTGATAGTCCAAGTGCCCGCTAGTTAAACTACATAGTCCAAGTTCCCGCTAGGTAAGCTAGACATTCCAAGTGACCATTAGGTTACCTACATAGTCCAAGTGCCCATTCGTTAATCTACATAGTCCAAGTGCCCGCTAGGTAACGTAGATAGCCCAAGTGCCCGCGAGGGAACGTACATAGTCCAAGTGCCTGCTAGGTAAACTACATAGTCCAAGTGCCCACTAGGTAACCTAGACAGTCCAATTGCCCCCTAGTTAACCTAGACAGTCCAAGTACCCGATAGGGAACCTACATAGTCCAAGTGCTCGCTAGGCAACCTACATAGTCCAAGTGCCCGTTAGTTAACCTAGATAGTCAAAGCCTGCTAGGTAACCTAAATAGTCCTAGTGCCCGCTAGGGAACCTACATAGTCCAAGTGCCCGGTAGGTAACCTAGATAGTCCAAGTGCCCGTTAGCTAACCTAGATAGTCGAAGTGTCCGCTAGTTAACCTACATAGTCCAAGTGCCCGTTCATTAACATAGATAGGCCAGTGACGGCTTGGTAACCTAGACAGTCCAAGTGACCGCTAGGTTACCTACATAGTCCAAGTGCACGTTCGTTAACCAAGATAGTCCAAGTGCCCGCTAGGGAATCTACATATTCCAAGGACCCGCTAGTTAACGTAGATAGTCCAAGTGCCGCTAGTTAACCTACCTAGTCCAAGTTCCCGTTAGGTAACCTAGATAGTACAAGTGCCCGCAAGGTAACCTACATAGTCCAAGTGCCCACTAGGTCACCTAGATAGTCCAAGTTCCTGTTAGTAACCTAGATAATCCATGTGCCCGCTAGGTAACCTACATAGTCCAAGTGCCCTTTCGTTAACCTAGATAGTCCAAGTGCCCGCTAGGTAACCTACATAGTCAAAGGGTCCGCTAGGTAACCTATATAGTCCAAGTGCCCGTTACCTAACCTAGATAGTCCAATTGCCCGCTATGCAACATACATAGTCTAAGTGCCCGCTAGTTAACCTACATAGTCCAAGTGCCCGCTAGGTAACCTAGATAGTCCAAGTGCCCGCTAGGTAACTTACATAGTCCAAATGCCCGGTAGTTAACTTACATAGTCCAAGTGCCCGCTCTGGAACCTACATAATCCAAGTGCCTGCTAGGGAACCGACATAGTTCAAGTGTCCGTAGGGAACATACAGAGTCCAAGTGCCCGCTAGGTTATCTACATAGTCCAAGGGCCCGCTAGTTAACGTAGATAGTCCAAGTGCCGCTAGTTAACCTAGATCGTCCAAGTGCACGCTAGTTAACCTACATAGTCCAAGTACCCGCTAGTTAACCTAGATCGTCCAAAGTGCATGCTAGTTAACCTACATAGTCCAAGGGCCCACTAGTTAACCTATATAGTCCAAGTGCCCACTAGGGAACCTACATAGTCAAAGTGCCCGCTAGGGAACCTACATAGTCCATGTGCCCTCTAGTTAACCTAGATAGTCCTAGTGCCCGCTAGTTAACCAGGATCATCAAAGTGCCCTCTAGTTAACTTACATAGTCCAAAGGCCTGCTAGTTAACCTACTAGAGCAAGGGCCCGCTAGTTAACCTTGATAGTCCAAGTGCCCGCTAGTTAAACGACAGAGTCCAAGTTCCCGCTAGGTAACCTAGACAGTCCAAGTGACCATTAGGTTACCTACATAGTCCAAATTCCCGTTAGTTAACCTACATAGTCCAAGTGCCCGCTAGGTAACGTAGATAGCCCAAGAGCCCGCTAGATGACCTACATAGTCCAAGTGCCCGCTAGTTAACCTACATAGTCCAAGTGCCTGCTAGGTAAACTACATAGTCCAAGTGCCCACTAGGTAACCTAGACAGTCCATTGCCCCCTAGTTAACCTAGACAGTCAAAGTACCAGATAGGGAACCTACATAGTCTAAGTTCTCGCTAGGCAACCTATATAGTCCAAGTGCCCGTTAGTTAACCTAGATAGTCAAAGTGCCTGCTAGGTAACCTAAATAGTCCAAGGCCCGCTAGGGAACCTACATAGTCCAAGTGCCCGCTGGTAACCTAGATAGTCCAAGTGCCTGTTAGCTAACCTAGATAGTCGAAGTGTCCGCTAGTTAACCTACATAGTCCAAGTGCCCGTTCATTAACATAGATAGGCCAAGTGCCCGCTTTTTAACCTAGACATTCCAAGTGACCGCTAGGTTACCTACATAGTCCAAGTGCACGTTCGTTAACCTAGATAGTCCAAGTGCCCGCTAGGGAAACTACATAATCCAAGTGCCCGCTAGTTAACCTAGATAGTCCAAGTGCCCGCTAGTAAACCTAGGTAGTCCAAGGGCCCGCTAGGGAATCTACATAGCCCAAGGGCCCGCTAGGGAACCTACATAGTCCAAGTGTCCGTTAGTTAACCTAGATAGTCCAAGTGCCCGCTTGGTAACCTAGATAGTCCAACAGCCCGCTAGTAACCTACATACTCCAAGAACCCGCTAGTTAACGTAGAAAGTTCAAGTGCCAGCTAGGTAACCTAGATATTCCAAGTGCCTGCTAGGTAACCTACAAAATCTAAGTGCCCGCTTGGTTATCTATGTAGTCCAAATGCCCGTTAGGGAATCTACATAGTCCAAGGGCCCGCTAGTTAACCTACATTGTCCAAGGGCCCGCTAGGTAACCTACAAAGTCTAAGTGCCCGCTAGGTTATCTAAATAGTCCAAATGCCCGCTAGGGAACCTACATAGTCCAAGTGCCTGCTAGTTAACCTAGAACGTCCAAGTGCCTGCTAGTTAACCAACATAGTCAATGGGCCCACTAGTTAACCTACATAGTGCAAGAGCCCGCTAGTTAACCTAGATCGTGCAAGTGTCTGCTAGTTAACCTACATAGTCCAAGTGCCAGTTAGCTAACCTAGATAGTCAAAGGGCCCGCTAGTTAACATTGATCATCCAAGTGCCCGCTAGTTAACCTAGAGAGTCCAAGTGCACGCTAGTTAACCTAGATAGTCCAAGTGCCCTCTAGTTAACCTAGATCGTCCAAGTGCATGCTAGTTAACCTACATTGTCCAAGGGCCTGCTAGTAAACCTACGTAGTCCAAGGTCCGCTAGGCTAGTTAACCTAGATACTCCAAGTGCTCGCTAGATAACCTACATAGTACAAGTGCCCGCTAGTTGACCTAGATAGTCCAAGTGCCCGCTAGTTATCCTAGATAGTCCAAGTGTCCGCTAGGTAACCTACATAGTCCAAGAGCCGGTTCGTTAACCTAGATAGTCCAAGTACCCGCTAGTTAACCTGGACTGTCCAAGTGCCCGCTAGGTTACCTACATATTCCAAGTGCCCGTTCGTTAACCTAGAAAGTCCAAGTGCCCGCTAGGAAACCTACATAGTCCAAGGCCCGCTAGGTAACCTAGATAGTCCAAGTGCCCGCTAGGTAACCTAGAGTCCAAGTGCTCGCTAGTTAACCTACATAGTCCAAGGGCCCGCTAGTTAACGTAGATAGTCCAAGTGCCGCTAGATAATCTACATAGTCCAAGGGCCCGCTAGTTAACCTACATAGTCCAAGTACCCGCTAGTTAACCTAGATCATCCAAGTGCACGCTAGTTAACCTACATAGTCCAAGGGCCCGCTAGTTAACCTATATAGTCCAAGTGCCCGCTAGGGAACCTACATAGTCAAAGTGCCCGCTAGGGAACCTACATAATCCAAGTGCCCTCTAGTTAACCTAGATAGTCCAAGTGCCCGCTAGTTAACCAGGATCATCAAAGTGCCCTCTAGTTAACTTACATAGTCCAAAGGCCTGCTAGTTAACCTACATAGAGGAAGGGCCCGCTAGTTAACCTTGATAGTCCAAGTGCCCGCTAGTTAAACTACATAGTCCAAGTTCCCGCTAGGTAAGCTAGACAGTCCAAGTGACCATTAGGTAACCTACATAGTCCAAGTGCCCGTTCGTTAACCTTCATAGTCCAAGTGCCCGCTAGGTAACGTAGATAGCCCAAGTGCCCGCTAGGGAACGTACATAGTCCAAGTGCCTGCTAGGTAAACTACATAGTCCAAGTGCCCACTAGGTAACCTAGACAGTCCAATTGCCCCCTAGTTAACCTAGACAGTCCAAGTACCCGATAGGGAACCTACATAGTCTAAGTGCTCGGTAGGGAACCAACATAGCCCAAGTGCTCGCTAGGCAACCTACATAGTCCAAGTGCCCGTTAGTTAACCTAGATAGTCAAAGTGCCTGCTAGGTAACCTAAATAGTCCAAGTGCCCGTTAGTTAACCTAGATAGTCAAAGTGCCTGCTAGGTAACCTAAATAGTCCAAGTGCCCGCTAGGGAACCTACATAGTCCAAGTGCCCGCTAGGTAACCTAGATAGTCCAATTGCCCGTTAGCTAACCTAGATAGTCGAAGTGTCCGCTAGTTAACCTACATAGTCCAAGTGCCCGTTCGTTAACCTAGATAGTCCAAGTGCCCGCTGGTAACCTACATAGTCCAAGGGCCCGCTAGGTAACCTTGATAGTCCAAGTGCCTTCTAGTTAACCTACATAGTCCAAGTACCCGCTAGGTAACCTACATAGTCCAAGTGCCCGTTAGTTAACCAAGATAGTCCAAGTGCCCACTAGGGGACGTACATAGTCCATGTGCCCGCTAGGTAACCTACATAGTCCAAGTGCCCACTAGGTAACCTAGATAGTCCAAGTTCCTGTGAGCTAACCTAGATAATCCAAGTGCCCGCTAGGTAACCTACATAGTCCAAGTGCCCGCTAGTTAACCTATATAGTCCAAATGCCCACTAGGGAACCTACATAGTCAAAGTGCCCGCTAGGGAACCTACATAGTCAAAGTGCCCTCTAGTTAACCTAGATAGTCCAAGTGCCCGCTAGTTAACCAGGATCATCAAAGTGCCCTCTAGTTAACTTACATAGTCCAAAGGCCTGCTAGTTAACCTACATAGAGCAAGGGCCCGCTAGTTAACCTTGAAAGTCCAAGTGCCCGCTAGTTAAACTACATAGTTCAAGTTCCCGCTAGGTAACCTAGACAGTCCAAGTGACCATTAGGTTACCTACATAGTCCAAATTCCCGTTCGTTAACCTACATAGTCCAAGTGCCCGCTAAGTAACGTAGATAGCCCAAGTGCCCGCTAGGGAACGTACATAGTCCAAGTGCACGCTAGGTAACCTAGATAGTCCAAGTGCACGCTAGTTAACCTACATAGTCCAAGTGCCTGCTAGGTAAACTACATAGTCCAAGTGCCCACTAGGTAACCTAGACAGTCCAATTGCCCCGTAGTTAACCTAGACAGTCAAAGTACCCGATAGGGAACCTACATAGTCTAAGTTCTCGCTAGGGAACCTACATAGTCCAAGTGCTCGCTAGGCAACCTACATAGTCCAAGTGACCGTTAGTTAACGTAGATAGTCAAAGTGCCTGCTAGGTAACCTAAATAGTCCAAGGCCCGCTAGGGAACCTACATAGACCAAGTGCCCGCTGGTAACCTAGATAGTCCAAGTGCCCGTTAGCTAACCTAGATAGTCGAAGTGTCCGCTAGTTAACCTACATAGTCCAAGTGCCCGTTCATTAACATAGATAGGCCAAGTGCCCGCTTGGTAACCTAGACAGTCCAAGTGACCGCTAGGTTACCCACATAGTCCAAGTGCACGTTCGTTAACATAGATAGTCCAAGTGCCCGCTAGGGAAACTACATAATCCAAGTGCCCGCTAGTTTACCTAGATAGTCCAAGTGCCCGCTAGTAAACCTAGATAGTTCAAGGGCCCGCTAGGGAATCTACATAGTCCAAGGGCCCGCTAGGGAATCTACATAGTCCAAGGGCCCGCTAGGGAACCTACATAGTCCAAGTGCCCGTTAGTTAACCTAGATAGTTCAAGTGCCAGCAAGGTAACCTAGATATTCCAAGTGCCCGCTAGGTAACCTACAAAATCTAAGTGCCCGCTCGGTTATTTATGTCGTCCAAATGCCCGCTTGGGAATCTACATAGTCCAAGGGCCCGCTAGTTAACGTATATACTCCAAGAGTCGCTAGTTAATCTACATAGTCCAAGGGCCCGCTAGTTAACCTACATAGTCCAAGTACCCGCTAGTTAACCCAGATCGTCCAATTGCCCGCTAGGTAACCTACATAGTCCAAGGGCCCGCTAGTTAACCTACATTGTCCAAGGGCCCGCTAGGTAACCTACAAAGTCTAAGTGCCCGCTAGGTTATCTATATAGTTCAAATGCCCGCTAGGGAACCTACATAGTCCAAGTGCCCGCTAGTTAACCTAGATCGTCCAAGTGCCCGCTAGTTAACCAACATAGTCAATGGGCCCACTAGTTAACCTACATAGTGCAAGAGCCCGCTATTTAACCTAGATCGTGCAAGTGTCTGCTAGTTAACCTACATAGTCCAAGTGCACGCTAGTTAACCTAGATAGTCCAAGTGCCCTCTAGTTAACCTCGATCGTCCAAGGGCCCGCTAGTTAACCTACATTGTCCAAGGGCCTGCTAGTAAACCTACGTAGTCCAAGGTCCGCTAGTTAACCTAGATACTCCAAGTGCTCGCTAGTTAACCTACATAGTACAAGGGCCCGCTAGTTGACCTAGATAGTCCAAGTGCCTGCTAGATAACCTAAGTAGTCCAAATGTCCGATAGGAATCCTACATAGTCCGAGTGTCCGCTAGGTAACCTACATAGTCCAAGAGCCCGTTCGTTAACCTAGATAGTCCAAGTACCCGCTAGTTAACCTAGACTGTCCAAGTGCCCGCTAGGTTACCTAAATATTCCAAGTGCCCGTTCGTTAACCTAGATAGTCCAAGTGCCCGCTAGGAAACCTACATAGTCCAAGGACCCGCTAGGTAACCTAGATAGGCCAAGTGCCCGCTAGGTAACCTAAATCCAAGTGCTCGCTAGTTAACCTACATAGTCCAAGTGCCCGCTATGTAACCTAGATAGTCAAAGTGCCCGTTAGGTAACCTAGATAGTCCAAGTGCCCGCTAGGTAACATATATTGTCCAAGTTCCCTCTAGGTAACCTAGATACTCAAAGTGCCCGTTACCTAACCTAGATAGTCCAAGTGCCCGCTAAGCAACCTACATAGTCCAAGTGCCCGTTCGTTAACCTAGAAGTCCAAGTGCCCGCTAGGTAACCTAGACAGTCCAAGTGCCCGCAAGGTTACCTACATATTCCAAGTGCCCGTTCGTTAACTTAGATAGTCCAAGTGCCCACTAGTTAACCTATATAGTCCAAGTGCCCGCTAGGTAACCTAGATAGTCCAAAGGCCCGCTAGTTAACCTACATAGTACAAGGGCTCACTTGTTAACTTTGATAGTCCAAGTGCCCGCTATTAACCTAGATCGTCCAAGTGCCCGCTGGTTAACCTAGATTGTCCAAGTGCCATCTAGGGATCCTTCATAATCCAAGTGCTCGCTAGTTAACTTAGATAGTCCTAGTGCCCGTTAGTTAACCTAGATAGTCCAATTGCCTGCTAGTAAACCTACATAATCCATGGGCCCGCTAGTTAACCTACATAGTGCAAGGGCCTTCTAGTTAACCTATATCATGCAAGTGTCCGCTAGTTAACCTACATAGTCCACGTGCCCGCTAGGTAACCTAGATAGTCCTAGTGCCCGTTAGATAACCTAGATAGTCCAAGGGCCCACTAGGGGACGTACATAGTCCAAGTGCCCGCTAGTTAACCTACATAGTCCAAGGTCCGCTAGTTAACCTAGATAGTCCAAGTGCCCGCTAGTTAACCTACATAGTACAAGGGCCCGCTAGTTGACCTTGATAGTCCAAGTTCCGCTAGTTAACCTAGATAGTCAAAGTGCCCGCTAATTAACCTAAGTAGTACAAATGTCCGATAGGGATCCTACATATTCCAAGTGCCCGCTAGTTAACCTACATAGTCCAAGACCCCGCTAGGTAACCTAGGCAGTCCAAGTGACCATTATGTTACCTACATAGTCCAAGTGCCCGTTCGTTAACCTACATAGTCCAAGTGCCCGCTAGGTAACTTAGATAGCCCAAGTACCCGCTAGGGAACGTACATATTCCAAGTGCCCTCTAGGTAACCTAGATAGTCCAAGTGCCCGCTAGTTAACCTACATAGTCCAAGGGCCTGCTAGGTAAACTACATAGTCCAAGTGCCCACTATGTAACCTAGACAGTCCAATTGCCTGCGAATTAAGCTAGACAGTCCAAGTACCCATAGGGAACCTACATAGCCCAAGTGCCCGCTGGGAACCTACATAGTCCAAGTGCTCGCTAGGCAACCTACATAGTCCAAGTGCCCATTAGTTAACCTAGATAGTCCAAGTGCCCGCTAGGGGACGTACATAGTCCAAGTGCCCGCTAGGTAACCTAGATTGTCCAAGTCCCCCTAGGGTATGTACATAGTTCAAGTGCCCGCTAGGTAACCTAGATTGTCCAAGTGTCCGCTAGTTACCCAACATAGCCCAAGTGCCTGCTAGGTAACCTAGATAGTCCAAGGTCCTGCTAGTTAACCTACATAGTCCAATGCCCGATAGGGAACCTACATATTCCAAGTGCCCGCTAGGTAACATACATAGTCCAAGTGCCCACTAGGTAACCTAAATAATCCAAATGCCCGCTAGTTAACCTAGATAGTCCAAGTGCCCGCTTGTTAACCTAGATAGTCCAAGTGCCCGCTAGTAAACCTAGATAGTCCAAGGGCCCGCTAGTTAACCTACATAGTCCAGTGCCCGCTAGTTAACCTAGATAGTCCAAGTGCCCGCTAGTTAACCTAGATAGTCCAAGGGCCTGCTAGTTAATCTAGATAGTCCAAGTGCCCACTAGTTAACCTAGATACTCCAAGTGCCCGCTAGTTAACCTAGATCGTCCAAGTGCCCGCTGGTTAACCTAGATAATCCAAGTGCCCGATAGTTAACCTACATAGTCCAAGGGCCCAATAGTTAACCTAGATACTCCAAATGCCCGCTAGGGGACATACATAGTCCAAGTGCCCCCTCGGGAATCTACATAGTCCAAGTGCTCGCTAAGCAACCTACATAGTCCAAGTGCCCGTTAGTTAACCTAGATAGTCAAAGTGCCTGCTAGGTAACCTAAATAGTCCAAGTGCCCGCT
The DNA here is from genome assembly GCF_050624435.1 of Tenrec ecaudatus. Classification (NCBI taxonomy): domain Eukaryota; kingdom Metazoa; phylum Chordata; class Mammalia; order Afrosoricida; family Tenrecidae; genus Tenrec; species Tenrec ecaudatus. Next base: position 1,462,435 of record NW_027457550.1, on the reverse strand, counting down.
AGGGAACCTACATAGTCGAAGTGCCCACTAGGTAACCTAGATAGTCCAATTGCCCGTTAGCTAACCTAGATAGTCGAAGTGTCCGCTAGTTAACCTACATAATCCAAATGCCCATTAGTTAACCTTGATAGTCCAAGTGCCCGCTTGTTAAACTAGATAGTCCAAGTGACCGCTAGTAAACCTAGATAGTCCAAGGGCCCGCTAGTTAACCTACATAGTCCAAGTGCCCGTTCGTTAACCTAGATAGGCCAAGTGCCCTCTAGGTAACCTAGACAGTCCAAGTGCCCACTAGGTTACCTATATAGTCCAAGTGCACGTTCGTTAACCTAGATAGTCCAAGTGCCCGCTGTTAATCTACATAGTCCAAGGGCCCGCTAGGTAACCTTGATAGTCCAAGCGCCTTCTATTTAACCTACATAGTCCCAATGCCCGCTAGGTAACCTACATAGTCCAAGTGCCCGTTAGTTAACCTAGATAGTCCAAGTGCACACTTGGGGACGTACATAGTCCATGTGCCCGCTAGGTAACCTTGATAGTCCAAGTGCGCGCTAGGGTATGTACATAGTCCGAGTGATGGCTAGGAAACCTAGATAATCCAAGTGCCCGCTAGTTAACCTACATAGTCCAAGGGCCCGCAAGTTAACCTACATAGTCCAAGGTCCGCTATTTAACCTAGATAGTCCAAGTGCCCGCTAGTTAACCTACATAGTACAAGGGCCCGCTTCTTGACCTAGATAGTCCAAGTGCCCACTCGTTAACCTAGATAGTCCAAGTGTCCGCTAGTTAACCTAAGTAGTCCAAATGTCCGATAGGGATCCTACATAGTCCAAGTGCCTGCTACGTAACCTACATATCCAAGTGCCCGTTCGTTAACCTAGATAGTCAAAGTGCCCGCTAGGTAACCTAGACAGTCCAAGTGCCCCCTAGGTTACCTACATAGTCCAAGTGCCCGTTCGTTAACCTAGATAGTCCAAGTGCCCGCTAGGTTACCTAGACAGTCCAAGTGCCCGCTAGTTAACCTCCATAGTCCAAGTGCCTGCTAGGTAAACTACATAGTCCAAGTGCCCACTAGGTAACCTAGACAGTCCAATTGCCCGCTAGTTAACCTAGACAGTCCAAGTACCCGATAGGGAACCTACATAGTCCAAGTGCTCGCTAGGCAACCTACATAGTCCAAGTGCCTGTTAGTTAACCTAGATAGTCAAAGTGCCTGCTAGGTAACCTAAATAGTCCAAGTGCCCGCTAGGGAACCTACATATTCCAAGTGTCGGCTAGGTAACCTAGATAGTCCAATTGCCCTTTAGCTAACCTAGATAGTCGAAGTGTCTGCTAGTTAACCTACATAGTCCAAGTGTCCGTTCGTTAACCTAGATAGGCCAAGTGCCCTCTAGGTAACCTAGACAGTCCAAGTGCCCGCTAGGTTACCTACATAGTCCAAGTGCACGTTCGTTAACCTAGATAGTCCAAGTGCCCGCTGGTAACCTACATAATCCAAGGGCCCGCTAGGTAATCTTGATAGTCCAAGTGCCTTCTAGTTAACCTACATAGTCCAAGTGCCCGCTAGGTAACCTACATAGTCCAAGTGCCCACTAGGTAACCTAAGTAATCCTAATGCCCGCTAGGAAATCTACATAGTCCAAGTGCCCGCTAGTTAACCTAGATAGTCCAAGTGCACGCTAGTAAACCTAGATAGTCCAAGGGCCCGCTAGTTAATCTAGATAGTCCAAGTGCCCGCTAGTTAACCTAGATAGTCCAAGGGACCGCTAGTTAATCTAGATAGTCCAAGTGCCTGCTAGTTAACCTAGATAGTCCAAGTGCCCGCTAGTTAACCTAGATCGTCCAAGGGCCCTCTAGTTAACCTAGATAGTCCAAGTGCCCGCTAGGGGACGTACATAGTCCAAGTGCCCGCTAGGTAACCTAGATAGTCCAAGTGCCCCCTAGGGTATGTACATAGTTCAAGTGCCCGCTAGGTAACCTAGATTGTCCAAGTGTCCGCTAGTTACCCTACATAGTCCAAGTGCCCGCTAGGTAACCTAGATAGTCCAAGGTCCTGCTAGTTAACCTACATAGTCCAATGCCTGATAGGGAACCTACATAGTCCAAGTGCCCGCTGAGGAACCTACATAGTCCAAGTGCCCGATAGGGAACCTATATATTCCAAGTGCCAGTTAGGAACCTACATACTCTACGTGCCCATAGGGAACCTATATAATCCAAGTGCCCGCTAGGGAACCTACATAGTCCAAGTGCCCGTTAGTTAACCTAGATAATCAAAGTGCCTGCTAGGTAACCTAAATAGTCCAAGTGCTCTCTAGGGAACCTACATAGTCCAAGTGCCCGTTAGTTAACCTAGATTGTCCAATTGCCCGTTAGCTAACCTAGATAGTCGAAGTGTCCGCTAGTTAACCTACATAGTCCAAGTGTCCGTTGGTTAACCTAGATAGTCCAAGTGCCCGCTAGGTAACCTAGAGGCCAAGTGCTCGCTAGTTAACCTACATAGTCCAAGTGCCCGCTAGGTAACCTATATAGTCCAAGTGCCCGCTAGGTAACCTACATAGTCCAAGGTCTCACTTGTTAACTTTGATAGTCCAAGTGCCTGCTAGTTAACCTAGATCTTCAAAGTGCCCGCGAGTTAACCTAGATTGTCCAAGTGCCTGCTACTTAACCTACATAGTCCAAGGGCCCGCTAGTTAAACTAGATAATCCCAGTGTCCTCTAGTTAACCTACATAGTCCAAGTACCCGCTAGTTAACCTATATACAAAGTGCCCGCTACGTAACCTAGATAGTCCAAGGGCACGCTAGTTAACCTACATAGTCCAAGTGCCCGCTAGGCAACCTAGATAGTCCAAGTGCCCACTAAGGAACCTACATAGTCCAAGTGCACGCTAGTTAACCTAGACAGTCCAAGTGCCCGCTAGGGAACTTACATAGTCCAAGTTCCCGCTTGGTAACCTAAATAGTCCAAATGCCCGCTAGGGAAACTACATAGTCCAAGTGACCACTAGTTAACCTAGATAGTCCAAGTGCCTGCTAGTAAACCTACATTATCCATGGGCCCGCTAGTTAATCTACATAGTGCAAGGGCCCGCTAGTTAACCTAGATCGTGCAAGTGTCCGCTAGTTAACCTACATAGTCCACGTGCCCGGTAGGTAACCTAGATAGTCCTAGTGCCCGTTAGTTAACCTAGATAGTCCAAGGGCCCACTAGGGGACGTACATAGTCCAAGTGCCCGCTAGTTAACCTACATAGTCCAAGGTCCGCTAGTTAACCTAGATAGTCCAAGTGCCCGCTAGTTAACCTACATAGTACAAGGGCCCGCTAGTTGACCTTGATAGTCCAAGTTCCCGCTATTTAACCTAGATAGTCAAAGTGCCCGCTAATTAACTTAAGTAGTACAAATGTCCGATAGGGATCCTACATAGTCAAAGTGCCCGCTAGTTAACCTACATAGTCCAAGTCCCCGCTAGGTAACCTAGGCAGTCCAAGTGACCATTATGTTACCTACATAGTCCAAGTGCCCGTCCGTTAACCTACATAGTCCAAGTGCCCGCTAGGTAACTTAGATAGCCCAAGTACCCGCTAGGGAACGTACATAGTCCAAGTGCCTTCTAGGTAACCTAGATATTCCAAGTGCCCGCTAGTTAACCTACATACTCCAAGTGCCTGCTAGGTAAACTACATATTCCAAGTGCCCACTAGGTAACCTAGAGAGTCCAATTGCCCGCTAGTTAAGCTAGACAGTCCAAGTACCCGATAGTGAACCTACATAATCCAAGTGCCCGCTGGGAACCTACATAGTCCAAGTGCTCGCTAGGCAACCTACATAGTCCAAGTGCCCGTTAGTTAACCTAGATAGTCAAAGTGCCTGCTAGGTAACCTAAATAGTCCAAGTGCCCGCTAGGGAGCCTATATAGTCCAAGTGCCCGCTAGGTAACCTAGATAGTCCAATTGCCCGTTAGCTAACCTAGATAGTCGAAGTGTCCGCTAGTTAACCTACATAGTCCAAGTGCCCGTTCGTTAACCTAGATAGGCCAAGTGCCCGCTAGGGAACCTAGACAGTCCAAGTGCCCGCTAGTTAACCTTGATAGTCCAAGTGCCTTCTAGTTAACCTACATAGTCCACGTGCCCGCTAGGTAACATTCATGATCCAAGTGCCCACTATGTAACCTAAATAATCCAAATGCCCGCTAGTTAACCTAGATAGTCCAAGTGCCCGCTTGTTAAACTAGATAGTCCAAGTGCCCGCTAGTAAACCTAGATAGTCCAAGGGACCGCTAGTTCATCTAGATAGTCCAGTGCCCGCTAGTTAGCCTATATAGTCCAAGTGCCCGCTAGTTAACCTAGATAGTCCAAGGGCCCGCTAGTTAATCTAGATAGTCCAAGTGCCCACTAGTTAACCTAGATAGTCCAAGTGCCCGCTTGTTAACCTAGATAGTCCAAGTGCCCGCTAGTAAACCTAGATAGTCCAAGGGCCCGCTAGTTAAACTACATAGTCCAAGTGCCCGTTCGTTAACCTAGATAGGCCAAGTGCCCTCTAGGTAACCTAGACAGTCCAAGTGCCCACTAGGTTACCTACATAGTCCAAGTGCCCGCTGGTAATCTACATAGTCCAAGGGCCCGCTAGGTAACCTTGATAGTCCAAGAGCCTTCTATTTAACCTACATAGTCACGGTGCCCGCTAGGTAACCTACATAGTCCAAGTGCCCGTTAGTTAACCTAGATAGTCCAAGTGCCCACTAGTCAACCTAGATAGTCCAAGGGACCGCTAGTTCATCTAGATAGTCCAGTGCCCGCTAGTTAGCCTATATAGTCCAAGTGCCCGCTAGTTAACCTAGATAGTCCAAGGGCCCGCTAGTTAATCTAGATAGTCCAAGTGCCCACTAGTTAACCTAGATAGTCCAAGTGCCCGCTTGTTAACCTAGATAGTCCAAGTGCCCGCTAGTAAACCTAGATAGTCCAAGGGCCCGCTAGTTAACCTACATAGTCCAAGTGCCCGTTCGTTAACCTAGATAGGCCAAGTGCCCTCTAGGTAACCTAGACAGTCCAAGTGCCCACTAGGTTACCTACATAGTCCATGTGCACGTTCGTTAACCTAGATAGTCCAAGTGCCCGCTGGTAATCTACATAGTCCAAGGGCCCGCTAGGTAACCTTGATAGTCCAAGCGCCTTCTATTTAACCTACATAGTCCCGGTGCCCGCTAGGTAACCTACATAGTCCAAGTGCCCGTTAGTTAACCTAGATAGTCCAAGTGCCCACTAGGGGACGTACATAGTCCAAGTGCCCGCTAGGTAACCTTGATAGTCCAAGTGCGCGCTAGGGTATGTACATAGTCCGAGTGCTGGCTAGGAAACCTAGATAATCCAAGTGCCCGCTAGTTAACCTACATAGTCCAAGGGCCCGCAAGTTAACCTACATAGTCCAAGGTCCACTATTTAACCTAGATAGTCCAAGTGCCCGCTAGTTAACCTACATAGTACAAGGGCCCGCTTCTTGACCTAGATAGTCCAAGTGCCCGCTCGTTAACCTAGATAGTCCAAGTGCCCGCTAGTTAACCTAAGTAGTCCAAATGTCCGATAGGGATTCTACATAGTCCTAGTGCCCGCTACGTAAGTTACATATCCAAGTGCCCGTTCGTTAACCTAGATAGTCACAGTGCCCGCTAGGTAACCTAGACAGTCCAAGTGCCCCCTAGGTTACCTACATAGTCCAAGTGCCCGTTCGTTAACCTAGATAGTCCAAGTGCCCGCTAGGTTACCTAGACAGTCCAAGTGCCCGCTAGTTAACCTTCATAGTCCAAGTGCCTGCTAGGTAAACTACATAGTCCATGTGCCCACTAGGTAACCTAGACAGTCCAATTGCCCGCTAGTTAACCTAGACAGTCCAAGTCCCCGATAGGGAACCTACATAGTCCAAGTGCTCGCTAGGGAACCTATATAGTCCAAGAGCTCGCTAGGCAACCTACATAGTCCAAGTGCCTGTTAGTTAACCTAGATAGTCAAAGTGCCTGCTAGGTAACCTAAATAGTCCAAGTGCCCGCTAGGGAACTTACATAGTCCAAGTGTCCGCTAGGTAACCTAGATAGTCCAATTGCCCGTTAGCTAACCTAGATAGTCGAAGTGTCCGCTAGTTAACCTACATAGTCCAAGTGTCCGTTCGTTAACCTAGATAGGCCAAGTGCCCTCTAGGTAACCTAGACAGTCCAAGTGCCCGCTAGGTTACCTACATAGTCCAAGTGCACGTTCGTTAACCTAGATAGTCCAAGTGCCCGCTGGTAACCTACATAATCCAAGGGCCCGCTAGGTAATCTTGATAGTCCAAGTGCCTTCTAGTTAACCTACATAGTCCACATGCCCGCTAGGTAACCTACATAGTCCAAGTGCCCACTAGGTAACCTAAGTAATCCTAATGCCCGCTAGGAAAACTACATAGTCCAAGTGCCCGCTAGTTAACCTAGATAGTCCAAGTGCCCGCTAGTAAACCTAGATAGTCCAAGGGCCCGCTAGTTAATCTAGATAGTCCAAGTGCCCGCTAGTTAACCTAGATAGTCCAAGTGCCCGCTAGTTAACCTAGATCGTTCAAGGGCCCTCTAGTTAACCTAGATAGTCCAAGTGCCCGCTAGGGGACGTACATAGTCCAAGTGCCCGCTGGGTAAACTAGATTGTCCAAGTGTCCGCTAGTTACCCTACATAGTCCAAGTACCCGCTAGGTAACCTAGATAGTCCAAGGTCCTGCTAGTTAACCTACATAGTCCAATGCCCGATAGGGAACCTACATAGTCCAAGTGCCCGCTCAGGAACCTACATAGTCCAAGTGCCCGATAGGGAACCTATATATTCCAAGTGCCAGTTAGGGAACCTACATACTCCACGTGCCCATAGGGAACCTATATAGTCCAAGTGCCCGCTAGGGAACCTACATAGTCCAAGTGCCCGTTAGTTAACCTAGATAGTCCAACTGCCCGTTAGCTAACCTAGATAGTCGAAGTGTCCGCTAGTTAACCTACATAGTCCAAGTGTCCGTTGGTTAACCTAGATAGTCCAAGTGCCCGCTAGGTAACCTAGAGTCCAAGTGCTCCCTAGTTAACCTACATAGTCCAAGTGCCCGCTAGGTAACCTATATAGTCCAAGTGCCCGCTAGGTAACCTACATAGTCCAAGGTCTCACTTGTTAACTTTGTTAGTCCAAGTGCCTGCTAGTTAACCTAGATCTTCAAAGTGCCCGCGAGTTAACCTATATTGTCCAAGTGCCTGCTACTTAACCTACATAGTCCAATGGCCCACTAGTTAAAGTAGATAATCCAAGTGTCCTCTAGTTAACCTACATAGTCCAAGTACCCGCTAGTTAACCAATATACAAAGTGCCCGCTACGTAACCTAGATAGTCCGAGGGCACGCTAGTTAACCTACATAGTCCAAGTGCCCGCTAGGCAACCTAGATAGTCCAAGTGCCCACTAAGGAACCTACATAGTCCAAGTGCACGCTAGTTAACCTCGACAGTCCAAGTGCCCGCTAGGGAACTTACATAGTCCAAGTTCCCGCTTGGTAACCTAAATAGTCCAAATGCCCGCTAGGGAAACTACATAGTGCAAGTGCCCGCTAGTTAACCTAGGTAGTCCAAGTGCCCGCTAGTTAACCTAGATCGTCCAAGGGCCCTCTAGTTAACCTAGATAGTCCAAGTGCCCGCTAGGGGACGTACATAGTCCAAGTGCCCGCTAGGTAACCTAGATAGTCCAAGTGCCCCCTAGGGTATGTATATAGTTCAAGTGCCCGCTAGGTAACCTAGATTGTCCAAGGTCCTGCTAGTTAACCTACATAGTCCAATGCCCGATAGGGAACCTACATAGTCCAAGTGCCCGCTGAGGAACCTACATAGTCCAAGTGCCCGATAGGGAACCTATATATTCCAAGTGCCAGTTAGGGAACCTACATACTCCACGTGCCCATAGGGAACCTATATATTCCAAGTGCCCGCTAGGGAACCTACATAATCCAAGTGCCCGTTAGTTAACCTAGATAGTCCAATTGCCCGTTAGCTAACCTAGATAGTCGAAGTGTCCGCTAGTTAACCTACATAGTCCAAGTGTCCGTTGGTTAACCTAGATAGTCCAAGTGCCCGCTAGGTAACCTAGAGTCCAAGTGCTCGCTAGTTAACCTACATAGTCCAAGTGCCCGCTAGGTAACCTATATAGTCCAAGTGCCCGCTAGGTAACCTACATAGTCCAAGGTCTCACTTGTTAACTTTGTTAGTCCAAGTGCCTGCTAGTTAACCTAGATCTTCCAAGTGCCCGCGAGTTAACCTAGATTGTCCAAGTGCCTGCTACTTAACCTACATAGTCCAATGGCCCACTATTTAAAGTAGATAATCCAAGTGTCCTCTAGTTAACCTACATAGTCCAAGTACCCGCTAGTTAACCTATATACAAAGTGCCCCCTACGTAACCTAGATAGTCCGAGGGCACGCTAGTTATCCTACATAGTCCAAGTGCCCGCTAGGCAACCTAGATAGTCCATGTGCCCACTAAGGAACCTACATAGTCCAAGTGCACGCTAGTTAACCTCGACAGTCCAAGTGCCCGCTAGGGAACTTACATAGTCCAAGTTCCCGCTTGGTAACCTAAATAGTCCAAATGCCCGCTAGGGAAACTACATAGTCCAAGTGCCCGCTAGTTAACCTAGGTAGTCCAAGTGCCCGCTAGTTAACCTAGATCGTCCAAGGGCCCTCTAGTTAACCTAGATAGTCCAAGTGCCCGCTAGGGGACGTACATAGTCCAAGTGCCCGCTAGGTAACGTAGATAGTCCAAGTGCCCCCTAGGGTATGTATATAGTTCAAGTGCCCGCTAGGTAACCTAGATTGTCCAAGGTCGTGCTAGTTAACCTACATAGTCCAATGCCCGATAGGGAACCTACATAGTCCAAGTGCCCGCTGAGGAACCTACATAGTCCAAGTGCCCGATAGGGAACCTATATATTCCAAGTGCCAGTTAGGGAACCTACATACTCCACGTGCCCATAGGGAACCTATATATTCCAAGTGCCCGCTAGGGAACCTACATAATCCAAGTGCCCTTTAGTTAACCTAGATAGTCCAATTGCCCGTTAGCTAACCTAGATAGTCGAAGTGTCCGCTAGTTAACCTACATAGTCCAAGTGTCCGTTGGTTAACCTAGATAGTCCAAGTGCCCGCTAGGTAACCTAGAGTCCAAGTGCTCGCTAGTTAACCTACATAGTCCAAGTGCCCGCTAGGTAACCTATATAGACCAAGTGCCCGCTAGGTAACCTACATAGTCCAAGGTCTCACTTGTTAACTTTGATCGTCCAAGTGCCTGCTAGTTAACCTAGATCTTCCAAGTGCCCGCGAGTTAACCTAGATTGTCCAAGTGCCTGCTACTTAACCTACATAGTCCAAGGGCCCACTAGTTAACCTAGATAATCCAAGTGTCCTCTAGTTAACCTACATAGTGCAAGTACCCGCTAGTTAACCTATATACAAAGTGCCCGCTACGTAACCTAGATAGTCCAAGGGCACGCTAGTTAACCTACATAGTCCAAGTGCCCGCTAGGCAACCTAGACAGTCCAAGTGCCCGCTAGGTTACCTACATAGTCCAAGTGCCCGTTCGTTAACCTAGATAGTCCAAGTGCCCGCTAGGTTACCTAGACAGTCCAAGTGCCCGCTAGTTAACATCCATAGTCCAAGTGCCTGCTAGGTAAACTACATAGTCCAAGTGCCCACTAGGTAACCTAGACAGTCCAATTGCCCGCTAGTTAACCTAGACAGTCCAAGTACCCGATAGGGAACCTACATAGTCCAAGTGCTCGCTAGGGAACCTATATAGTCCAAGTGCTCGCTAGGCAACCTACATAGTCCAAGTGCCCGTTAGTTAACCTAGATAGTCAAAGTGCCTGCTAGGTAACCTAAATAGTCCATGTGCCCGCTAGGGAACCTACATAGTCCAAGTGCCCGCTAGGTAACCTAGATAGTCCAATTGCCCGTTAGCTAACCTAGGTAGTCGAAGTGTCCGCTAGTTAACCTACATAGTCCAAGTGCCCGTTCGTTAACCTAGATAGGCCAAGTGCCCGCTAGGTAACCTAGACAGTCCAAGTGCACGCTAGGTAACCTTGATAGTCCAAGTGCCTTCTAGTTAACCTACATAGTCCAAGTGCCCGCTAGGTAACATACATAGTCCAAGTGCCCACTATGTAACCTAAATAATCCAAATGCCCGCTAGTTAACCTACATAGTCCAAGTGTCCGTTCGTTAACCTAGATAGGCCAAGTGCCCTCTAGGTAACCTAGACAGTCCAAGTGCCCGCTAGGTAACCTACATAGTCCAAGTGCACGTTCGTTAACCTAGATAGTCCAAGTGCCCGCTGGTAACCTACATAATCCAAGGGCCCGCTAGGTAATCTTGATAGTCCAAGTGCCTTCTAGTTAACCTACATAGTCCAAGTGCCCGCTAGGTAACCTACATAGTCCAAGTGCCCACTAGGTAACCTAAGTAATCCTAATGCCCGCTAGGAAAACTACATAGTCCAAGTGCCCGCTAGTTAACCTAGATAGTCCAAGTGCACGCTAGTAAACCTAGATAGTCCAAGGGCCCGCTAGTTAATCTAGATAGTCCAAGTGCCCGCTAGTTAACCTAGATAGTCCAAGGGACCGCTAGTTAATCTAGATAGTCCAAGTGCCTGCTAGTTAACCTAGATAGTCCAAGTGCCTGCTAGTTAACCTAGATCGTCCAAGGGCCCTCTAGTTAACCTAGATAGTCCAAGTGCCCGCTAGTTAACCTACATAGTCCACGTGCCCGGTAGGTAACCTAGATAGTCCTAGTGCCCGTTAGTTAACCTAGATAGTCCAAGGGCCCACTAGGGGACGTACATAGTCCAAGTGCCCGCTAGTTAACCTACATAGTCCAAGGTCCGCTAGTTAACCTAGATAGTCCAAGTGCCCGCTAGTTAACCTACATAGTACAAGGGCCCGCTAGTTGACCTTGATAGTCCAAGTTCCCGCTATTTAACCTAGATAATCAAAGTGCCCGCTAATTAACTTAAGTAGTACAAATGTCCGATAGGGATCCTACATAGTCAAAGTGCCCGCTAGTTAACCTACATAGTCCAAGTCCCCGCTAGGTAACCTAGGCAGTCCAAGTGACCATTATGTTACCTACATAGTCCAAGTGCCCGTCCGTTAACCTACATAGTCCAAGTGCCCGCTAGGTAACTTAGATAGCCCAAGTACCCGCTAGGGAACGTACATAGTCCAAGTGCCTTCCAGGTAACCTAGATAGTCCAAGTGCCCGCTAGTTAACCTACATACTCCAAGTGCCTGCTAGGTAAACTACATATTCCAAGTGCCCACTAGGTAACCTAGAGAGTCCAATTGCCCGCTAGTTAAGCTAGACAGTCCAAGTACCCGATAGTGAACCTACATAATCCAAGTGCCCGCTGGGAACCTACATAGTCCAAGTGCTCGCTAGGCAACCTACATAGTCCAAGTGCCCGTTAGTTAACCTAGATAGTCAAAGTGCCTGCTAGGTAACCTAAATAGTCCAAGTGCCCGCTAGGGAGCCTATATAGTCCAAGTGCCCGCTAGGTAACCTAGATAGTCCAATTGCCCGTTAGCTAACCTAGATAGTCGAAGTGTCCGCTAGTTAACCTACATAGTCCAAGTGCCCGTTCGTTAACCTAGATAGGCCAAGTGCCCGCTAGGGAACCTAGACAGTCCAAGTGCCCGCTAGTTAACCTTGATAGTCCAAGTGCCTTCTAGTTAACCTACATAGTCCACGTGCCCGCTAGGTAACATTCATGATCCAAGTGCCCACTATGTAACCTAAATAATCCAAATGCCCGCTAGTTAACCTAGATAGTCCAAGTGCCCGCTTGTTAAACTAGATAGTCCAAGTGCCCGCTAGTAAACCTAGATAGTCCAAGGGACCGCTAGTTCATCTAGATAGTCCAGTGCCCGCTAGTTAGCCTATATAGTCCAAGTGCCCGCTAGTTAACCTAGATAGTCCAAGGGCCCGCTAGTTAATCTAGATAGTCCAAGTGCCCACTAGTTAACCTAGATAGTCCAAGTGCCCGCTTGTTAACCTAGATAGTCCAAGTGCCCGCTAGTAAACCTAGATAGTCCAAGGGCCCGCTAGTTAAACTACATAGTCCAAGTGCCCGTTCGTTAACCTAGATAGGCCAAGTGCCCTCTAGGTAACCTAGACAGTCCAAGTGCCCACTAGGTTACCTACATAGTCCAAGTGCCCGCTGGTAATCTACATAGTCCAAGGGCCCGCTAGGTAACCTTGATAGTCCAAGAGCCTTCTATTTAACCTACATAGTCACGGTGCCCGCTAGGTAACCTACATAGTCCAAGTGCCCGTTAGTTAACCTAGATAGTCCAAGTGCCCGCTAGTAAACCTAGATAGTCCAAGGGACCGCTAGTTCATCTAGATAGTCCAGTGCCCGCTAGTTAGCCTATATAGTCCAAGTGCCCGCTAGTTAACCTAGATAGTCCAAGGGCCCGCTAGTTAATCTAGATAGTCCAAGTGCCCACTAGTTAACCTAGATAGTCCAAGTGCCCGCTTGTTAACCTAGATAGTCCAAGTGCCCGCTAGTAAACCTAGATAGTCCAAGGGCCCGCTAGTTAACCTACATAGTCCAAGTGCCCGTTCGTTAACCTAGATAGGCCAAGTGCCCTCTAGGTAACCTAGACAGTCCAAGTGCCCACTAGGTTACCTACATAGTCCATGTGCACGTTCGTTAACCTAGATAGTCCAAGTGCCCGCTGGTAATCTACATAGTCCAAGGGCCCGCTAGGTAACCTTGATAGTCCAAGCGCCTTCTATTTAACCTACATAGTCCCGGTGCCCGCTAGGTAACCTACATAGTCCAAGTGCCCGTTAGTTAACCTAGATAGTCCAAGTGCCCACTAGGGGACGTACATAGTCCAAGTGCCCCCTAGGTAACCTTGATAGTCCAAGTGCGCGCTAGGGTATGTACATAGTCCGAGTGCTGGCTAGGAAACCTAGATAATCCAAGTGCCCGCTAGTTAACCTACATAGTCCAAGGGCCCGCAAGTTAACCTACATAGTCCAAGGTCCACTATTTAACCTAGATAGTCCAAGTGCCCGCTAGTTAACCTACATAGTACAAGGGCCCGCTTCTTGACCTAGATAGTCCAAGTGCCCGCTCGTTAACCTAGATAGTCCAAGTGCCCGCTAGTTAACCTAAGTAGTCCAAATGTCCGATAGGGATTCTACATAGTCCTAGTGCCCGCTACGTAACCTACATATCCAAGTGCCCGTTCGTTAACCTAGATAGTCAAAGTGCCCGCTAGGTAACCTAGACAGTCCAAGTGCCCCCTAGGTTACCTACATAGTCCAAGTGCCCGTTCGTTAACCTAGATAGTCCAAGTGCCCGCTAGGTTACCTAGACAGTCCAAGTGCCCGCTAGTTAACCTCCATAGTCCAAGTGCCTGCTAGGTAAACTACATAGTCCAAGTGCTCACTAGGTAACCTAGACAGTCCAATTGCCCGCTAGTTAACCTAGACAGTCCAAGTCCCCGATAGGGAACCTACATAGTCCAAGTGCTCGCTAGGGAACCTATATAGTCCAAGAGCTCGCTAGGCAACCTACATAGTCCAAGTGCCTGTTAGTTAACCTAGATAGTCAAAGTGCCTGCTAGGTAACCTAAATAGTCCAAGTGCCCGCTAGGGAACTTACATAGTCCAAGTGTCCGCTAGGTAACCTAGATAGTCCAATTGCCCGTTAGCTAACCTAGATAGTCGAAGTGTCCGCTAGTTAACCTACATAGTCCAAGTGTCCGTTCGTTAACCTAGATAGGCCAAGTGCCCTCTAGGTAACCTAGACAGTCCAAGTGCCCGCTAGGTTACCTACATAGTCCAAGTGCACGTTCGTTAACCTAGATAGTCCAAGTGCCCGCTGGTAACCTACATAATCCAAGGGCCCGCTAGGTAATCTTGATAGTCCAAGTGCCTTCTAGTTAACCTACATAGTCCACATGCCCGCTAGGTAACCTACATAGTCCAAGTGCCCACTAGGTAACCTAAGTAATCCTAATGCCCGCTAGGAAAACTACATAGTCCAAGTGCCCGCTAGTTAACCTAGATAGTCCAAGTGCCCGCTAGTAAACCTAGATAGTCCAAGGGCCCGCTAGTTAATCTAGATAGTCCAAGTGCCCGCTAGTTAACCTAGATAGTCCAAGTGCCCGCTAGTTAACCTAGATCGTTCAAGGGCCCTCTAGTTAACCTAGATAGTCCAAGTGCCCGCTAGGGGACGTACATAGTCCAAGTGCCCGCTAGGTAAACTAGATTGTCCAAGTGTCCGCTAGTTACCCTACATAGTCCAAGTACCCGCTAGGTAACCTAGATAGTCCAAGGTCCTGCTAGTTAACCTACATAGTCCAATGCCCGATAGGGAACCTACATAGTCCCAGTGCCCGCTCAGGAACCTACATAGTCCAAGTGCCCGATAGGGAACCTATATATTCCAAGTGCCAGTTAGGGAACCTACATACTCCACGTGCCCATAGGGAACCTATATAGTCCAAGTGCCCGCTAGGGAACCTACATAGTCCAAGTGCCCGTTAGTTAACCTAGATAGTCCAATTGCCCGTTAGCTAACCTAGATAGTCGAAGTGTCCGCTAGTTAACCTACATAGTCCAAGTGTCCGTTGGTTAACCTAGATAGTCCAAGTGCCCGCTAGGTAACCTAGAGTCCAAGTGCTCCCTAGTTAACCTACATAGTCCAAGTGCCCGCTAGGTAACCTATATAGTCCAAGTGCCCGCTAGGTAACCTACATAGTCCAAGGTCTCACTTGTTAACTTTGATCGTCCAAGTGCCTGCTAGTTAACCTAGATCTTCAAAGTGCCCGCGAGTTAACCTATATTGTCCAAGTGCCTGCTACTTAACCTACATAGTCCAATGGCCCACTAGTTAAAGTAGATAATCCAAGTGTCCTCTAGTTAACCTACATAGTCCAAGTACCCGCTAGTTAACCAATATACAAAGTGCCCGCTACGTAACCTAGATAGTCCGAGGGCACGCTAGTTAACCTACATAGTCCAAGTGCCCGCTAGGCAACCTAGATAGTCCAAGTGCCCACTAAGGAACCTACATAGTCCAAGTGCACGCTAGTTAACCTCGACAGTCCAAGTGCCCGCTAGGGAACTTACATAGTCCAAGTTCCCGCTTGGTAACCTAAATAGTCCAAATGCCCGCTAGGGAAACTACATAGTGCAAGTGCCCGCTAGTTAACCCAGGTAGTCCAAGTGCCCGCTAGTTAACCTAGATCGTCCAAGGGCCCTCTAGTTAACCTAGATAGTCCAAGTGCCCGCTAGGGGACGTACATAGTCCAAGTGCCCGCTAGGTAACCTAGATAGTCCAAGTGCCCCCTAGGGTATGTATATAGTTCAAGTGCCCGCTAGGTAACCTAGATTGTCCAAGGTCCTGCTAGTTAACCTACATAGTCCAATGCCCGATAGGGAACCTACATAGTCCAAGTGCCCGCTGAGGAACCTACATAGTCCAAGTGCCCGATAGGGAACCTATATATTCCAAGTGCCAGTTAGGGAACCTACATACTCCACGTGCCCATAGGGAACCTATATATTCCAAGTGCCCGCTAGGGAACCTACATAATCCAAGTGCCCGTTAGTTAACCTAGATAGTCCAATTGCCCGTTAGCTAACCTAGATAGTCGAAGTGTCCGCAAGTTAACCTACATAGTCCAAGTGTCCGTTGGTTAACCTAGATAGTCCAAGTGCCCGCTAGGTAACCTAGAGTCCAAGTGCTCGCTAGTTAACCTACATAGTCCAAGTGCCCGCTAGGTAACCTATATAGACCAAGTGCCCGCTAGGTAACCTACATAGTCCAAGGTCTCACTTGTTAACTTTGATCGTCCAAGTGCCTGCTAGTTAAACTAGATCTTCCAAGTGCCTGCGAGTTAACCTAGATTGTCCAAGTGCCTGCTACTTAACCTACATAGTCCAAGGGCCCACTAGTTAACCTAGATAATCCAAGTGTCCTCTAGTTAACCTACATAGTCCAAGTACCCGCTAGTTAACCTATATACAAAGTGCCCGCTACGTAACCTAGATAGTCCAAGGGCACGCTAGTTAACCTACATAGTCCAAGTGCCCGCTAGGCAACCTAGACAGTCCAAGTGCCCGCTAGGTTACCTACATAGTCCAAGTGCCCGTTCGTTAACCTAGATAGTCCAAGTGCCCGCTAGGTTACCTAGACAGTCCAAGTGCCCGCTAGTTAACATCCATAGTCCAAGTGCCTGCTAGGTAAACTACATAGTCCAAGTGCCCACTAGGTAACCTAGACAGTTCAATTGCCCGCTAGTTAACCTAGACAGTCCAAGTACCCGATAGGGAACCTACATAGTCCAAGTGCTCGCTAGGGAACCTATATAGTCCAAGTGCTCGCTAGGCAACCTACATAGTCCAAGTGCCTGTTAGTTAACCTAGATAGTCAAAGTGCCTGCTAGGTAACCTAAATAGTCCAAGTGCCCGCTAGGGAACCTACATAGTCCAAGTGTCCGCTAGGTAACCTAGATAGTCCAATTGCCCGTTAGCTAACCTAGATAGTCGAAGTGTCCGCTAGTTAACCTACATAGTCCAAGTGTCCGTTGGTTAACCTAGATAGGCCAAGTGCCCTCCAGGTAACCTAGACAGTCCAAGTGCCCGCTAGGTTACCTACATAGTCCAAGTGCACGTTCGTTAACCTAGATAGTCCAAGTGCCCGCTGGTAACCTACATAATCCAAGGGCCCGCTAGGTAATCTTGATAGTCCAAGTGCCTTCTAGTTAACCTACATAGTCCACATGCCCGCTAGGTAACCTACATAGTCCAAGTGCCCACTAGGTAACCTAAGTAATCCTAATGCCCGCTAGGAAAACTACATAGTCCAAGTGCCCGCTAGTTAACCTAGATAGTCCAAGTGCCCGCTAGTAAACCTAGATAGTCCAAGGGCCCGCTAGTTAATCTAGATAGTCCAAGTGCCCGCTAGTTAACCTAGATAGTCCATGTGCCCGCTAGTTAACCTAGATCGTTCAAGGGCCCTCTAGTTAACCTAGATAGTCCAAGTGCCCGCTAGGGGACGTACATAGTCCAAGTGCCCGCTAGGTAAACTAGATTGTCCAAGTGTCCGCTAGTTACCCTACATAGTCCAAGTACCCGCTAGGTAACCTAGATAGTCCAAGGTCCTGCTAGTTAACCTACATAGTCCAATGCCCGATAGGGAACCTACATAGTCCAAGTGCCCGCTCAGGAACCTACATAGTCCAAGTGCCCGATAGGGAACCTATATATTCCAAGTGCCAGTTAGGGAACCTACATACTCCACGTGCCCATAGGGAACCTATATAGTCCAAGTGCCCGCTAGGGAACCTACATAGTCCAAGTGCCCGTTAGTTAACCTAGATAGTCCAATTGCCCGTTAGCTAACCTAGATAGTCGAAGTGTCCGCTAGTTAACCTACATAGTCCAAGTGTCCGTTGGTTAACCTAGATAGTCCAAGTGCCCGCTAGGTAATCTAGAGTCCAAGTGCTCCCTAGTTAACCTACATAGTCCAAGTGCCCGCTAGGTAACCTATATAGTCCAAGTGCCCGCTAGGTAACCTACATAGTCCAAGGTCTCACTTGTTAACTTTGTTAGTCCAAGTGCCTGCTAGTTAACCTAGATCTTCAAAGTGCCCGCGAGTTAACCTATATTGTCCAAGTGCCTGCTACTTAACCTACATAGTCCAATGGCCCACTAGTTAAAGTAGATAATCCAAGTGTCCTCTAGTTAACCTACATAGTCCAAGTACCCGCTAGTTAACCTATATACAAAGTGCCCGCTACGTAACCTAGATAGTCCGAGGGCACGCTAGTTAACCTACATAGTCCAAGTGCCCGCTAGGCAACCTAGATAGTCCAAGTGCCCACTAAGGAACCTACATAGTCCAAGTGCACGCTAGTTAACCTCGACAGTCCAAGTGCCCGCTAGGGAACTTACATAGTCCAAGTTCCCGCTTGGTAACCTAAATAGTCCAAATGCCCGCTAGGGAAACTACATAGTGCAAGTGCCCGCTAGTTAACCTAGGTAGTCCAAGTGCCCGCTAGTTAACCTAGATCGTCCAAGGGCCCTCTAGTTAACCTAGATAGTCCAAGTGCCCGCTAGGGGACGTACATAGTCCAAGTGCCCGCTAGGTAACCTAGATAGTCCAAGTGCCCCCTAGGGTATGTATATAGTTCAAGTGCCCGCTAGGTAACCTAGATTGTCCAAGGTCCTGCTAGTTAACCTACATAGTCCAATGCCCGATAGGGAACCTACATAGTCCAAGTGCCCGCTGAGGAACCTACATAGTCCAAGTGCCCGATAGGGAACCTATATATTCCAAGTGCCAGTTAGGGAACCTACATACTCCACGTGCCCATAGGGAACCTATATATTCCAAGTGCCCGCTAGGGAACCTACATAATCCAAATGCCCGTTAGTTAACCTAGATAGTCCAATTGCCCGTTAGCTAACCTAGATAGTCGAAGTGTCCGCTAGTTAACCTACATAGTCCAAGTGTCCGTTGGTTAACCTAGATAGTCCAAGTGCCCGCTAGGTAACCTAGAGTCCAAGTGCTCGCTAGTTAACCTACATAGTCCAAGTGCCCGCTAGGTAACCTATATAGTCCAAGTGCCCGCTAGGTAACCTACATAGTCCAAGGTCTCACTTGTTAACTTTGATCGTCCAAGTGCCTGCTAGTTAACCTAGATCTTCCAAGTGCCCGCGATTTAACCTAGATTGTCCAAGTGCCTGCTACTTAACCTACATAGTCCAATGGCCCACTATTTAAAGTAGATAATCCAAGTGTCCTCTAGTTAACCTACATAGTCCAAGTACCCGCTAGTTAACCTATATACAAAGTGCCCGCTACGTAACCTAGATAGTCCGAGGGCACGCTAGTTATCCTACATAGTCCAAGTGCCCGCTAGGCAACCTAGATAGTCCATGTGCCCACTAAGGAACCTACATAGTCCAAGTGCACGCTAGTTAACCTCGACAGGCCAAGTGCCCGCTAGGGAACTTACATAGTCCAAGTTCCCGCTTGGTAACCTAAATAGTCCAAATGCCCGCTAGGGAAACTACATAGTCCAAGTGCCCGCTAGTTAACCTAGGTAGTCCAAGTGCCCGCTAGTTAACCTAGATCGTCCAAGGGCCCTCTAGTTAACCTAGATAGTCCAAGTGCCCGCTAGGGGACGTACATAGTCCAAGTGCCCGCTAGGTAACGTAGATAGTCCAAGTGCCCCCTAGGGTATGTATATAGTTCAAGTGCCCGCTAGGTAACCTAGATTGTCCAAGGTCGTGCTAGTTAACCTACATAGTCCAATGCCCGATAGGGAACCTACATAGTCCAAGTGCCCGCTGAGGAACCTACATAGTCCAAGTGCCCGATAGGGAACCTATATATTCCAAGTGCCAGTTAGGGAACCTACATACTCCACGTGCCCATAGGGAACCTATATATTCCAAGTGCCCGCTAGGGAACCTACATAATCCAAGTGCCCGTTAGTTAACCTAGATAGTCCAATTGCCCGTTAGCTAACCTAGATAGTCGAAGTGTCCGCTAGTTAACCTACATAGTCCAAGTGTCCGTTGGTTAACCTAGATAGTCCAAGTGCCCGCTAGGTAACCTAGAGTCCAAGTGCTCGCTAGTTAACCTACATAGTCCAAGTGCCCGCTAGGTAACCTATATAGACCAAGTGCCCGCTAGGTAACCTACATAGTCCAAGGTCTCACTTGTTAACTTTGATCGTCCAAGTGCCTGCTAGTTAACCTAGATCTTCCAAGTGCCCGCGAGTTAACCTAGATTGTCCAAGTGCCTGCTACTTAACCTACATAGTCCAAGGGCCCACTAGTTAACCTAGATAATCCAAGTGTCCTCTAGTTAACCTACATAGTCCAAGTACCCGCTAGTTAACCTATATACAAAGTGCCCGCTACGTAACCTAGATAGTCCAAGGGCACGCTAGTTAACCTACATAGTCCAAGTGCCCGCTAGGCAACCTAGACAGTCCAAGTGCCGGCTAGGTTACCTACATAGTCCAAGTGCCCGTTCGTTAACCTAGATAGTCCAAGTGCCCGCTAGGTTACCTAGACAGTCCAAGTGCCCGCTAGTTAACATCCATAGTCCAAGTGCCTGCTAGGTAAACTACATAGTCCAAGTGCCCACTAGGTAACCTAGACAGTCCAATTGCCCGCTAGTTAACCTAGACAGTCCAAGTACCCGATAGGGAACCTACATAGTCCAAGTGCTCGCTAGGGAACCTATATAGTCCAAGCGCTCGCTAGGCAACCTACATAGTCCAAGTGCCTGTTAGTTAACCTAGATAGTCAAAGTGCCTGCTAGGTAACCTAAATAGTCCAAGTGCCCGCTAGGGAACCTACATAGTCCAAGTGTCCGCTAGGTAACCTAGATAGTCCAATTGCCCGTTAGCTAACCTAGATAGTCGAAGTGTCCGCTAGTTAACCTACATAGTCCAAGTGTCCGTTCGTTAACCTAGATAGGCCAAGTGCCCTCTAGGTAACCTAGACAGTCCAAGTGCCCGCTAGGTTACCTACATAGTCCAAGTGCACGTTCGTTAACCTAGATAGTCCAAGTGCCCGCAGGTAACCTACATAATCCAAGGGCCCGCTAGGTAATCTTGATAGTCCAAGTGCCTTCTAGTTAACCTACATAGTCCACATGCCCGCTAGGTAACCTTCATAGTCCAAGTGCCCACTAGGTAACCTAAGTAATCCTAATGCCCGCTAGGAAAACTACATAGTCCAAGTGCCCGCTAGTTAACCTAGATAGTCCAAGTGCCCGCTAGTAAACCTAGATAGTCCAAGGGCCCGCTAGTTAATCTAGATAGTCCAAGGGCCCGCTAGTTAACCTAGATAGTCCAAGTGCCCGCTAGTTAACCTAGATCGTTCAAGGGCCCTCTAGTTAACCTAGATAGTCCAAGTGCCCGCTAGGGGACGTACATAGTCCAAGTGCCCGCTAGGTAAACTAGATTGTCCAAGTGTCCGCTAGTTACCCTACATAGTCCAAGTACCCGCTAGGTAACCTAGATAGTCCAAGGTCCTGCTAGTTAACCTACATAGTCCAATGCCCGATAGGGAACCTACATAGTCCAAGTGCCCGCTCAGGAACCTACATAGTCCAAGTGCCCGATAGGGAACCTATATATTCCAAGTGCCAGTTAGGGAACCTACATACTCCACGTGCCCATAGGGAACCTATATAGTCCAAGTGCCCACTAGGGAACCTACATAGTCCAAGTGCCCGTTAGTTAACCTAGATAGTCCAATTGCCCGTTAGCTAACCTAGATAGTCGAAGTGTCCGCTATTTAACCTACATAGTCCAAGTGTCCGTTGGTTAACCTAGATAGTCCAAGTGCCCGCTAGGTAACCTAGAGTCCAAGTGCTCCCTAGTTAACCTACATAGTCCAAGTGCCCGCTAGGTAACCTATATAGTCCAAGTGCCCGCTAGGTAACCTACATAGTCCAAGGTCTCACTTGTTAACTTTGTTAGTCCAAGTGCCTGCTAGTTAACCTAGATCTTCAAAGTGCCCGCGAGTTAACCTAGATTGTCCAAGTGCCTGCTACTTAACCTACATAGTCCAATGGCCCACTAGTTAAAGTAGATAATCCAAGTGTCCTCTAGTTAACCTACATAGTCCAAGTACCCGCTAGTTAACCTATATACAAAGTGCCCGCTACGTAACCTAGATAGTCCGAGGGCACGCTAGTTAACCTACATAGTCCAAGTGCCCGCTAGGCAACCTAGATAGTCCAAGTGCCCACTAAGGAACCTACATAGTCCAAGTGCACGCTAGTTAACCTCGACAGTCCAAGTGCCCGCTAGGGAACTTACATAGTCCAAGTTCCCGCTTGGTAACCTAAATAGTCCAAATGCCCGCTAGGGAAACTACATAGTCCAAGTGCCCGCTAGTTAACCTAGGTAGTCCAAGTGCCCGCTAGTTAACCTAGATCGTCCAAGGGCCCTCTAGTTAACCTAGATAGTCCAAGTGCCCGCTAGGGGAGGTACATAGTCCAAGTGCCCGCTAGGTAACCTAGATAATCCAAGTGCCCCGTATGGTATGTACATAGTTCAAGTGCCCGCTAGGTAACCTAGATTGTCCAAGTGTCCGCTAGTTACCCTACATAGTCCAAGTGCCCGCTAGGTAACCTAGATAGTCCAAGGTACTGCTAGTTAACCTACATAGTCCAATGCCCGATAGGGAACCTACATACTCCAAGTGCCCGCTAGGTAACATACATAGTCCAAGTGCCCACTAGGTAACCTAAATAATCCAAATGCCCGCTTGTTAACCTAGATAGTCCAAGTGCCCGCTAGTAAACCTAGATAGTCCAAGGGCCCGCTAGTTAATCTAGATAGTCCAGTGCCCGCTAGTTAACCTATATTGTCCAAGTGCCCGCTAGGTAACCTAGATAGTCCAAGGGCCCGCTAGTTAATCTAGATAGCCAAGTGCCCACTAGTTAACCTAGATAGTCCAAGTGCCCGCTAGTTAACCTAGATCGTCCAAGTGCCCGCTGTTAACCTAGATAATCCAAGTGCCCGATAGTTAACCTACATAGTCCAAGGGCCCAATAGTTAACCTAGATAGTCCAATGCCCGCTAGGGGACATACATAGTCCAAGTGCCCCCTAGGGAATCTACATAGTCCAAGTGCTCGCTAAGCAACCTACATAGTCCAAGTGCCCGTTAGTTAACCTAGATAGTCAAAGTGCCTGCTAGGTAACCTAAATAGTCCAAGTGCTCTCTAGGGAACCTACATAGTCCAAGTGCCCGTTAGTTAACCTAGATAGTCCAATTGCCCGTTAGCTAACCTAGATAGTCGAAGTGTGCGCTAGTTATCCTACATAGTCCAAGTGTCCGTTGGTTAACCTAGATAGTCCAAGTGCCCGCTAGGTAACCTAGAGTCCAAGTGCTCGCTAGTTAACCTACATAGTCCAAGTGCCCGCTAGGTAACCTATATAGTCCATGTGCCCGCTAGGTAACCTACATAGTCCAACGTCTCACTTGTTAACTTTGATAGTCCAAGTGCCTGCTAGTTAACCTAGATCTTCCAAGTGCCCGCGAGTTAACCTAGATTGTCCAAGTGCCTGCTACTTAACCTACATAGTCCAAGGGCCCACTGGTTAACCTAGATAATCCAAGTGTCCTCTAGTTAACCTACATAGTCCAAGTACCAGCTAGTTAACCTATATACAAAGTGCCCGCTACGTAACCTAGATAGTCCAAGGGCACGCTAGTTAACCTACATAGTCCAAGTGCCCGCTAGGCAACCTACATAGCCAAGTGCCCACTAAGGAACCTACATAGTCCAAGTGCACGCTAGTTAACCTAGACAGTCCCAGTGCCCGCTAGGGAACTTACATAGTCCAAGTTCCCGCTTGGTAACCTAAATAGTCCAAATGCCCGCTAGGGAAACTACATAGTCCATGTCCCCACTAGTTAACCTAGATAGTCCAAGTGCCTGCTAGTAAACCTACATAATCCATGGGCCCGCGAGTTAACCTACATAGTGCAAGGGCCCGCTAGTTAACCTAGATCGTGCAAGTGTCCGCTAGTTAACCTACATAGTCCACGTGCCCGGTAGGTAACCTAGATAGTCCTAGTGCCCGTTAGTTAACCTAGATGGTCCAAGGGCCCACTAGGGGACGTACATAGTCCAAGTGCCCGCTAGTTAACCTACATAGTCCAAGGTCCGCTAGTTAACCTAGATAGTCCAAGTGCCCGCTAGTTAACCTAGATAGTCAAAGTGCCCGCTAATTAACCTAAGTAGTACAAATGTCCGATAGGGATCCTACATAGTCCAAGTGCCCGCTACGTAACCTACATATCCAAGTGCCCGTTCGTTAACCTAGATAGTCAAAGTGCCCGCTAGGTAACCTAGACAGTCCAAGTGCCCGCTAGGTTACCTACATAGTCCAAGTGCCCGTTCGTTAACCTAGATAGTCCAAGTGCCCACTAGTTAACCTAGATCGTCCAAGGATCCTCTAGTTAACCTAGATAGTCCATGTGCCCTCTAGGGGACGTACATAGTCCAAGTGCCCGCTAGGTAACCTAGATAGTCAAAGTGCCCCCTAGGGTATGTACATAGTTCAAGTGCCCACTAGGTAACCTAGATTGTCCAAGTGTCCGCTAGTTACCCTACATAGTCCAAGTGCCCGCTAGTTAACCTAGATAGTCCAAGGTCCTGCTAGTTAACCTACATAGTCCAATCCCCGATAGGGTACCTACATAGTCCAAGTGCCCGCTGAGGAACCTACATAGTCCAAGTGCCCGATAGGGAACCTATATATTCCAAGTGCCAGTTAGGGAACCTACATACTCCACGTGCCCATAGGGAACATATATTGTCCAAGTGCCCGCTAGGGAACCTACATAGTCCAAGTGCCCGTTAGTTAACCTAGATAGTCAAAGTGCCTGCTAGGTAACCTAAATAGTCCAAGTGCTCTCTAGGGAACCTACATAGTCCAAGTGCCCGTTAGTTAACCTAGATAGTCCAATTGCCCGTTAGCTAACCTAGATAGTCGAAGTGTCCGCTAGTTAACCTACATAGTCCAAGTGTCCGTTGGTTAACCTAGATAGTCCAAGTGCACGCTAGGTAACCTAGAGTCCAAGTGCTCGCTAGTTAACCTACATAGTCCAAGTGCCCGCTAGGTAACCTATATAGTCCAAGTGCCCGCTAGGTAACCTACATAGTCCAAGGTCTCACTTGTTAACTTTGATAGTCCAAGTGCCTGCTAGTTAACCTAGATCTTCCAAGTGCCCGCGAGTTAACCTAGATTGTCCAAGTGCCTGCTACTTAACCTACATAGTCCAAGGGCCCACTAGTTAACCTAGATAATCCAAGTGTCCTCTAGTTAACCTACATAGTCCAAGTACCAGCTAGTTAACCTATATACAAAGTGCCCGCTACGTAACCTAGATAGTCCAAGGGCACGCTAGTTAACCTACATAGTCCAAGTGCCCGCTAGGCAACCTAGATAGTCCAAGTGCCCACTAAGGAACCTACATAGTCCAAGTGCTCGCTAGTTAACCTACATAGTCCAAGTGCCCGCTAGGTAACCTATATAGTCCAAGTGCCCGCTAGGTAACCTACATAGTCCAAGGTCTCACTTGTTAACTTTGATAGTCCAAGTGCCTGCTAGTTAACCTAGATCTTCCAAGTGCCCGCGAGTTAACCTAGATTGTCCAAGTGCCTGCTACTTAACCTACATAGTCCAAGGGCCCACTAGTTAACCTAGATAATCCAAGTGTCCTCTAGTTAACCTACATAGTCCAAGTACCAGCTAGTTAACCTATATACAAAGTGCCCGCTACGTAACCTAGATAGTCCAAGGGCACGCTAGTTAACCTACATAGTCCAAGTGCCCGCTAGGCAACCTAGATAGTCCAAGTGCCCACTAAGGACCCTACATAGTCCAAGTGCACGCTAGTTAACCTAGACAGTCCCAGTGCCCGCTAGGGAACTTACATAGTCCAAGTTCCCGCTTGGTAACCTAAATAGTCTAAATGCCTGCTAGGGAAACTACATAGTCCAAGTGCCCACTAGTTAACCTAGATAGTCCAAGTGCCTGCTAGTAAACCTACATAATCCATGGGCCCGCTAGTTAACCTACATAGTGCAAGGGCCCGCTAGTTAACCTAGATCGTGCAAGTGTCCGCTAGTTAACCTACATAGTCCACGTGCCCGGTAGGTAACCTAGATAGTCCTAGTGCCCGTTAGTTAACCTAGATAGTCCAAGGGCCCACTAGGGGACGTACATAGTCCAAGTGCCCGCTAGTTAACCTACATAGTCCAAGGTCCGCTAGTTAACCTAGATAGTCCAAGTGCCCGCTAGTTAACCTACATAGTACAAGGGCCCGCTAGTTGACCTTGATAGTCCAAGTTCCCGCTAGTTAACCTAGATAGTCAAAGTGCCCGCTAATTAACCTAAGTAGTACAAATGTCCGATAGGGATCCTACATAGTCAAAGTGCGCGCTAGTTAACCTACATAGTCCAAGTCCCCGCTAGGTAACCTAGGCAGTCCAAGTGACCATTATGTTACATACATAGTCCAAGTGCTCGTCCGTGAACCTAGATAGTCCAAGTGCCCGCTAGGTAACTTAGGTAGCCCATGTACCCGCTAGGGAACGTACATAGTCCAAGTGACTTCTAGGTAACCTAGATAGTCCAAGTGCCCGCTAGTTAACCTACATACTCCAAGTTTACCCGCTAGGTAAACTACATAGTCCAAGTGCCCACTAGGTAACCTAGAGAGTCCAATTGCCCGCTAGTTAAGCTAGACAGTCCAAGTACCCGATAGGGAACCTACATAGTCCAAGTGCCCGCTGGGAACCTACATAGTCCAAGTGCTCGCTAGGCAACCTACATAGTCCAAGTGCCCGTTAGTTAACCTAGATAGTCAAAGTGCCTGCTAGGTAACCTAAATAGTCCAAGTGCCCGCTAGGGAACCTACATAGTCCAAGGGCCCGCTAGGTAACCTAGATAGTCCAATTGCCCGTTAGCTAACCTAGATAGTTGAAGTGTCCGCTAGTTAACCTACATAGTCCAAGTGCCCGTTCGTTAACCTAGATAGGCCAAGTGCCCGCTAGGTAACCTACACAGTCCAAGTGCCTGCTAGGTAACCTTGATAGTCCAAGTGCCTTCTAGTTAACCTACATAGTCCAAGTGCCCGCTAGGTAACATACATAGTCCAACTGGCCACTATGTAACCTAAATAATCCAAATGCCCGCTAGTTAACCTAGATAATCCAAGTGCCCGCTTGTTAACCTAGATAGTCCAAGTGCCCGCTAGTTAACCTAGATAGTCTAAGGGCCCGCTAGTTAATCTACATAGTCAAGTGCCCGCTAGTTAACCTAGATAGTCCAAGTGCCCGCTACTTAACCTAGATAGTCCAAGGGCCCGCTAGTTAATCTAGATAGTCCAAGTGCCCACTAGTTAACCTAGATAGTCCAAGTGCCCGCTAGTTAACATAGATCGTCCAAGTGCCCGCTGGTTAACCTAGATAATCCAAGTGCCCGATAGTTAACCTACATAGTCCAAGGGCCCAATAGTTAACCTAGATAGTCCAAGTGCCCGCTAGGGGACATACATAGTCCAAGTGCCCCCTAGGGAATCTACATAGTCCAAGTGCTCGCTAAGCAACCTACATAGTCCATGTGCCCGTTAGTTAACCTAGATAGTCAAAGTGCCTGCTAGGAAACCTAAATAGTCCAAGTGCCCGCTAGGGAACCTACGTAGTCGAAGTGCCCACTAGGTAACCTAGATAGTCCAATTGCACGTTAGCTAACCTAGATAGTCGAAGTGTCCGCTAGTTAACCTACATAATCCAAATGCCCGATAGTTAACCTAGATAGTCCAAGGGACCGCTAGTTAACCTACATAGTCCTAGTGCCCGTTCGTTAACCTAGATAGGCCAATTGCCCACTAGGTAACCTAGACAGTCCAAGTGCCCACTAGGTTACCTACATAGTCCAAGTGCACGTTCATTAACCTAGATAGTCCAAGTGCCCGCTGGTAATCTACATAGTCCAAGGGCCCGCTAGGTAACCTTGATAGTCCAAGCGCCTTCTAGTTAACCTACATAGTCCAACTGCCCGCTAGGTAACCTACATAGTCCAAGGTCTCACTTGTTAACTTTGATAGTCCAAGTGCCTGCTAGTTAACTTAGATCTTCAAAGTGCCCGCGAGTTAACCTAGATTGTCCAAGTGCCTGCTACTTAACCTACATAGTCCAAGTACCCGCTAGTTAACCTATATACAAAGTGCCCGCTACGTAACCTAGATAGTCCAAGGGCACGCTAGTTAACCTACATAGTCCAAGTGCCCGCTAGGCAACCTAGATAGTCCAAGTGCCCACTAAGGAACCTACATAGTCCAAGTGCACGCTAGTTAACCTAGACAGTCCAAGGGCCCGCTAGGGAACTTACATAGTCCAAGTTCCCGCTTGGTAACCTAAATAGTCCAAATGCCCGCTAGGGAAACTACATAGTCCAAGTGCCCGTTAGTTAACCTAGATAGTCCAAGTGCCCACTAGGGGACGTACATAGTCCAAGTGCCCGCGAGGTAACCTTGATAGTCCAAGTGCGCGCTAGGGTATGTACATAGTCCGAGTGCTGGCTAGGAAACCTAGATAATCCAGTGCCCGCTAGTTAACCTACATAGTCCAAGGGCCCGCAAGTTAACCTACATAGTCCAAGGTCCGCTATTTAACCTAGATAGTCCAAGTGCCCGCTAGTTAACCTACGTAGTACAAGGGCCCGCTACTTGACCTAGATAGTCCAAGTGCCCGCTAGTTAACCTAGATAGTCCAAGTGCCCGCTAGTTAATCTAAGTAGTCCAAATGTCCGATAGGGATCCTACATAGTCCAAGTGCCCGCTACGTAACCTACATATCCAAGTGCCCATTCGTTAACCTAGATAGTCAAAGTGCCCGCTAGGTAACCTAGACAGTCCAAGTGCCCGCTAGGTTACCTACATAGTCCAAGTGCCCGTTCGTTAACCTAGATAGTCCAAGTGCCCGCTAGTTAACCTAGATAGTCCAAGGGCCCACTAGGGGACGTACATAGTCCAAGTGCCCGCTAGTTAACCTACATAGTCCAAGGTCCGCTAGTTAACCTAGATAGTCCAAGTGCCCGCTAGTTAACCTACATAGTACAAGGGCCCGCTAGTTGACCTTGATAGTCCAAGTTCCCACTAGTTAACCTAGATAGTCAAAGTGCCCGCTAATTAACCTAAGTAGTACAAATGTCTGATAGGGATCCTACATAGTCAAAGTGCCCGCTAGTTAACCTACATAGTCCAAGTCCCCGCTAGGTAACCTAGGCAGTCCAAGTGACCCTTATGTTACCTACATAGTCCAAGTGCTCGTCCGTTAAACTAGATAGTCCAAGTGCCCGCTAGGTAACTTAGGTAGCCCAAGTACCCGCTAGGGAACGTACATAGTCCAAGTGCCTTCTAGGTAACCTAGATAGTCCAAGTGCCCGCTAGTTAACCTACATACTGCAAGTGCCTGCTAGGTAAACTACATAGTCCAAGTACCCACTAGGTAACCTAGACAGTCCAATTGCCCGCTAGTTAAGCTAGACAGTCCAAGTACCCGATAGGGAACCTACATAGTCCAAGTGCCCGCTGGGAACCTACATAGTCCAAGTGCTCGCTAGGCAACCTACATAGTCCAAGTGCCCGTTAGTTAACCTAGATAGTCAAAGTGCCTGCTAGGTAACCTAAATAGTCCAAGTGCCCGCTAGGGAACCTACATAGTCCAAGGGCCCGCTAGGTAACCTAGATAGTCCAATTGCCCGTTAGCTAACCTAGATAGTTGAAGTGTCCGCTAGTTAACCTACATAGTCCAAGTGCCCGTTCGTTAACCTAGATAGGCCAAGTGCCCGCTAGGTAACCTACACAGTCCAAGTGCCTGCTAGGTAACGTTGATAGTCCAAGTGCCTTCTAGTTAACCTACATAGTCCAAGTGCCCGCTAGGTAACATACATAGTCCAAGTGCCCACTATGTAACCTAAATAATCCAAATGCCCGCTAGTTAACCTAGATAATCCAAGTGCCCGCTTGTTAACCTAGATAGTCCAAGTGCCCGCTAGTAAACCTAGATAGTCTAAGGGCCCGCTAGTTAATCTACATAGTCCAGTGCCCGCTAGTTAACCTAGATAGTCCAAGTGCCCGCTAGTTAACCTAGATAGTCCAAGGGCCCGCTAGTTAATCTAGATAGTCCAAGTGCCCACTAGTTAACCTAGATAGTCCAAGTGCCCGCTAGTTAACCTAGATCGTCCAAGTGCCCGCTGGTTAACCTAGATAATCCAAGTGCCCGATAGTTAACCTACATAGTCCAAGGGCCCAATAGTTAACCTAGATAGTCCAAGTGCCTGCTAGGGGACATACATAGTCCAAGTGCCCCCTAGGGAATCTACATAGTCCAAGTGCTCGCTAAGCAACCTACATAATCCAAGTGCCCGTTAGTTAACCTAGATAGTCAAAGTGCCTGCTAGGTAACTTAAATAGTCCAAGTGCCCGCTAGGGAACCTACGTAGTCGAAGTGCCCACTAGGTAACCTAGATAGTCCAATTGCACGTTAGCTAACCTAGATAGTCGAAGTGTCCGCTAGTTAACCTACATAATCCAAATGCCCGCTAGTTAACCTAGATAGTCCAAGTGGCCGCTTGTTAACCTAGATAGTCCAAGTGCCCGCTAGTAAACCTAGATAGTCCAAGGGCCCGCTAGTTAACCTACATAGTCCAAGTGCCCGTTCGTTAACCTAGATAGGCCAATTGCCCACTAGGTAACCTAGACAGTCCAAGTGCCCACTAGGTTACCTACATAGTCCAAGTGCACGTTCATTAACCTACATAGTCCAAGTGCCCGCTGGTAATCTACATAGTCCAAGGGCCCGCTAGGTAACCTTGATAGTCCAAGCGCCTTCTAGTTAACCTACATAGTCCAAGTGCCCGCTAGGTAACCTACATAGTCAAGTGCCCGTTAGTTAACCTAGATAGTCCAAGTGCCCACTAGGGGACGTACATAGTCCAAGTGCCCGCGAGGTAACCTTGATAGTCCAAGTGCGCGCTAGGGTATGTACATAGTCCGAGTGCTGGCTAGGAAACCTAGATAATCCAAGTGCCCGCTAGTTAACCTACATAGTCCAAGGGCCCGCAAGTTAACCTACATAGTCCAAGGTCCGCTATTTAACCTAGATAGTCCAAGTGCCCGCTAGTTAACCTACGTAGTACAAGGGCCCGCTACTTGACCTTGATAGTCCAAGTGCCCGCTCGTTAACCTAGATAGTCCAAGTGCCCGCTAGTTAACCTAAGTAGTCCAAATGTCCGATAGGGATCCTACATAGTCCAAGTGCCCGCTACGTAACCTACATATCCAAGTGCCCGTTCGTTAACCTAGATAGTCAAAGTGCCAGCTAGGTAACCTAGACAGTCCAAGTGCCCGCTAGGTTACCTACATAGTCCAAGTGCCCGTTCGTTAACCTAGATATTCCAAGTGCCCGCTAGTTAACCTAGATCGTCCAAGGGCCCTCTAGTTAACCTAGATAGTCCAAGTGCCCGCTAGGGGACGTACATAGTCCAAGTGCCCGCTAGGTAACCTAGATAGTCCATGTGCCCCCTAGGGTATGTACATAGTTCAAGTGCCCGCTAGGTAACCTAGATTGTCCAAGTGTCCGCTAGTTACCCTACATAGTCCAAGTGCCCGCTAGGCAACCTAGATAGTCCAAGGTCCTGCTAGTTAACCTACATAGTCCAATGCCCGATAGGGAACCTACATAGTCCAAGTGCCCGCTGAGGAACCTACATAGTCCAAGTGCCCGATAGGGAACCTATATATTCCAAGTGCCAGTTAGGGAACCTACATACTCCACGTGCCCATAGGGAACCTATATAGTCCAAGTGCCCGCTAGGGAACCTACATAGTCCAAGTGCCCGTTAGTTAACCTAGATAGTCAAAGTGCCTGCTAGGTAACCTAAATATTCCAAGTGCTCTCTAGGGAACATACATAGTCCAAGTGCCCGTTAGTTAACCTAGATAGTCCAATTGCCCGTTAGCTAACCTAGATAGTCGAAGTGTCCGCTAGTTAACCTACATAGTCCAAGTGTCCGTTGGTTAACCTAGATAGTCCAAGTGCCCGCTAGGTAACCTAGAGTCCAAGTGCTCGCTAGTTAACCTACATAGTCCAAGTGCCCGCTAGGTAACCTACATAGTCCAAGGTCTCACTTGTTAACTTTGATAGTCCAAGTGCCTGCTAGTTAACCTAGATCTTCCAAGTGCCCGCGAGTTAACCTAGATTGTCAAAGTG
This sequence comes from Tenrec ecaudatus, assembly GCF_050624435.1. Taxonomy (NCBI): domain Eukaryota; kingdom Metazoa; phylum Chordata; class Mammalia; order Afrosoricida; family Tenrecidae; genus Tenrec; species Tenrec ecaudatus. The sequence goes on along the minus strand of NW_027457550.1, from coordinate 1,430,549 downwards.
CCTGCTACTTAACCTACATAGTCCAAGGGCCCACTAGTTAACCTAGATAATCCAAGTGTCCTCTAGTTAACCTACATAGTCCAAGTACCAGCAAGTTAACCTATATACAAAGTACCCGCTACGTAACCTAGATAGTCCAAGGGCACGCTAGTTAACCTACATAGCCCAAGTGCCCGCTAGGCAACATAGATAGTCCAAGTGCCCACTAAGGAACCTACATAGTCCAAGTGCACGCTAGTTAACCTAGACAGTCCCAGTGCCCGCTAGGGAACTTACATAGTCCAAGTTCCCGCTTGGTAACCTAAATAGTCCAAATGCCCGCTAGGGAAACTACATAGTCCAAGTGCCCACTAGTTAACCTAGATAGTCCAAGTGCCCGCTAGTTAACCTAGATAGTCCAAGGGCCCGCTAGTTAATCTAGATAGTCCAAGTGCCCACTAGTTAACCTAGATAGTCCAAGTGCCCGCTGGTTAACCTAGATCGTCCAAGTACCCGCTGGTTAACCTAGATAATCCAAGTGCCCGATAGTTAAACTACATAGTCCAAGGGCCCAATAGTTAACCTAGATAGTCCAAGTGCCCGCTAGGGGACATACATAGTCGAAGTGCCCGCTAGGGAATCTACATAGTCCAAGTGCTCGCTAAGCAACCTACATAGTCCAAGTGCCCGTTAGTTAACCTAGATAGTCAAAGTGCCTGCTAGGTAACCTAAATAGTCCAAGTGCCCGCTAGGGAACCTACGTAGTCGAAGTGCCCACTAGGTAACCTAGATAGTCCAATTGCACGTTAGCTAACCTATATAGTCGAAGTGTCCGCTAGTTAACCTACATAATCCAAATGCCCGCTAATTAACCTAGATAGTCCAAGTGCCCGCTAGTTAACCTAAGTAGTCCAAATGTCCGATAGGGATCCTACATAGTCCAAGTGCCCGCTACGTAACCTACATATTCAAGTGCCCGTTCGTTAACCTAGATAGTCAAAGTGCCCGCTAGGTAACCTAGACAGTCCAACTGCCCGCTAGGTTACCTACATAGTCCAAGTGCCCGTTCGTTAACCTAGATAGTCCAAGTGCCCGCTAGGTAACCTAGATAGTCCATGTGCCCCCTAGGGTATGTACATAGTCCAAGTGCCCGCTAGTTAACCTACATAGTCCAAGGTCCGCTAGTTAACCTAGATAGTCCAAGTGCCCGCTAGTTAACCTACATAGTACAAGGGCCCGCTAGTTGACCTTGATAGTCCAAGTTCCCGCTAGTTAACCTAGATAGTCAAAGTGCCCGCTAATTAACCTAAGTAGTACAAATGTCCGATAGGGATCCTACATAGTCAAAGTGCCCGCTAATTAACCTACATAGTCCAAGTCCCCGCTAGGTAACCTAGGCAGTCCAAGTGACCATTATGTTACCTACATAGTTCAAGTGCTCGCCCGTTAACCTAGATAGTCCAAGTGCCCGCTAGGTAACTTAGGTAGCCCAAGTACCCGCTAGGGAACGTACATAGTCCAAGTGCCTTCTAGGTAACCTAGATAGTCCAAGTGCCCGCTAGTTAACCTACATACTCCAAGTGCCTTGTAGGTAAACTACATAGTCCAAGTGCCCACTAGGTAACCTAGAGAGTCCAATAGCCCGCTAGTTAAGCTAGACAGTCCAAGTACCCGATAAGGAAACTACATAGTCCAAGTGCCCGCAGGGAACCTACATAGTCCAAGTGCTCGCTAGGCAACCTACATAGTCCAAGTGCCCGTTAGTTAACCTAGATAGTCAAAGTGCCTGCTAGGTAACCTAAATAGTCCAAGTGCCCGCTAGGGAACCTACATAGTCCAAGGGCCCGCTAGGTAACCTAGATAGTCTAATTGCCCGTTAGCTAACCTAGATAGTTGAAGTGTCCGCTAGTTAACCTACATAGTCCAAGTGCCCGTTCGTTAACCTAGATAGGCCAAGTGCCCGCTAGGTAACCTACACAGTCCAAGTGCCTGCTAGGTAACCTTGATAGTCCAAGTGCCTTCTAGTTAACCTACATAGTCCAAGTGCCCGCTAGGTAACATACATATTCCAAGTGCCCACTATGTAACCTAAATAATCCAAATGCCCGCTAGTTAACCTAGATAATCCAAGTGCCCGCTTGTTAACCTAGATAGTCCAAGTGCCCGCTAGGGGACATACATAGTCCAAGTGCCCCCTAGGGAATCTACATAGTCCAAGTGCTCGCTAAGCAACCTACATAGTCCAAGTGCCCGTTAGTTAACCTAGATAGTCAAAGTGCCTGCTAGGTAACTTAAATAGTCCAAGTGCCCGCTAGGGAACCTACGTAGTCGAAGTGCCCACTAGGTAACCTAGATAGTCCAATTGCACGTTAGCTAACCTAGATAGTCGAAGTGTCCGCTAGTTAACCTACATAATCCAAATGCCCGCTAGTTAACCTAGATAGTCCAAGTGGCCGCTTGTTAACCTAGATAGTCCAAGTGCCCGCTAGTAAACCTAGATAGTCCAAGGGCCCGCTAGGTAACTTAGGTAGCCCAAGTACCCGCTAGGGAATGTACATAGTCCAAGTGCCTTCTAGGTAACCTAGATAGTCCAAGTGCCCGCTAGTTAACCTACATACTCCAAGTGCCTTGTAGGTAAACTACATAGTCCAAGTGCCCACTAGGTAACCTAGAGAGTCCAATAGCCCGCTAGTTAAGCTAGACAGTCCAAGTACCCGATAAGGAAACTACATAGTCCAAGTGCCCGCAGGGAACCTACATAGTCCAAGTGCTCGCTAGGCAACCTACATAGTCCAAGTGCCCGTTAGTTAACCTAGATAGTCAAAGTGCCTGCTAGGTAACCTAAATAGTCCAAGTGCCCGCTAGGGAACCTACATAGTCCAAGGGCCCGCTAGGTAACCTAGATAGTCTAATTGCCCGTTAGCTAACCTAGATAGTTGAAGTGTCCGCTAGTTAACCTACATAGTCCAAGTGCCCGTTCGTTAACCTAGATAGGCCAAGTGCCCGCTAGGTAACCTACACAGTCCAAGTGCCTGCTAGGTAACCTTGATAGTCCAAGTGCCTTCTAGTTAACCTACATAGTCCAAGTGCCCGCTAGGTAACATACATATTCCAAGTGCCCACTATGTAACCTAAATAATCCAAATGCCCGCTAGTTAACCTAGATAATCCAAGTGCCCGCTTGTTAACCTAGATAGTCCAAGTGCCCGCTAGTAAACCTAGATAGTCTAAGGGCCCGCTAGTTAATCTACATAGTCCAGTGCCCGCTAGTTAACCTAGATAGTCCAAGTGCCCGCTAGTTAACCTAGATAGTCCATGGGCCCGCTAGTTAATCTAGATAGTCCAAGTGCCCACTAGTTAACCTAGATAGTCCAAGTGCCCGCTAGTTAACCTAGATCGTCCAAGTGCCCGCTGGTTAACCTAGATAATCCAAGTGCCCGATAGTTAACCTACATAGTCCAAGGGCCCAATAGTTAACCTAGATAGTCCAAGTGCCCGCTAGGGGACATACATAGTCCAAGTGCCCCCTAGGGGATCTACATAGTCCAAGTGCTCGCTAAGCAACCTACATAGTCCAAGTGCCCGTTAGTTAACCTAGATAGTCAAAGTGCCTGCTAGGTAATTTAAATAGTCCAAGTGCCCGCTAGGGAACCTACGTAGTCGAAGTGCCCACTAGGTAACCTAGATAGTCCAATTGCACGTTAGCTAACCTAGATAGTCGAAGTGTCCGCTAGTTAACCTACATAATCCAAATGCCCGCTAGTTAACCTAGATAGTCCAAGTGGCCGCTTGTTAACCTAGATAGTCCAAGTGCCCGCTAGTAAACCTAGATAGTCCATGGGCCCGCTAGTTAACCTACATAGTCCAAGTGCCCGTTCGTTAACCTAGATAGGCCAAGTGCCCACTAGGTAACCTAGACAGTCCAAGTGCCCACTAGGTTACCTACATAGTCCAAGTGCACGTTCATTAACCTACATAGTCCAAGTGCCCGCTGGTAATCTACATAGTCCAAGGGCCCGCTAGGTAACCTGGATAGTCCAAGCGCCTTCTAGTTAACCTACATAGTCCAAGTGCCCTCTAGGTAACCTACATAGTCCAAGTGCCCGTTAGTTAACCTAGATAGTCCAAGTGCCCACTAGGGGACGTACATAGTCCAAGTGCCCGCGAGGTAACCTTGATAGTCCAAGTGCGCGCTAGGGTATGTACATAGTCCGAGTGCTGGCTAGGAAACCTAGATAATCCAAGTGCCCGCTAGTTAACCTACATAGTCCAAGGGCCCGCAAGTTAACCTACATAGTCCAAGGTCCGCTATTTAACCTAGATAGTCCAAGTGCCCGCTAGTTAACCTACGTAGTACAAGGGCCCACTACTTGACCTAGATAGTCCAAGTGCCAGCTCGTTAACCTAGATAGTCCAAGTGCCCGCTAGTTAACCTAAGTAGTCCAAATGTCCGATAGGGATCCTACATAGTCCAAGTGCCCGCTACGTAACCTACATATCCAAGTGCCCGTTCGTTAACCTAGATAGTCAAAGTGCCCGCTAGGTAACCTAGACAGTCCAAGTGCCCGCTAGGTTACCTACATAGTCCAAGTGCCCGTTCGTTAACCTAGATAGTCCAAGTGCCCGCTAGTTAACCTAGATCGTCCAAGGGCCCTCTAGTTAACCTAGATAGTCCAAGTGCCCGCTAGGGGACGTACATAGTCCAAGTGCCCGCTAGGTAACCTAGATAGTCCATGTGCCCCCTAGGGTATGTACATAGTTCAAGTGCCCGCTAGGTAACCTAGATTGTCCAAGTGTCCGCTAGTTACCCTACATAGTCCAAGTGCCTGCTAGGTAACCTAGATAGTCCAAGGTCCTGCTAGTTAACCTACATAGTCCAATGCCCGATAGGGAACCTACATAGTCCAAGTGCCCGCTGAGGAACCTACATAGTCCAAGTGCCCGATAGGGAACCTATATATTCCAAGTGCCAGTTAGGGAACCTACATACTCCACGTGCCCATAGGGAACCTATATAGTCCAAGTGCCCGCTAGCGAACCTACATAGTCCAAGTGCCCGTTAGTTAACCTAGATAGTCAAAGTGCCTGCTAGGTAACCTAAATATTCCAAGTGCTCTCTAGGGAACATACATAGTCCTAGTGCCCGTTAGTTAACCTAGATAGTCCAATTGCCCGTTAGCTAACCTAGATAGTCGAAGTGTCCGCTAGTTAACCTACATAGTCCAAGTGTCCGTTGGTTAACCTAGATAGTCCAAGTGCCCGCTAGGTAACCTAGAGTCCAAGTGCTCGCTAGTTAACCTACATAGTCCAAGTGCCCGCTAGGTAACCTACATAGTCCAAGGTCTCACTTGTTAACTTTGATAGTCCAAGTGCCTGCTAGTTAACCTAGATCTTCCAAGTGCCCGCGAGTTAACCTAGATTGTCCAAGTGCCTGCTACTTAACCTACATAGTCCAAGGGCCCACTAGTTAACCTAGATAATCCAAGTGTCCTCTAGTTAACCTACATAGTCCAAGTACCAGCAAGTTAACCTATATACAAAGTACCCGCTACGTAACCTAGATAGTCCAAGGGCACGCTAGTTAACCTACATAGCCCAAGTGCCCGCTAGGCAACCTAGATAGTCCAAGTGCCCACTAAGGAACCTACATAGTCCAAGTGCACGCTAGTTAACCTAGACAGTCCCAGTGCCCGCTAGGGAACTTACATAGTTCAAGTTCCCGCTTGGTAACCTAAATAGTCCAAATGCCCGCTAGGGAAACTACATAGTCCAAGTGCCCACTAGTTAACCTAGATAGTCCAAGTGCCCGCTAGTTAACCTAGATAGTCCAAGGGCCCGCTAGTTAATCTAGATAGTCCAAGTGCCCACTAGTTAACCTAGATAGTCCAAGTGCCCGCTGGTTAACCTAGATCGTCCAAGTGCCCGCTGGTTAACCTAGATAATCCAAGTGCCCGATAGTTAACCTACATAGTCCAAGGGCCCAATAGTTAACCTAGATAGTCCAAGTGCCCGCTAGGGGACATACATAGTCGAAGTGCCCGCTAGGGAATCTACATAGTCCAAGTGCTCGCTAAGCAACCTACATAGTCCAAGTGCCCGTTAGTTAACCTAGATAGTCAAAGTGCCTGCTAGGTAACCTAAATAGTCCAAGTGCCCGCTAGGGAACCTACGTAGTCGAAGTGCCCACTAGGTAACCTAGATAGTCCAATTGCAGGTTAGCTAACCTAGATAGTCGAAGTGTCCGCTAGTTAACCTACATAATCCAAATGCCCGCTAGTTAACCTAGATAGTCCAAGTGGCCGCTTGTTAACCTAGATAGTCGAAGTGCCCGCTAGTAAACCTAGATAGTCCAAGGGCCCGCTAGTTAACCTACATAGTCCAAGTGCCCGTTAGTTAACCTAGATAGGCCAAGTGCCCACTAGGTAACCTAGACAGTCCAAGTGCCCACTAGGTTACCTACATAGTCCAAGTGCACGTTCATTATCCCAGATAGTCCAAGTGCCCGCTGGTAATCTACATAGTCCAAGTGCCCGTTAGTTAACCTAGATAGTCCAAGTGCCCACTAGGGGACGTACATAGTCCAAGTGCCCGCGAGGTAACCTTGATAGTCCAAGTGCGCGCTAGGGTATGTACATAGTCGGAGTGCTGGCTAGGAAACCTAGATAATCCAAGTGCCCGCTAGTTAACCTATATAGTCCAAGGGCCCGCAAGTGAACCTACATAGTCCAAGGTCCGCTATTTAACCTAGATAGTCCAAGTGCCCGCTAGTTAACCTACGTAGTACAAGGGCCCGCTACTTGACCTAGATAGTCCAAGTGCCCGCTAGTTAACCTAGATAGTCCAAGTGCCCGCTAGTTAACCTAAGTAGTCCAAATGTCCGATAGGGATCCTATATAGTCCAAGTGCCCGCTACGTAACCTACATATCCAAGTGCCCGTTCGTTAACCTAGATAGTCAAAGTGCCCGCTAGGTAACCTAGACAGTCCAAGTGCCCGCTAGGTTACCTACATAGTCCAAGTGCCCGTTCGTTAACCTAGATAGTCCAAGTGCCCGCTAGTTAACCTAGATAGTCCAAGGTCCCACTAGGGGACGTACATAGTCCAAGTGCCCGCTAGTTAACCTACATAGTCCAAGGTCCGCTAGTTAACCTAGATAGTCCAAGTGCCTGCTAGTTAACCTACATAGTACAAGGGCCCGCTAGTTGACCTTGATAGTCCAAGTTCCCGCTAGTTAACCTAGATAGTCAAAGTGCCCGCTAATTAACCTAAGTAGTACAAATGTCCGATAGGGATCCTACATAGTCAAAGTGCCCGCTAATTAACCTACATAGTCCAAGTCCCCGCTAGGTAACCTAGGCAGTCCAAGTGACCATTATGTTACCTACATAGTTCAAGTGCTCGCCCGTTAACCTAGATAGTCCAAGTGCCCGCTAGGTAACTTAGGTAGCCCAAGTACCCGCTAGGGAACGTACATAGTCCAAGTGCCTTCTAGGTAACCTAGATAGTCCAAGTGCCCGCTAGTTAACCTACATACTCCAAGTGCCTGCTAGGTAAACTACATAGTCCAAGTGCCCACTAGGTAACCTAGAGAGTCCAATAGCCCGCTAGTTAAGCTAGACAGTCCAAGTACCCGATAGGGAACCTACATAGTCCAAGTGCCTGCTGGGAACCTACATAGGCCTAGTGCTTGCTAGGCAACCTACATAGTCCAAGTGCCCGTTAGTTAACCTAGATAGTCAAAGTGCCTGCTAGGTAACCTAAATAGTCCAAGTGCCGCTAGGGAACCTACATAGTCCAAGGGCCCGCTAGGTAACCTAGATAGTCCAATTGCCCGTTAGCTAACCTAGATAGTTGAAGTGTCCGCTAGTTAACCTACATAGTCCAAGTGCCCGTTCGTTAACCTAGATAGGCCAAGTGCCCGCTAGGTAACCTACACAGTCCAAGTGCCTGCTAGGTAACCTTGATAGTCCAAGTGCCTTCTAGTTAACCTACATAGTCCAAGTGCCCGCTAGGTAACATACATAGTCCAAGTGCCCACTATGTAACCTAAATAATCCAAATGCCCGCTAGTTAACCTAGATAATCCAAGTGCCCGCTTGTTAACCTAGATAGTCCAAGTGCCCGCTAGTAAACCTAGATAGTCTAAGGGCCCGGTAGTTAATCTACATAGTCCAGTGCCCGCTAGTTAACCTAGATAGTCCAAGTGCCCGCTAGTTAACTTGGTTAGTCCAAGGGCCCGCTAGTTAATCTAGATAGTCCAAGTGCCCACTAGTTAACCTAGATAGTCCAAGTGCCCGATAGTTAACCTAGATCGTCCAAGTGCCCGCTGGTTAACCTAGATAATCCAAGTGCCCGATAGTTAACCTACATAGTCCTAGGGCCCAATAGTTAACCTAGATAGTCCAAGTGCCCGCTAGGGGACATACATAGTCCAAGTGCCCCCTAGGGAATCTACATAGTCCAAGTGCTCGCTAAGCAACCTACATAGTCCAAGTGCCCGTTAGTTAACCTAGATAGTCAAAGTGCCTGCTAGGTAACTTAAATAGTCCAAGTGCCCGCTAGGGAACCTACATAGTCGAAGTGCCCACTAGGTAACCTAGATAGTCCAATTGCACGTTAGCTAACCTAGATAGTCGAAGTGTCCGCTAGTTAACCTACATAATCCAAATGCCCGCTAGTTAACCTAGATAGTCCAAGTGGCCGCTTGTTAACCTAGATAGTCCAAGTGCCCGCTAGTAAACCTAGATAGTCCAAGGGCCCGCTAGTTAACCTACATAGTCCAAGTGCTCGTTCTTTAACCTAGATAGGCCAAGTGCCCACTAGGTAACCTAGACAGTCCAAGTGCCCACTAGGTTACCTACATAGTCCAAGTGCACGTTCATTAACCTACATAGTCCAAGTGCCCGCTGGTAATCTACATAGTCCAAGGGCCCGCTAGGTAACCTTGATAGTCCAAGCGCCTTCTAGTTAACCTACATAGTCCAAGTGCCCGCTAGGTAACCTACATAGTCCAAGTGCCCGTTAGTTAACCTAGATAGTCCAAGTGCCCACTAGGGGACGTACATAGTCCAAGTGCCCGCGAGGTAACCTTGATAGTCCAAGTGCGCGCTAGGGTATGTACATAGTCCGAGTGCTGGCTAGGAAACCTAGATAATCCAAGTGCCCGCTAGTTAACCTACATAGTCCAAGGGCCCGCAAGTTAACCTACATAGTCCAAGGTCCGCTATTTAACCTAGATAGTCCAAGTGCCCGCTAGTTAACCTACGTAGTACAAGGGCCCGCTACTTGACCTAGATAGTCCAAGTGCCCGCTCGTTAACCTAGATAGTCCAAGTGCCCGCTAGTTAACCTAAGTAGTCCAAATGTCCGATAGGGATCCTACATAGTCCAAGTGCCCGCTACGTAACCTACATATCCAAGTGCCCGTTCGTTAACCTAGATAGTCAAAGTGCCCGCTAGGTAACCTAGACAGTCCAAGTGCCCGCTAGGTTACCTACATAGTCCAAGTGCCCGTTCGTTAACCTAGATAGTCCAAGTGCCCGCTAGTTAACCTAGATCGTCCAAGGGCCCTCTAGTTAACCTAGATAGTCCAAGTGCCCGCTAGGGGACGTACATAGTCCAAGTGCCCGCTAGGTAACCTAGATAGTCCATGTGCCCCCTAGGGTATGTACATAGTTCAAGTGCCCGCTAGGTAACCTAGATTGTCCAAGTGTCCGCTAGTTACCCTACGTAGTCCAAGTGCCCGCTAGGTAACCTAGATAATCCAAGGTCCTGCTAGTTAACCTAATTAGTCCAATGCCCGATAGGGAACCTACATAGTCCAAGTGCCCGCTGAGGAACCTACATAGTCCAAGTGCCCGATAGGGAACTTATGTATTCCAAGTGCCAGTTAGGGAACCTACATACTCCACGTGCCCATAGGGAACCTATATAGTCCAAGTGCCCGCTAGGGAATCTACATAGTCCAAGTGCCCGTTAGTTAACCTAGATAGTCAAAGTGCCTGCTAGGTAACCTAAATATTCCAAGTGCTCTCTAGGGAGCAAACATAGTCCAAGTGCCTGTTAGTTAACCTAGATAGTCAAAGTGCCTGCTAGGTAAACTACATAGTCCAAGAGCCCGCTAGGGAACCCACATAGTCCAGGTGTCCGCTGGGTAACCTAGAGTCCAAGTGCTCGCTAGTTAACCTACATAGTCCAAGTGCCCGCTAGGTAACCTACATAGTCCAAGGTCTCACTTGTTAACTTTGATAGTCCAAGTGCCTGCTAGTTAACCTAGATCTTCCAAGTGCCCGCGAGTTAACCTAGATTGTCCAAGTGCCTGCTACTTAACCTACATAGTCCAAGGGCCCACTAGTTAACCTAGATAATCCAAGTGTCCTCTAGTTAACCTACATAGTCCAAGTACCAGCAAGTTAACCTATATACAAAGTACCCGCTACGTAACCTAGATAGTCCAAGGGCACGCTAGTTAACCTACATAGTCCAAGTGCCCGCTAGGCAACCTAGATAGTCCAAGTGCCCACTAAGGAACCTACATAGTCCAAGTGCACGCTAGTTAACCTAGACAGTCCCAGTGCCCGCTAGGGAACTTACATAGTCCAAGTTCCCGCTTGGTAACCTAAATAGTCCAAATGCCCGCTAGGGAAACTACATAGTCCAAGTGCCCACTAGTTAACCTAGATAGTCCAAGTGCCCGCTAGTTAACCTAGATAGTCCAAGGGACCGCAAGTTAATCTAGATAGGCCAAGTGCCCACTAGTAACCTAGATAGTCCAAGTGCCCGCTAGTTAACCTAGATCGTCCAAGTGCCCGCTGGTTAACCTAGATAATCCAAGTGCCCACTAGTTAACCTACATACTCCAAGTGCCCGCTTGTTACCCTACATAGTACAAGGGCCCGCTACTTGACCTAGATAGTCCAAGTGCCCGCTAGTTAACCTAGAGAGTCCAAGTGCCCGCTAGTTAACCTAAGTAGTCCAAATGTCCGATAGGGATCCTACATAGTCCAAGTGCCCGCTACGTAACCTACATATCCAAGTGCCCGTTCGTTAACCTAGATAGTCAAAGTGCCCGCTAGGTAACCTAGACGGTCCAAGTGCCCGCTAGGTTACCTACATAGTCCAAGTGCCCATTCGTTAACCTAGATAGTCCAAGTGCCCGCTAGTTAACCTAGATCGTCCAAGGGCCCTCTAGTTAACCTAGATAGTCCAAGTGCCCGCTAGGGGACGTACATAGTCCAAGTGCCCGCTAGGCAACCTAGATAGTCCAAGTGCCCCCTAGGGTATGTACATAGTTCGAGTGCCCGCTAGGTAACCTAGATTGTCCAAGTGTCCGCTAGTTAACCTACATAGTCCAATGCCCGATAGGGAACCTACATAGTCCAAGTGCCCGCTGAGGAACCTACATAGTCCAAGTGCCCGATAGGCAACCTATATATTCCAAGTGCCAGTTAGGGAACCTACATACTCCACGTGCCCATAGGGAACCTATATAGTCCAAGTGCCCGCTAGGGAACCTACATAGTCCAAGTGCCCGTTAGTTAACCTAGATAGTCAAAGTGCCTGCTAGGTAACCTAAATATTCCAAGTGCTCTAAAGGGAACCTACATAGTCCAAGTGTCCGTTGGTTAACCTAGATAGTCCAAGTGCCCGCTAGGTAACCTAGAGTCCAAATGCTCGCTAGTTAACCTACATAGTCCAAGTGCCCGCTAGGTAACCTATATAGTCCAAGTGCCCGCTAGGTAACCTACATAGTCCAAGGTCTCACTTGTTAACTTTGATAGTCCAAGTGCCTGCTAGTTAACCTAGATCTTCCAAGTGCCCGCGAGTTAACCTAGATTGTCCAAGTGCCTGCTACTTAACCTACATAGTCCAAGGGCCCACTAGTTAACCTAGATAATCCAAGTGTCCTCTAGTTAACCTACATAGTCCAAGTACCAGCAAGTTAACCTATATACAAAGTACCCGCTACGTAACCTAGATAGTCCAAGGGCACGCTAGTTAACCTACATAGTCCAAGTGCCCGCTAGGCAACCTAGATAGTCCAAGTGCCCACTAAGGAACCTACATAGTCCAAGTGCACGCTAGTTAACCTAGACAGTCCTAGTGCCCGCTAGGGAACTTACATAGTCCAAGTTCCCGCTTGGTAACCTAAATAGTCCAAATGCCCGCTAGGGAAACTACATAGTCCAAGTGCCCACTAGTTACCCTAGATAGTCCAAGTGCCTGCTAGTAAACCTACATAATCCATGGGCCCGCTAGTTAACCTACATAGTGCAAGGGCTCGCTAGTTAACCTAGATCGTGCAAGTGTCCGCTAGTTACCCTACATAGTCCATGTGCCCGGTAGGTAACCTAGATAGTCCTAGTGCCCGTTAGTTAACCTAGATGGTCCAAGGGCCACTAGGGGACGTACATAGTCCAAGTGCCCGCTAGTTAACCTACATAGTCCAAGGTCCGCTAGTTAACCTAGATAGTCCAAGTGCCCGCTAGTTAACCTACATAGTACAAGGGCCCGCTAGTTGACCTTGATAGTCCAAGTTCCCGCTAGTTAACCTAGATAGTCAAAGTGCCCGCTAATTAACTTAAGTAGTACAAATGTCCGATAGGGATCCTACATAGTCAAAGTGCCCGCTAATTAACCTACATAGTCCAAGTCCCCGCTAGGTAACCTAGGGAGTCCAAGTGACCATTATGTTACCTACATAGTCCAAGTGCCCGTCCGTTAACCTACATAGTCCAAGTGCCCGCTAGGTAACTTAGATAGCCCAAGTACCCGCTAGGGAACATACATAGTCCAAGTGCCTTCTAGGTAACCTAGATAGTCCAAGTGCCCGCTAGTTAACCTACATACTCCAAGTGCCTGCTAGGTAAACTACATAGTCCAAGTGCCCATGAGGTAACCTAGACAGTTCAATTGCCCGCTAGTTAAGCTAGACAGTCCAAGTACCCGATAGGGAACCTACATAGTCCAAGTGCCCGCTGGGAACCTACATAGTCCAAGTGCTCGCTAGTCAACCTACATAGTCCAAGTGCCCGTTAGTTAACCTAGATAGTCAAAGTGCCTGCTAGGTAACCTAAATAGTCCAAGTGCCCGCTAGGGAACCTACATAGTCCAAGTGCCCGCTAGGTAACCTAGATAGTCCAATTGCCCGTTAGCTAACCTAGATAGTCGAAGTGTCCGCTAGTTAACCTACATAGTCCAAGTGCCCGTTCGTTAACATAGATAGGCCAAGTGCCCGCTAGGTAACCTAGACAGTCCAAGTGCACGCTAGGTAACCTTGATAGTCCAAGTGCCTTCTAGTTAACCTACATAGTCCAAGTGCCCGCTAGGTAACATACATAGTCCAAGTGCCCACTATGTAACCTAAATAATCCAAGTGCCCGCTAGTAAACCTAGATAGTCTAAGGGCCCGCTAGTTAATCTACATAGTCCAGTGCCCGCTAGTTAACCTAGATTGTCCAAGTGCCCGCTAGTTAGCCTAGATAGTCCAAGGGCCCGCTAGTTAATCTAGATAGTCCAAGTGCCCACTAGTTAACCTAGATAGTCCAAGTGCCCGCTAGTTAACCTAGATCGTCCAAGTGCCCGCTGGTTAACCTAGATAATCCAAGTGCCCGATAGTTAACCTACATAGTCCAAGGGCCCAATAGTTAACCTAGATTGTCCTAGTGCCCGCTTGGGGACATATATAGTCCAAGTGCGCCCTAGGGAATCTACATAGTCCAAGTGCTCGCTAAGCAACCTACATAGTCCAAGTGCCCGTTAGTTAACCTAGATAGTCAAAGTGCCTGCTAGGTAACCTAAATAGTCCAAGTGCCCGCTAGGGAACCTACATAGTCGAATTGAACACTAGGTAACCTAGATAGTCCAATTGCCCGTTAGCTAACCTAGATAGTCGAAGTGTCTGCTAGTTAACCTACATAATCCAAATGCTCGCTAGTTAACCTAGATAGTACAAGTGCCCGCTAGTAAACCTAGATAGTCCAAGGGCCGCTAGTTAACCTACATAGTCCAAGTGCCCGTTCGTTAACCTAGATAGGCCAAGTGCCCACTAGGTAACCTAGACAGACCAAGTGCCACTAGGTTACCTACATAGTCCAAGTGCACGTTCATTAACCTAGATAGTCCATGTGCCCGCTTGTAATCTACATAGTCCAAGGCCCGCTAGGTAACCTTGATAATCCAAGCGCCTTCTAGTTAACCTACATAGTCCAAGTGCCCGCTAGGTAACCTACATAGTCCAAGTGCCCGTTAATTAACCTAGATAGTCCAAGTGCCCACTAGGGGACGTACATAGTCCATGTGCCCGCTAGGTAACCTTGATAGTCCAAGTGCGCGCTAGGGTATGTACATAGTCCGAGTGCTGGCAAGGAAACCTAGATAATCCAAGTGCCCGCTAGTTAACCTACATAGTCCAAGCGCCCGCAAGTTATCCTACATAGTCCAAGGTCCGCTATTTAACCTATATACTCCAAGTGCCCGCTAGTTAACCTACATAGTACAAGGGCCCGCTACTTGACCTAGATAGTCCAAGTGCCCGCTAGTTAACTTAGAGAGTCCAAGTGCCCGCTAGTTAACCTAAGTAGTCCAAATGTCCGATAGGGATCCTACAGAGTCCAAGTGCCCGCTACGTAACCTACATATCCAAGTGCCCGTTTGTTAACCTAGATAGTCAAAGTGCCCGCTAGGTAACCTAGACAGTCCAAGTGCCCGCTAGGTTACCTACATAGTCCAAGTGCCCGTTCGTTAACCTAGATAGTCCAAGTGCCCACTAGGTAACCTAGACAGTCCAATTGCCCGCTAGTTAACCTAGACAGTCCAAGTACCCGATAGGGAATCTACATAGTCCAAGTGCTCGCTAGGGAACCTATATAATCCAAGTGCTCGCTAGGCAACCTACATAGTCTAAGTGCCTGTTAGTTAACCTAGATAGTCAAAGTGCCTGCTAGGTAAACTACATAGTCCAAGTGCCCGCTAGGGAACCCACATAGTCCAAGTGTCCGCTGGGTAACCTAGATAGTCCAATTGCCCGTTAGCTAACCTATATAGTCGAAGTGTCCGCTAGTTAACCTACATAGTCCAAGTGTCCGTTCGTTAACCTAGATAGGCCAAGTGCCCTCTAGGTAACCTAGACAGTCCAAGTGCCCGCTAGGTTACCTACATAGTCCAAGTGCACGTTCATTAACCTAGATAGTCCAAGTGCCCGCTGGTAACCTACATAATCCACGGGCCCGCTAGGTAATCTTGATAGTCCATGTGCCTTCTAGTTAACCTACATAGTCCAAGTGCCCGCTAGGTAACCTACATAGGCCAAGTGCCCACAAGGTAACCTAAGTAATCCTAATGCCCGCTAGGAAAACTACATAGTCCAAGTGCCCGCTAGTTAACCTAGATAGTCCAAGTGCCCGCTAGTTAATCTAGATAGTCCAAGTGCCCGCTAGTTAACCTAGATAGTCCAAGTGCCCTCTAGGTAACCTACATAGTCCAATGCCCGTTAGTTAACCTAGATAGTCCAAGTGCCCACTAGGGGACGTACATAGTCCAAGTGCCCGCTAGGTAACCTTGATAGTCCAAGTGCGCGCTAGGGTATGTACATAGTCCGAGTGCTGGCTAGGAAACCTAGATAATCCAAGTGCCCACTAGTTAACCTACATAGTCCAAGGGCCCGCAAGTTATCCTACATAGTCCAAGGTCCGCTATTTAACCTATGTAGTCCAAGTGCCCGCTAGTTAACCTACATAGTACAAGGGCCCGCTACTTGACCTAGATAGTCCAAGTGCCCGCTAGTTAACCTAGATAGTCCAAGTGCCCGCTAGTTAACCTAAGTAGTCCAAATGTCCGATAGGGATCCTACAGAGTCCAAGTGCCCGCTACGTAACCTACATATCCAAGTGCCCGTTCGTTAACCTAGATAGTCAAAGTGCCCGCTAGGTAACCTAGACAGTCCAAGTGCCCGCTAGGTTACCTACATAGTCCAAGTGCCCGTTTGTTAACCTAGATAGTCCAAGTGCCCGCTAGGTTACCTAGACAGTCCAAGTGCCCGCTAGTTAACCTCCATAGTCCAAGTGCCTGCTAGGTAAACTACATAGTCCAAGTGCCCACTAGGTAACCTAGACAGTCCAATTGCCCGCTAGTTAACCTAGACAGTCCAAGTACCCGATAGGGAACCTACATAGTCCAAGTGCTCGCTAGGGAACCTATATAATCCAAGTGCCTGTTAGTTAACCTAGATAGTCAAAGTGCCTGCTAGGTAACCTAAATAGTCCAAGTGCCCGCTAGGGAACCTACGTAGTAGAAGTGCGTACTAGGTAACCTAGATAGTCCAATTGCACGTTACCTAACCTAGATAGTCGAAGTGTCCGCTAGTTAACCTACATAGTCCAAGTGCCCGCTAGTTAACCTACATAGTACAAGGGCCCGCTAGTTGACCTTGATAGTCCAAGTTCCCGCTAGTTAACCTAGATGGTCAAAGTGCCCGCTAATTAACCTAAGTAGTACAAATGTCCGATAGGGATCCTACATAGTCAAAGTGCCCGCTAGTTAACCTACATAGTCCAATTCCCCGCTAGGTAACCTAGGGAGTCCAAGTGACCATTATGTTACCTACATACTCCAAGTGCCCGTCCGTTAACCTACATAGTCCAAGTGCCCGCTAGGTAACTTAGATAGCCCAAGTACCCGCTAGGGAACGTACATAGTCCAAGTGCCTTCTAGGTAACCTAGATAGTCCAAGTGCCCGCTAGTGAACCTACATACTCCAAGTGCCTGCTAGGTAAACTACATAGTCCAAGTGCCCATGAGGTAACCTAGACAGTCCAATTGCCCGCTAGTTAAGCTAGACAGTCCAAGTACCCGATAGGGAACCTACATAGTCCAAGTGCCCGCTGGGAACCTACATAGTCCAAGTGCTCGCTAGTCAACCTACATAGTCCAAGTGCCCGTTAGTTAACCTAGATAGTCAAAGTGCCTGCTAGGTAACCTAAATAGTCTAAGTGCCCGCTAGGGAACCTACATAGTACAAGTGCCCGCTAGGTAACCTAGATAGTCCAATTGCCCGTTAGCTAACATAGATAGTCGAAGTGTCCGCTAGTTAACCTACATAGTCCAAGTGCCCATTCGTTAACCTAGATAGGCCAAGTGCCCGCTAGGTAACCTAGACAGTCCAAGTGCACGCTAGGTAACCTAGAGAGTCCAATTGCCCGCTAGTTAAGCTGGACAGTCCAAGTACCCGATAGGGAACCTACATAGTCCAAGTGCCCGCTGGGAACCTACATAGTCCAAGTGCTCGCTAGGCAACCTACATAGTCCAAGTGCCCGTTAGTTAACCTAGATAGTCAAAGTGCCTGCTAGGTAACCTAAATAGTCCAAGTGCCCGCTAGGGAACCTACATATCCAAGGGCCCGCTAGGTAACCCAGATAGTCCAATTGCCCGTTAGCTAACCTAGATAGTTGAAGTGTCCGCTAGTTAACCTACATAGTCCAAGTGCCCGTTCGTTAACCTAGATAGGCCAAGTGCCCGCTAGGTAACCTACACAGTCCAAGTGCCTGCTAGGTAACCTTGATAGTCCAAGTGCCTTCTAGGTAACCTACATAGTCCAAGTGCCCGCTAGGTAACATACATAGTCCAAGTGCCCACTATGTAACCTAAATAATCCAAATGCCCGCTAGTTAACCTAGATAATCCAAGTGCCCGCTTGTTAACCTACATAGTCCAAGTGCCCGCTAGTAAACCTAGATTGTCTAAGGGCCCGCTAGTTAATCTACATAGTCCAGTGCCCGCTAGTTAACCTAGATAGTCCAAGTGCCCGCTAGTTAACCTAGATAGTCCAAGGGACCGCTAGTTAATCTAGATAGTCCAAGTGCCCACTAGTTAACCTAGATAGTCCAAGTGCCCGCTAGTTAACCTAGATCGTCCAAGTGCCCGCTGGTTAACCTAGATAATCCAAGTGCCCGATAGTTAACCTACATAGTCCAAGGGCCCAATAGTTAACCTAGATAGTCCAAGTGCCCGCTAGGGGACATACATAGTCCAAGTGCCCCCTAGGGAATCTACATAGTCCAAGTGCTCGCTAAGCCACCTACATAGTCCATGTGCCCGTTAGTTAACCTAGATAGTCAAAGTGCCTGCTAGGAAACCTAAATAGTCCAAGTGCCCGCTAGGGAACCTACGTAGTCGAAGTGCCCACTAGGTAACCTAGATAGTCCAATTGCACGTTAGCTAACCTAGATAGTCGAAGTGTCCGCTAGTTAACCTACATAATCCAAATGCCCGCTAATTAACCTAGATAGTCCAAGTGGCCGCTTGTTAACCTAGATAGTCCAAGTGCCCGCTAGTAAACCTAGATAGTCCAAGGGCCCGCTAGTTAACCTACATAGTCCAAGTGCCCGTTCGTTAACCTAGATAGGCCAAGTGCCCACTAGGTAACCTAGACAGTCCAAGTGCCCGCTAGGTTACCTACATAGTCCGAGTGCACGTTCATTAACCTAGATAGTCCAAGTGCCCGCTGGTAACCTACATAATCCACGGGCCCGCTAGGTAATCTTGATAGTCCATGTGCCTTCTAGTTAACCTACATAGTCCAAGTGCCCGCTAGGTAACCTACATAGGCCAAGTGCCCACTAGGTAACCTAAGTAATCCTAATGCCCGCTAGGAAAACTACATAGTCCAAGTGCCCGCTAGTTAACCTAGATAGTCCAAGTGCCCGCTAGTAAACCTAGATAGTCCAAGGGCCCGCTAGTTAATCTAGATAGTCCAAGTGCCCGCTAGTTAACCTAGATAGTCCAAGTGCCCATAGTTAACCTAGATAGTCCAAGGGACCGCTAGTTAATCTAGATAGTCCAAGTGCCCGCTAGTTAACCTAGATAGTCCAAGTGCCCGCTAGTTAACCTAGATCGTCCAAGGGCCCTCTACTTAACCTAGATAGTCCAAGTGCCCGCTAGGGGACGTACATAGTCCAAGTGCCCTCTAGGTAACCTACATAGTCCAATGCCCGTTAGTTAACCTAGATAGTCCAAGTGCCCACTAGGGGACGTACATAGTCCAAGTGCCCGCTAGGTAACCTTGATAGTCCAAGTGCGCGCTAGGGTATGTACATAGTCCGAGTGCTGGCTAGGAAACCTAGATAATCCAAGTGCCCACTAGTTAACCTACATAGTCCAAGGGCCCGCAAGTTATCCTACATAGTCCAAGGTCCGCTATTTAACCTATGTAGTCCAAGTGCCCGCTAGTTAACCTACATAGTACAAGGGCCCGCTACTTGACCTAGATAGTCCAAGTGCCCGCTAGTTAACCTAGAGAGTCCAAGTGCCCGCTAGTTAACCTAAGTAGTCCAAATGTCCGATAGGGATCCTACAGAGTCCAAGTGCCCGCTACGTAACCTACATATCCAAGTGCCCGTTCGTTAATCTAGATAGTCAAAGTGCCCGCTAGGTAACCTAGACAGTCCAAGTGCCCGCTAGGTTACCTACATAGTCCAAGTGCCCGTTCGTTAACCAAGATAGTCCAAGTGCCCGCTAGGTTACCTAGACAGTCCAATTGCCCGCTAGTTAACCTCCATAGTCCAAGTGCCTGCTAGGTAAACTACATAGTCCAAGTGCCCACTAGGTAACCTAGACAGTCCAATTGCCCGCTAGTTAACCTAGACAGTCCAAGTACCCGATAGGGAACCTACATAGTCCAAGTGCTCGCTAGGGAACCTATATAATCCAAGTTCCTGTTAGTTAACCTAGATAGTCAAAGTGCCTGCTAGGTAACCTAAATAGTCCAAGTGCCCGCTAGGGAACCTACATAGTCCAAGTGTCCGCTAGGTAACCTAGATAGTCAAATTGCCCGTTAGCTAACCTAGATAGTCGAAGTGTCCGCTAGTTAACCTACATAGTCCAAGTGTCCGTTCGTTAACCTAGATAGGCCAAGTGCCCTCTAGGTAACCTAGACAGTCCAAGTGCCCGCTAGGTTACCTACATAGTCCAAGTGCACATTCGTTAACCTAGATAGTCCAAGTGCCCGCTGGCAACCTACATAATCCAAGTGCCCGCTAGGTAATCTTGATAGTCCAAGTGCCTTCTAGTTAACCTATATAGTCCAAGTGCCCGCTTGGTAACCTACATAGTCCAAGTGCCCGCTAGGTAACCTAAGTAATCCTAATGCCCGCTAGGAAAACTACATAGTCCAAGTGCCCGCTAGGTAACCTAGAGAGTCCAAGTGCCCGCTAGGTAACCTTGATAGTCCAAGTGCCTTCTAGTTAACCTACATAGTCCAAGTGCCCGCTAGGTAACATACATAGTCCAAGTGCCCACTATGTAACCTAAATAATCCAAATGCCCGCTAGTTAATCTACATAGTCCAAGTGTCCGTTCGTTAACCTAGATAGGCCAAGTGCCCTCTAGGTAACCTAGACAGTCCAAGTGCCCGCTAGGTTACCTACATAGTCCAAGTGCACGTTCGTTAACCTAGATAATCCAAGTGCCCGCTGGTAACTTACATAATCCAAGGGCCCGCTAGGTAATCTTGATAGTCCAAGTGCCTTCCAGTTAACCTACATAGTCCAAGTGCCCGCTAGGTAACCTACATAGTCCAAGTGCCCACTAGGTAACCTAAGTAATCCTAATGCCCGCTAGGAAAACTACATAGTCCAAGTGCCCGCTAGTTAACCTAGATAGTCCAAGTGCCCGCTAGTAAACCTAGATAGTCCAAGGGCCCGCTAGTTAATCTAGATAGTCCAAGTGCCCGCTAGTTAAACTAGATAGTCCAAGTGCCCGCTAGTTAACCTAGATAGTCCAAGGGACCGCTAGTTAATCTAGATAGTCCAAGAGCCCGCTAGTTAACCTAGATAGTCCAAGTGCCCGCTAGTTAACCTAGATCGTCCAAGGGCCCTCTACTTAACCTAGATAGTCCAAGTGCCCGCTAGGGGACGTACATAGTCCAAGTGCCCTCTAGGTAACCTACATAGTCCAATGCCCGTTAGTTAACCTAGATAGTCCAAGTGCCCACTAGGGGACGTACATAGTCCAAGTGCCCGCTAGGTAACCTTGATAGTCCAAGTGCGCGCTAGGGTATGTACATAGTCCGAGTGCTGGCTAGGAAACCTAGATAATCCAAGTGCCCACTAGTTAACCTACATAGTCCAAGGGCCCGCAAGTTATCCTACATTGTCCAAGGTCCGCTATTTAACCTATATAGTCCAAGTGCCCGCTAGTTAACCTACATAGTACAAGGGCCCACTACTTGACCTAGATAGTCCAAGTGCCCGCTAGTTAACCTAGATAGTCCAAGTGCCCGCTAGTTAACCTAAGTAGTCCAAATGTCCGATAGGGATCCTACAGAGTCCAAGTGCCCGCTACGTAACCTACATATCCAAGTGCCCGTTCGTTAACCTAGATAGTCAAAGTGCCCGCTAGTTAACCTAGATAGTCCAAGTGCCCGCTAGTTAACCTAGATAGTCCAAGGGCCCGCTAGTTAATCTAGATAGTCCAAGTGCCCACTAGTTAACCTAGATAGTCCAAGTGCCCGCTAGTTAACCTAGATCGTCCAAGTGCCCGCTGGTTAACCGAGATAATCCAAGTGCCCGATAGTAAACCTACATAGTCCAAGGGCCCAATAGTTAACCTAGATAGTCCAAGTGCCCGCTAGGGGACATACATAGTCCAAGTGCCCCCTAGGGAATCTACATAGTCCAAGTGCTCGCTAAGCAACCTACATAGTCCAAGTGCCCGTTAGTTAACCTAGATAGTCAAAGTGCCTGCTAGGTAACCTAAATAGTCCAAGTGCCCGCTAGGGAACCTACGTAGTCGAAGTGCGTACTAGGTAACCTAGATAGTCCAATTGCACGTTAGCTAACCTAGATAGTCGAAGTGTCCGCTAGTTAACCTAGATAGTCCAAGTGCCCGCTAGTTAACCTACATAGTACAAGGGCCCGCTAGTTGACCTTGATAGTCCAAGTTCCCGCTAGTTAACCTAGATGGTCAAAGTGCCCGCTAATTAACCTAAGTAGTACAAATGTCCGATAGGGATCCTACATAGTCAAAGTGCCCGCTAGTTAACCTACATAGTCCAAGTCCCCGCTAGGTAACCTAGGGAGTCCAAGTGACCATTACGTTACCTACATACTCCAAGTGCCCGTCCGTTAACCTACATAGTCCAAGTGCCCGCTAGGTAACTTAGATAGCCCAAGTACCCGCTAGGGAACGTACATAGTCCAACTGCCTTCTAGGTAACCTAGATAGTCCAAGTGCCCGCTAGTGAACCTACATACTCCAAGTGCCTGCTAGGTAAACTACATAGTCCAAGTGCCCATGAGGTAACCTAGACAGTCCAATTGCCCGCTAGTTAAGCTAGACAGTCCAAGTACCCGATAGGGAACCTACATAGTCCAAGTGCCCGCTGGGAACCTACATAGTCCAAGTGCTCGCTAGTCAACCTACATAGTCCAAGTGCCCGTTAGTTAACCTAGATAGTCAAAGTGCCTGCTAGGTAACCTAAATAGTCTAAGTGCCCGCTAGGGAACCTACATAGTCCAAGTGCCCGCTAGGTAACCTAGATAGTCCAATTGCCCGTTAGCTAACCTAGATAGTCGATGTGTCCCCTAGTTAACCTACATAGTCCAAGTGCCCGTTCGTTAACCTAGATAGGCCAAGTGCCCGCTAGGTAACCTAGACAGTCCAAGTGCACGCTTGGTAACCTAGAGAGTCCAATTGCCCGCTAGTTAAGCTGGACAGTCCAAGTACCCGATAGGGAACCTACATAGTCCAAGTGCCCGCTGGGAACCTACATAGTCCAAGTGCTCGCTAGGCAACCTACATAGTCCAAGTGCCCGTTAGTTAACCTAGATAGTCAAAGTGCCTGCTAGGTAACCTAAATAGTCCAAGTGCCCGCTAGGGAACCTACATAGTCCAAGGGCCCACTAGGTAACCTAGATAGTCCAATTGCTCGTTAGCTAACCTAGATAGTTGAAGTGTCCGCTAGTTAACCTACATAGTCCAAGTGCCCGTTCGTTAACCTAGATAGGCCAAGTGCCCGCTTGTTAACCTAGATAGTCCAAGTGCCCGCTAGTAAACCTAGATTGTCTAAGGGCCCGCTAGTTAATCTACATAGTCCAGTGCCCGCTAGTTAACCTAGATAGTCCAAGTGCCCGCTAGTTAACCTAGATAGTCCAAGGGCCCGCTAGTTAATCTAGATAGTCCAAGTGCCCACTAGTTAACCTAGATAGTCCAAGTGCCCGCTAGTTAACCTAGATCGTCCAAGTGCCCGCTGGTTAACCTAGATAATCCAAGTGCCCGATAGTTAACCTACATAGTCCAAGGGCCCAATAGTTAACCTAGATAGTCCAAGTGCCCGCTAGGGGACATACATAGTCCAAGTGCCCCCTAGGGAATCTACATAGTCCAAGTGCTCGCTAAGCAACCTACATAGTCCAAGTGCCCGTTAGTTAACCTAGATAGTCAAAGTGCCTGCTAGATAACCTAAATAGTCCAAGTGCCCGCTAGGGAACCTACGTAGTCGAAGTGCCCACTAGGTAACCTATATAGTCCAATTGCACGTTAGCTAACCTAGATAGTCGAAGTGTCCGCTAGTTAACCTACATAATCCAAATGCCCGCTAGTTAACCTAGATAGTCCAAGTGGCCGCTTGTTAACCTAGATAGTCCAAGTGCCCGCTAGTAAACCTAGATAGTCCAAGGGCCCGCTAGTTAACCTACATAGTCCAAGTGCCCGTTCGTTAACCTAGATAGGCCAAGTGCCCACTAGGTAACCTAGACAGTCCAAGTGCCCACTAGGTTACCTACATAGTCCAAGTGCACGTTCATTAACCTAGATAGTCCAAGTGCCCGCTGGTAATCTACATAGTCCAAGGGCCCGCTAGGTAACCTTGATAGTCCAAGCGCCTTCTAGTTAACCTACATAGTCCAAGTGCCCGCTAGGTAACCTACATAGTCCAAGTGCCCGTTAGTTAACCTAGATAGTCCAAGTGCCCACTAGGGGACGTACATAGTCCAAGTGCCCGCGAGGTAACCTTGATAGTCCAAGTGCGCGCTAGGGTATGTACATAGTCCGAGTGCTGGCTAGGAAACCTAGATAATCCAAGTGCCCGCTAGTTAACCTACATAGTCCAAGGGCCCGCAAGTTAACCTACATAGTCCAAGGTCCGCTATTTAACCTAGATAGTCCAAGTGCCCGCTAGTTAACCTACGTAGTACAAGGGCCCGCTACTTGACCTAGATAGTCCAAGTGCCCGCTAGTTAACCAAGATAGTCCAAGTGCCCGCTAGTTAACCTAAGTAGTCCAAATGTCCGATAGGGATCCTACATAGTCCAAGTGCCCGCTACGTAACCTACATATCCAAGTGCCCGTTCGTTAACCTAGATAGTCTAAGTGCCCGCTAGGTAACCTAGACAGTCCAAGTGCACGCTAGGTTACCTACATAGTCCAAGTGCCCGTTCGTTAACCTAGATAGTCCAAGTGCCCGCTAGTTAACCTAGATCGTCCAAGAGCCCTCTAGTTAACCTAGATAGTCCAAGTGCCCGCTAGGGGACGTACATAGTCCAAGTGCCCGCTAGGTAACCTAGATAGTCCATGTGCCCCCTAGGGTATGTACATAGTTCAAGTGCCCGCTAGGTAACCTAGATTGTCCAAGTGTCCGCTAGTTACCCTACATAGTCCAAGTGCCCGCTGGGTAACCTAGATAATCCAAGGTCCTGCTAGTTAACCTACATAGTCCAATGCCCGATAGGGAACCTACATAGTCCAAGTGCCCGCTGAGGAACCTACATAGTCCAAGTGCCCGATAGGGAACCTATATATTCCAAGTGCCAGTTCGGGAACCTACATACTCCACGTGCCCATAGGGAACCTATATAGTCCAAGTGCCCGCTTGGGAACCTACATAGTCCAAGTGCCCGTTAGTTAACCTAGATAGTCAAAGTGCCTGCTAGGTAACCTAAATATTCCAAGTGCTCTCTAGGGAACATACATAGTCCAAGTGCCCGTTAGTTAACCTAGATAGTCCAATTGCCCGTTAGCTAACCTAGATAGTCGAAGTGTCCGCTAGTTAACCTACATAGTCCAAGTGTCCGTTGGTTAACCTAGATAGTCCAAGTGCCCGCTAGGTAACCTAGAGTCCAAGTGCTCGCTAGTTAACCTACATAGTCCAAGTGCCCGCTAGGTAACCTACATAGTCCAAGGTCTCACTTGTTAACTTTGATAGTCCAAGTGCCTGCTAGTTAACCTAGATCTTCCAAGTGCCCGCGAGTTAACCTAGATTGTCCAAGTGCCTGCTACTTAACCTACATAGTCCAAGGGCCCACTAGTTAACCTAGATAATCCAAGTGTCCTCTAGTTAACCTACATAGTCCAAGTACCAGCAAGTTAACCTATATACAAAGTACCCGCTACGTAACCTAGATAGTCCAAGGGCACGCTAGTTAACTTACATAGTCCAAGTGCCCGCTAGGCAACCTAGATAGTCCAAGTGCCCACTAAGGAACCTACATAGTCCAAGTGCACGCTAGTTAACCTAGAGAGTCCCAGTGCCCGCTAGGGAACTTACATAGTCCAAGTTCCCGCTTGGTAACCTAAATAGTCCAAATGCCCGCTAGGGAAACTACATAGTCCAAGTGCCCACTAGTTAACCTAGATAGTCCAAGTGCCCGCTAGTTAACCTAGATAGTCCAAGGGCCCGCTAGTTAATCTAGATAGTCCAAGTGCCCACTAGTTAACCTAGATAGTCCAAGTGCCCTCTAGTTAACCTAGATCGTCCAAGTGCCCGCTGGTTAACCTAGATAATCCAAGTGCCCGATAGTTAACCTACATAGTCCAAGGGCCCAATAGTTAACATAGATAGTCCAAGTGCCCGCTAGGGGACATACATAGTCCAAGTGCCCCCTAGGGAATCTACATAGTCCAAGTGCTCGCTAAGCAACCTACAGAGTCCAAATGCCCGTTAGTTAACCTAGATAGTCAAAGTGCCTGCTAGGTAACCTAAATAGTCCAAGTGCCCGCTAGGGAACCTACGTAGTCGAAGTGCCCACTAGGTAACCTAGATAGTCCAATTGCACGTTAGCTAATCTAGATAGTCGAAGTGTCCGCTAGTTAACCTACATAATCCAAATGCCCGCTAGTTAACCTAGATAGTCCAAGTGGCCGCTTGTTAACCTAGATAGTCCAAGTGCCCGCTAGTAAACCTAGATAGTCCAAGGGCCCGCTAGTTAACCTACATAGTCCAAGTGCCCGTTCGTTAACCTAGATAGGTCAAGTGCCCACTAGGTAATCTAGACAGTCCAAGTGCCACTAGGTTACCTACATAGTCCAAGTGCACGCTCATTAACCTAGATAGTCCAAGTGCCCGCTGGTAATCTACATAGTCCAAGGGCCCGCTAGGTAACCTTGATAGTCCAAGCGCCTTCTAGTTAACCTACATAGTCCAAGTGCCCGTTAGTTAACCTAGATAGTCCAAGTGCCCACTAGGGGACGTACATAGTCCAAGTGCCCGCGAGGTAACCTTGATAGTCCAAGTGCGCGCTAGGGTATGTACATAGTCCGAGTGCTGGCTAGGAAACCTAGATAATCCAAGTGCCCGCTAGTTAACCTACATAGTCCAAGGGCCCACTAGGGGACGTACATAGTCCAAGTGCCCGCTAGTTAACCTACATAGTCCAAGGTCCGCTAGTTAACCTAGATAGTCCAAGTGCCCGCTAGTTAACCTACATAGTACAAGGGCCCGCTAGTTGACCTTGATAGTCCAAGTTCCCGCTAGTTAACCTAGATAGTCAAAGTGCCCGCTAATTAACCTAAGTAGTACAAATGTCCGATAGGGATCCTACATAGTCAAAGTGCCCGCTAGGTAACCTAGGCAGTCCAAGTGACCATTATGTTACCTACATAGTTCAAGTGCTCGTCCGTTAACCTAGATAGTCCAAGTGCCCGCTAGGTAACTTAGGTAGCCCAAGTACCCGCTAGGGAACGTACATAGTCCAAGTGCCTTCTAGGTAACCTAGATAGTCCAAGTGCCCGCTAGTTAACCTACATACTCCAAGTGCCTGCTAGGTAAACTACATAGTCCAAGTGCCCACTAGGTAACCTAGAGAGTCCAATAGCCCGCTAGTTAAGCTAGACAGTCCAAGTACCCGATAGGGAACCTACATAGTCCAAGTGCCCGCTGGGAACCTACATAGTCCAAGTGCTCGGTAGGCTACCTACATAGTCCAAGTGCCCGTTAGTTAACCTAGATAGTCAAAGTGCCTGCTAGGTAACCTAAATAGTCCAAGTGCCCGCTAGGGAACCTACATAGTCCAAGGGCCCGCTAGGTAACCTACATAGTCCAATTGCCCGTTAGCTAACCTAGATAGTTGAAGTGTCCGCTAGTTAACCTACATAGTCCAAGTGCCCGTTCGTTAACCTAGATAGGCCAAGTGCCCACTAGGTAATCTAGACAGTCCAAGTGCCACTAGGTTACCTACATAGTCCAAGTGCACGTTCATTAACCTAGATAGTCCAAGTGCCCGCTGGTAATCTACATAGTCCAAGGGCCCGCTAGGTAACCTTGATAGTCCAAGCGCCTTCTAGTTAACCTACATAGTCCAAGTGCCCGTTAGTTAACCTAGATAGTCCAAGTGCCCACTAGGGGACGTACATAGTCCAAGTGCCCGCGAGGTAACCTTGATAGTCCTAGTGCGCGCTAGGGTATGTACATAGTCGGAGTGCTGGCTAGGAAACCTAGATAATCCAAGTGCCCGCTAGTTAACCTACATAGTCCAAGGGCCCCCAAGTGAACCTACATAGTCCAAGGTCCGCTATTTAACCTAGATAGTCCAAGTGCCCGCTAGTTAACCTACGTAGTACAAGGGCCCGCTACTTGACCTAGATAGTCCAAGTGCCCGCTAGTTAACCTAGATAGTCCAAGTGCCCGCTAGTTAACCTAAGTAGTCCAAATGTCCGATAGGGATTCTACATAGTCCAAGTGCCCGCTACGTAACCTACATATCCAAGTGCCCGTTCGTTAACCTAGATAGTTAAAGTGCCCGCTAGGTAACCTAGACAGTCCAAGTGCCCGCTAGGTTACCTACATAGTCCAAGTGCCCGTTCGTTAACCTAGATAGTCCAAGTGCCCGCTAGATAACCTAGATAGTCCAAGGGCCCACTAGGGGACGTACATAGTCCAAGTGCCCGCTAGTTAACCTACATAGTCCAAGGTCCGCTAGTTAACCTAGATAGTCCAAGTGCCCGCTAGTTAACCTACATAGTACAACGGCCCGCTAGTTGACCTTGATAGTCCAAGTTCCCGCTAGTTAACCTAGATAGTCAAAGTGCCCGCTAATTAACCTAAGTAGTACAAATGTCCGATAGGGATCCTACATAGTCAAAGTGCCCGCTAGGTAACCTAGGCAGTCCAAGTGACCATTATGTTACCTACATAGTTCAAGTGCTCGTCTGTTAACCTAGATAGTCCAAGTGCCCGCTAGGTAACTTAGGTAGCCCAAGTACCCGCTAGGGAACGTACATAGTCCAAGTGCCTTCTAGGTAACCTAGATAGTCCAAGTGCCCGCTAGTTAACCTACATACTCCAAGTGCCTGCTAGGTAAACTACATAGTCCAAGTGCCCACTAGGTAACCTAGAGAGTCCAATAGCCCGCTAGTTAAGCTAGACAGTCCAAGTACCCGATAGGGAACCTACATAGTCCAAGTGCCCGCTGGGAACCTACATAGTCCAAGTGCTCGCTAGGCAACCTACATAGTCCAAGTGCCCGTTAGTTAACCTAGATAGTCAAAGTGCCTGCTAGGTAACCTAAATAGTCCAAGTGCCCGCTAGGGAACCTACATAGTCCAAGGGCCCAATAGGTAACCTACATAGTCCAATTGCCCGTTAGCTAACCTAGATAGTTGAAGTGTCCGCTAGTTAACCTACATAGTCCAAGTGCCCGTTCGTTAACCTAGATAGGCCAAGTGCCCGCTAGGTAACCTACACAGTCCAAGTGCCTGCTAGGTAACCTTGATAGTCCAAGTGCCTTCTAGTTAACCTACATAGTCCAAGTGCCCGCTAGGTAACATACATAGTCCAAGTGCCCACTATGTAACCTAAATAATCCAAATGCCCGCTAGTTAACCTAGATAATAAAAGTGCCCGCTTGTTAACCTAGATAGTCCAAGTGCCCGCTAGTAAACCTAGATAGTCTAAGGGCCCGCTAGTTAATCTACATAGTCCAGTGCCCGCTAGTTAACCTAGATAGTCCAAGTGCCCGCTAGTTAACCTAGATAGTCCAAGGGCCCGCTAGTTAATCTAGATAGTCCAAGTGCCCGCTAGTTAACCTAGATAGTCCAAGGGCCCGCTAGTTAACCTACATAGTCCAAGTGCCCGTTCGTTAACCTAGATAGGCCAAGTGCCCACTAGGTAATCTAGACAGTCCAAGTGCCACTAGGTTACCTACATAGTCCAAGTGCACGCTCATTAACCTAGATAGTCCAAGTGCCCGCTGGTAATCTACATAGTCCAAGGGCCCGCTAGGTAACCTTGATAGTCCAAGCGCCTTCTAGTTAACCTAC
The DNA here is from genome assembly GCF_050624435.1 of Tenrec ecaudatus. Taxonomy (NCBI): domain Eukaryota; kingdom Metazoa; phylum Chordata; class Mammalia; order Afrosoricida; family Tenrecidae; genus Tenrec; species Tenrec ecaudatus. Next base: position 1,401,045 of record NW_027457550.1, on the reverse strand, counting down.
ATAGTCCAAGTGCCCGTTAGTTAACCTAGATAGTCCAAGTGCCCACTAGGGGACGTACATAGTCCAAGTGCCCGCGAGGTAACCTTGATAGTCCAAGTGCGCGCTAGGGTATGTACATAGTCCGAGTGCTGGCTAGGAAACCTAGATAATCCAAGTGCCCGCTAGTTAACCTACATAGTCCAAGGGCCCACTAGGGGACGTACATAGTCCAAGTGCCAGCTAGTTAACCTACATAGTCCAAGGTCCGCTAGTTAACCTAGATAGTCCAAGTGCCCGCTAGTTAACCTACATAGTACAAGGGCCCGCTAGTTGACCTTGATAGTCCAAGTTCCCGCTAGTTAACCTAGATAGTCAAAGTGCCCGCTAATTAACCTAAGTAGTACAAATGTCCGATAGGGATCCTACATAGTCAAAGTGCCCGCTAGGTAACCTAGGCAGTCCAAGTGACCATTATGTTACCTACATAGTTCAAGTGCTCGTCCGTTAACCTAGATAGTCCAAGTGCCCGCTAGGTAACTTAGGTAGCCCAAGTACCCGCTAGGGAACGTACATAGTCCAAGTGCCTTCTAGGTAACCTAGATAGTCCAAGTGCCCGCTAGTTAACCTACATACTCCAAGTGCCTGCTAGGTAAACTACATAGTCCAAGTGCCCACTAGGTAACCTAGAGAGTCCAATAGCCCGCTAGTTAAGCTAGACAGTCCAAGTACCCGATAGGGAACCTACATAGTCCAAGTGCCCGCTGGGAACCTACATAGTCCAAGTGCTCGCTAGGCAACCTACATAGTCCAAGTGCCCGTTAGTTAACCTAGATAGTCAAAGTGCCTGCTAGGTAACCTAAATAGTCCAAGTGCCCGCTAGGGAACCTACATAGTCCAAGGGCCCGCTAGGTAACCTACATAGTCCAATTGCCCGTTAGCTAACCTAGATAGTTGAAGTGTCCGCTAGTTAACCTACATAGTCCAAGTGCCCGTTCGTTAACCTAGATAGGCCAAGTGCCCACTAGGTAATCTAGACAGTCCAAGTGCCACTAGGTTACCTACATAGTCCAAGTGCACGTTCATTAACCTAGATAGTCCAAGTGCCCGCTGGTAATCTACATAGTCCAAGGGCCCGCTAGGTAACCTTGATAGTCCAAGCGCCTTCTAGTTAACCTACATAGTCCAAGTGCCCGTTAGTTAACCTAGATAGTCCAAGTGCCCACTAGGGGACGTACATAGTCCAAGTGCCCGCGAGGTAACCTTGATAGTCCTAGTGCGCGCTAGGGTATGTACATAGTCGGAGTGCTGGCTAGGAAACCTAGATAATCCAAGTGCCCGCTAGTTAACCTACATAGTCCAAGGGCCCGCAAGTGAACCTACATAGTCCAAGGTCCGCTATTTAACCTAGATAGTCCAAGTGCCCGCTAGTTAACCTACGTAGTACAAGGGCCCGCTACTTGACCCAGATAGTCCAAGTGCCCGCTAGTTAACCTAGATAGTCCAAGTGCCCGCTAGTTAACCTAAGTAGTCCAAATGTCCGATAGGGATCCTACATAGTCCAAGTGCCCGCTACGTAACCTACATATCCAAGTGCCCGTTCGTTAACCTAGATAGTTAAAGTGCCCGCTAGGTAACCTAGACAGTCCAAGTGCCCGCTAGGTTACCTACATAGTCCAAGTGCCCGTTCGTTAACCTAGATAGTCCAAGTGCCCGCTAGATAACCTAGATAGTCCAAGGGCCCACTAGGGGACGTACATAGTCCAAGTGCCCGCTAGTTAACCTACATAGTCCAAGGTCCGCTAGTTAACCTAGATAGTCCAAGTGCCCGCTAGTTAACCTACATAGTACAACGGCCCGCTAGTTGACCTTGATAGTCCAAGTTCCCGCTAGTTAACCTAGATAGTCAAAGTGCCCGCTAATTAACCTAAGTAGTACAAATGTCCGATAGGGATCCTACATAGTCAAAGTGCCCGCTAGGTAACCTAGGCAGTCCAAGTGACCATTATGTTACCTACATAGTTCAAGTGCTCGTCCGTTAACCTAGATAGTCCAAGTGCCCGCTAGGTAACTTAGGTAGCCCAAGTACCCGCTAGGGAACGTACATAGTCCAAGTGCCTTCTAGGTAACCTAGATAGTCCAAGTGCCCGCTAGTTAACCTACATACTCCAAGTGCCTGCTAGGTAAACTACATAGTCCAAGTGCCCACTAGGTAACCTAGAGAGTCCAATAGCCCGCTAGTTAAGCTAGACAGTCCAAGTACCCGATAGGGAACCTACATAGTTCAAGTGCCCGCTGGGAACCTACATAGTCCAAGTGCTCGCTAGGCAACCTACATAGTCCAAGTGCCCGTTAGTTAACCTAGATAGTCAAAGTGCCTGCTAGGTAACCTAAATAGTCCAAGTGCCCGCTAGGGAACCTACATAGTCCAAGGGCCCAATAGGTAACCTACATAGTCCAATTGCCCGTTAGCTAACCTAGATAGTTGAAGTGTCCGCTAGTTAACCTACATAGTCCAAGTGCCCGTTCGTTAACCTAGATAGGCCAAGTGCCCGCTAGGTAACCTACACAGTCCAAGTGCCTGCTAGGTAACCTTGATAGTCCAAGTGCCTTCTAGTTAACCTACATAGTCCAAGTGCCCGCTAGGTAACATACATAGTCCAAGTGCCCACTATGTAACCTAAATAATCCAAATGCCCGCTAGTTAACCTAGATAATCCAAGTGCCCGCTTGTTAACCTAGATAGTCCAAGTGCCCGCTACTAAACCTAGATAGTCTAAGGGCCCGCTAGTTAATCTGCATAGTCCAGTGCCCGCTAGTTAACCTAGATAGTCCAAGTGCCCGCTAGTTAACCTAGATAGTCCAAGGGCCCGCTAGTTAATCTAGATAGTCCAAGTGCCCACTAGTTAACCTAGATAGTCCGAGTGCCCGCTAGTTAACCTAGATCGTCCAAGTGCCCGCTGGTTAACCTAGATAATCAAAGTGCCCGATAGTTAACCTACATAGTCCAAGGGCCAAATAGTTAACCTAGATAGTCCAAGTGCACGCTAGGGGACATACATAGTCCAAGTGCCCCCTAGGGAATCTACATAGTCCAAGTGCTCGCTAAGCAACCTACATAGTCCAAGTGCCCGTTAGTTAACCTAGATAGTCAAAGTGCCTTCTAGGTAACCTAAATAGTCCAAGTGCCCGCTAGGGAACCTACGTAGTCGAAGTGCCCACTAGGTAACCTAGATAGTCCAATTGCACGTTAGCTAACCTAGATAGTCGAAGTGTCCGCTAGTTAACCTACATAATCCAAATGCCCGCTAGTTAACCTAGATAGTCCAAGTGGCCGCTTGTTAACCTAGATAGTCCAAGTGCCCGCTAGTAAACCTAGATAGTCCAAGGGCCCGTTAGTTAACCTAGATAGTCCAAGTGCCCACTAGGGGACGTACATAGTCCAAGTGCCCGCGAGGTAACCTTGATAGTCCAAGTGCGCGCTAGGGTATGTACATAGTCCGAGTGCTGGCTAGGAAACCTAGATAATCCAAGTGCCCGCTAGTTAACCTACATAGTCCAAAGGCCCGCAAGTTAACCTACATAGTCCAAGGTCCGCTATTTAACCTAGATAGTCCAAGTGCCCGCTAGTTAACCTACGTAGTACAAGGGCCCGCTACTTGACCTAGATAGTCCACGTGCCCGCTCGTTAACCTAGATAGTCCAAGTGCCCACTAGTTAACCTAAGTAGTCCAAATGTCCGATAGGGATCCTACATAGTCCAAGTGCCCGCTACGTAACCTACATATCCAAGTGCCCGTTCGTTAACCTAGATAGTGAAAGTGCCCGCTAGGTAACCTAGACAGTCCAAGTGCCCGCTAGGTTACCTACATAGTCCAAGTGCCCGTTCGTTAACCTAGATAGTCCAAGTGCCCGCTAGTTAACCTAGATCGTCCAAGGGCCCTCTAGTTAACCTAGATAGTCCAAGTGCCCGCTAGGGGACGTACATAGTCCAAGTGCCCGCTAGGTAACCTAGATAGTCCATGTGCCCCCTAGGGTATGTACATAGTTCAAGTGCCCGCTAGGTAACCTAGATTGTCCAAGTGTCCGCTAGTTACCCTACATAGTCCAAGTGCCCGCTAGGTAACCTAGATAATCCAAGGTCCTGCTAGTTAACCTACATAGTCCAATGCCCGATAGGGAACCTACATAGTCCAAGTGCCCGCTGAGGAACCTACATAGTCCAAGTGCCCAATAGGGAACCTATATATTCCAAGTGCCAGTTAGGGAACCTACATACTCCACGTGCCCATAGGGAACCTATATAGTCCAAGTGCCCGCTAGGGAACCTACATAGTCCAAGTGCCCGTTAGTTAACCTAGATAGTCAAAGTGCCTGCTAGGTAACCTAAATATTCCAAGTGCTCTCTAGGGAACATACATAGTCCAAGTGCCCGTTAGTTAACCTAGATAGTCCAATTGCCCGTTAGCTAACCTAGATAGTCGAAGTGTCCGCTAGTTAACCTACATAGTCCAAGTGTCCGTTGGTTAACCTAGATAGTCCAAGTGCCCGCTAGGTAACCTAGAGTCCAAGTGCTCGCTAGTTAACCTACATAGTCCAAGTGCCCGCTAGGTAACCTACATAGTCCAAGGTCTCACTTGTTAACTTTGATAGTCCAAGTGCCTGCTAGTTAACCTAGATCTTCCAAGTGCCCGCGAGTTAACCTAGATTGTCCAAGTGCCTCCTACTTAACCTACATAGTCCAAGGGCCCACTAGTTAACCTAGATAATCCAAGTGTCCTCTAGTTAACCTACATAGTCCAAGTACCAGCAAGTTAACCTATATACAAAGTACCCGCTACGTAACCTAGATAGTCCAAGGGCACGCTAGTTAACCTACATAGTCCAAGTGCCCGCTAGGCAACCTAGATAGTCCAAGTGCCCACTAAGGAACCTACATAGTCCAAGTGCACGCTAGTTAACCTAGACAGTCCCAGTGCCCGCTAGGGAACTTACATAGTCCAAGTTCCCGCTTGGTAACCTAAATAGTCCAAATGCCCGCTAGGGAAACTACATAGTCCAAGTGCCCACTAGTTAACCTAGATAGTCCAAGTGCCCGCTAGTTAACCTAGATAGTCCAAGGGCCCGCTAGTTAATCTAGATAGGCCAAGTGCCCACTAGTTAACCTAGATAGTCCAAGTGCCCGCTAGTTAACCTAGATCGTCCAAGTGCCCGCTGGTTAACCTAGATAATCCAAGTGCCCGCTAGTTAACCTACATACTCCAAGTGCCCGCTTGTTAACCTACATAGTACAAGGGCCCGCTACTTGACCTAGATAGTCCAAGTGCCCGCTAGTTAACCTAGAGAGTCCAAGTGCCCGCTAGTTAACCTAAGTAGTCCAAATGTCCGATAGGGATCCTACATAGTCCAAGTGCCCGCTACGTAACCTACATATCCAAGTGCCCGTTCGTTAACCTAGATAGTCAAAGTGCCCGCTAGGTAACCTAGACAGTCCAAGTGCCCGCTAGGTTACCTACATAGTCCAAGTGCCCATTCGTTAACCTAGATAGTCCAAGTGCCCGCTAGTTAACCTAGATCGTCCAAGGGCCCTCTAGTTAACCTAGATAGTCCAAGTGCCCGCTAGGGGACGTACATAGTCCAAGTGCCCGCTAGGTAACCTAGATAGTCCAAGTGCCCCCTAGGGTATGTACATAGTTCGAGTGCCCGCTAGGTAACCTAGATTGTCCAAGTGTCCGCTAGTTAACCTACATAGTCCAATGCCCAATAGGGAACCTACATATTCCAAGTGCCCGCTGAGGAACCTACATAGTCCAAGTGCCCGATAGGGAACCTATATATTCCAAGTGCCAGTTAGGGAACCTACATACTCCACGTGCCCATAGGGAACCTATATAGTCCAAGTGCCCGATAGGGAACCTACATAGTCCAAGTGCCCGTTAGTTAACCTAGATAGTCAAAGTGCCTGCTAGGTAACCTAAATATTCCATGTGCTCTAAAGGGAACCTACATAATCCAAGTGCCCGTTAGTTAACCTAGATAGTCCAATTGCCCGTTAGCTAACCTAGATAGTCGAAGTGTCAGCTAGTTAACCTACATAGTCCAAGAGTCCGTCGGTTAACCTAGATAGTCCAAGTGCCCGCTAGGTACCCTAGAGTCCAAGTGCTCGCTAGTTAACCTACATAGTCCAAGTGCCCGCTAGGTAACCTATATAGTCCAAGTGCCCGCTAGGTAACCTACATAGTCCAAGGTCTCACTTGTTAACTTTGATAGTCCAAGTGCCTGCTAGTTAACCTAGATCGTCCAAGTGCCCGCGAGTTAACCTAGATTGTCCAAGTGCCTGCTACTTAACCTACATAGTCCAAGGGCCCACTAGTTAACCTAGATAATCCAAGTGTCCTCTAGTTAACCTACATAGTCCAAGTACCAGCAAGTTAACCTATATACAAAGTACCCGCTACGTAACCTAGATAGTCCAAGGGCACGCTAGTTAACCTACATAGTCCAAGTGCCCGCTAGGCAACCTAGATAGTCCAAGTGCCCACTAAGGAACCTACATAGTCCAAGTGCACGCTAGTTAACCTAGACAGTCCCAGTGCCCGCTAGGGAACTTACATAGTCCAAGTTCCCGCTTGGTAACCTAAATAGTCCAAATGCCCGCTAGGGAAACTACATAGTCCAAGTGCCCACTAGTTAACCTAGATAGTCCAAGTGCCTGCTAGTAAACCTACATAATCCATGGGCCCGCTAGTTAACCTACATAGTGCAAGGGATCGCTAGTTAACCTAGATCGTGCAAGTATCCGCTAGTTAACCTACATAGTCCACGTGCCCGGTAGGTAACCTAGATAGTCCTAGTGCCCGTTAGTTAACCTAGATGGTCCAAGGGCCACTAGGGGACGTACATAGTCCAAGTGCCCGCTAGTTAACCTACATAGTCCAAGGTCCGCTAGTTAACCTAGATAGTCCATGTGCCCGCTAGTTAACCTACATAGTACAAGGGCCCGCTAGTTGACCTTGATAGTCCAAGTTCCCGCTAGTTAACCTAGATAGTCAAAGTGCCCGCTAATTAACCTAAGTAGTACAAATGTCCGATAGGGATCCTACATAGTCAAAGTGCCCGCTAGTTAACCTACATAGTCCAAGTCCCCGCTAGGTAACCTAGGGAGTCCAAGTGACCATTATGTTACCTACATAGTCCAAGTGCCCGTCCGTTAACCTACATAGTCCAAGTGCCCGCTAGGTAACTTAGATAGCCCAAGTACCCGCTAGGGAACGTACATAGTCCAAGTGCCTTCTAGGTAACCTAGATAGTCCAAGTGCCCGCTAGTTAACCTACATACTCCAAGTGCCTGCTAGGTAAACTACATAGTCCAAGTGCCCATGAGGTAACCTAGACAGTCCAATTGCCCGCTAGTTAAGCTAGACAGTCCAAGTACCCGATAGGGAACCTACCTAGTCCAAGTGCCCGCTGGGAACCTACATAGTCCAAGTGCTCGCTAGTCAACCTACATAGTCCAAGTGCCCGTTAGTTAACCTAGATAGTCAAAGTGCCTGCTAGGTAACCTAAATAGTCCAAGTGCCCGCTAGGGAACCTACATAGTCCAAGTGCCCGCTAGGTAACCTAGATAGTCCAATTGCCCGTTAGCTAACCTAGGTAGTCGAAGTGTCCGCTAGTTAACCTACATAGTCCAAGTGCCCGTTCGTTAACCTAGATAGGCCAAGTGCCCGCTAGGTAACCTAGACAGTCCAAGTGCACGCTAGGTAACCTTGATAGTCCAAGTGCCTTCTAGTTAACCTACATAGTCCAAGTGCCCGCTAGGTAACATACATAGTCCAAGTGCCCACTATGTAACCTAAATAATCCAAATGCCCGCTAGTTAACCTAGATAGTCCAAGTGCCCGCTTGTTAACCTAGATAGTCCAAGTGCCCGCTAGTAAACCTAGATAGTCCAAGGGCCCGCTAGTTAATCTACATAGTCCAGTGCCCGCTAGTTAACCTAGATAGTCCAAGTGCCCGCTAGTTAACCTAGATAGTCCAAGGGCCCGCTAGTTAATCTAGATAGTCCAAGTGCCCACTAGTTAACCTAGATAGTCCAAGTGCCCGCTAGTTAACCTAGATCGTCCAAGTGCCCGCTGGTTAACCTAGATAATCCAAGTGCCCGATAGTTTACCTACATAGTCCAAGGGCCCAATAGTTAACCTAGATTGTCCTAGTGCCCGCTTGGGGACATACATAGTCCAAGTGCCCCCTAGGGAATCTACATAGTCCAAGTGCTCGCTAAGCAACCTACATAGTCCAAGTGCCCGTTAGTTAACCTAGATAGTCAAAGTGCCTGCTAGGTAACCTAAATAGTCCAAGTGCCCGCTAGGGAACCTACATAGTCGAAGTGAACACTAGGTAACCTAGATAGTCCAATTGCCCGTTAGCTAACCTAGATAGTCGAAGTGTCCGCTAGTTAACCTACATAATCCAAATGCCCGCTAGTTAACCTAGATAGTCCAAGTGCCCGCTTGTTAACCTAGATAGTACAAGTGCCCGCTAGTAAACCTAGATAGTCCAAGGGCCGCTAGTTAACCTACATAGTCCAAGTGCCCGTTCGTTAACCAAGATAGGCCAAGTGCCCACTAGGTAACCTAGACAGTCCAAGTGCCACTAGGTTACCTACATAGTCCAAGTGCACGTTCATTAACCTAGATAGTCCAAGTGCCCGCTGGTAATCTACATAGTCCAAGGGCCCGCTAGGTAACCTTGATAGTCCAAGCGCCTTCTAGCTAACCTACATAGTCCAAGTGCCCGCTAGGTAACCTACATAGTCCAAGTGCCCGTTAGTTAACCTAGATAGTCCAAGTGCCCACTAGGGGACGTACATAGTCCATGTGCCGGCTAGGTAACCTTGATAGTCCAAGTGCGCGCTAGGGTATGTACATAGTCCGAGTGCTGGCTAGGAAACCTAGATAATCCAAGTGCCCGCTAGTTAACCTACATAGTCCAAGGGCCCGCAAGTTATCCTACATAGTCCAAGGTCCGCTATTTAACCTATATACTCCAAGTGCCCGCTAGTTAACCTACATAGTACAAGGGCCCGCTACTTGACCTAGATAGTCCAAGTGCCCGCTAGTTAACCTAGAGAGTCCAAGTGCCCGCTAGTTAACCTAAGTAGTCCAAATGTCCGACAGGGATCCTACAGAGACCAAGTGCCCGCTACGTAACCTACATATCCAAGTGCCCGTTCGTTAACCTAGATAGTCAAAGTGCCCGCTAGGTAACCTAGACAGTCCAAGTGCCCGCTAGGTTACCTACATAGTCCAGTGCCCGCTAGTTAACCTCCATAGTCCAAGTGCCTGCTAGGTAAACTACATAGTCCAAGTGCCCACTAGGTAACCTAGACAGTCCAATTGCACGCTAGTTAACCTAGACAGTCCAAGTACCCGATAGGGAACCTACATAGTCCAAGTGCTCGCTAGGGAACCTATATAATCCAAGTGCTCGCTAGGCAACCTACATAGTCTAAGTGCCTGTTAGTTAACCTAGATAGTCAAAGTGCCTGCTAGGTAAACTACATAGTCCAAGTGCCCGCTAGGGAACCCACATAGTCCAAGTGTCCGCTGGGTAACCTAGATAGTCCAATTGCCCGTTAGCTAACCTAGATAGTCGAAGTGTCCGCTAGTTAACCTACATAGTCCAAGTGTCCGTTCGTTAACCTAGATAGGCCAATTGCCCTCTAGGTAACCTAGACAGTCCAAGTGCCCGCTAGGTTACCTACATAGTCCAAGTGCACGTTCGTTATCCTAGATAGTCCAAGTGCCCGCTGGTAACCTACATAATCCATGGGCCCGCTAGGTAATCTTGATAGTCCATGTGCCTTCTAGTTAACCTACATAGTCCAAGTGCCCGCTAGGTAACATACAAAGTCCAAGTGCCCACTAGGTAACCTAAGTAATCCTAATGCCCGCTAGGAAAACTACATAGTCCAAGTGCCCGCTAGTTAACCTAGATAGTCCAAGTGCCCGCTAGTAAACCTAGATAGTCCAAGGGCCCGCTAGTTAATCTAGATAGTCCAAGTGCCCGCTAGTTAACCTAGATAGTCCAAGTGCCCGCTAGTTAGCCTAGATAGTCCAAGGGACCGCTAGTTAATCTAGATAGTCCAAGTGCCCGCTAGTTAACCTAGATAGTCCAAGTGCCCGCTAGTTAACCTAGATCGTCCAAGGGCCCTCTAGTTAACCTAGATAGTCCAAGTGCCCGCTAGGGGACGTACATAGTCCAAGTGCCCTCTAGGTAACCTACATAGTCCAATGCCCGTTAGTTAACCTAGATAGTCCAAGTGCCCACTAGGGGACGTACATAGTCCAAGTGCCCGCTAGGTAACCTTGATAGTCCAAGTGCGCGCTAGGGTATGTACATAGTCCGAGTGCTGGCTAGGAAACCTAGATAATCCAAGTGCCCACTAGTTAACCTACATAGTCCAAGGGCCCGCAAGTTAACCTACATAGTCCAAGGTCCGCTATTTAACCTATATAGTCCAAGTGCCCGCTAGTTAACCTACATAGTACAAGGGCCCGCTACTTGACCTAGATAGTCCAAGTGCCCGCTAGTTAACCTAGATAGTCCAAGTGCCCGCTAGTTAACCTAAGTAGTCCAAATGTCCGATAGGGATCCTACATAGTCCAAGTGCCCGCTACGTAACCTACATATCCAAGTGCCCGTTCGTTAACCTAGATAGTCCAAGTGCCCGCTAGGTAACCTAGACAGTCCAAGTGCCCGCTAGGTTACCTACATAGTCCAAGTGCCCGTTCGTTAACCTAGATAGTCCAAGTGCCCACTAGGTTACCTAGACAGTCCAAGTGCCCGCTAGTTAACCTCCATAGTCCAAGTGCCTGCTAGGTAAACTACATAGTCCAAGTGCCCGCTAGTTAACCTAGACAGTCCAAGTACCCGATAGGGAACCTACATAGTCCAAGTGCTCGCTAGGGAACCTATATAATCCAAGTGCCTGTTAGTTAACCTAGATAGTCAAAGTGCCTGCTAGGTAACCTACATAGTCCAAGTGCCCGTTAGTTAACCTAGATAGTCCAAGTGCCCACTAGGGGACATACATAGTCCATGTGCCGGCTAGGTAACCTTGATAGTCCAAGTGCGCGCTAGGGTATGTACATAGTCCGAGTGCTGGCTAGGAAACCTAGATAATCCATGTGCCCGCTAGTTAACCTACATAGTCCAAGGGCCCGCAAGTTATCCTACATAGTCCAAGGTCCGCTATTTAACCTATATACTCCAAGTGCCCGCTAGTTAACCTACATAGTACAAGGGCCCGCTACTTGACCTAGATAGTCCAAGTGCCCGCTAGTTAACCTAGAGAGTCCAAGTGCCCGCTAGTTAACCTAAGTAGTCCAAATGTCCGACAGGGATCCTACAGAGACCAAGTGCCCGCTACGTAACCTACATATCCAAGTGCCCGTTCGTTAACCTAGATAGTCAAAGTGCCCGCTAGGTAACCTAGACAGTCCAAGTGCCCGCTAGGTTACCTACATAGTCCAAGTGCCCGTTAGTTAACCTAGATAGTCCAAGTGCCCGCTAGGTTACCTAGACAGTCCAAGTGCCCGCTAGTTAACCTCCATAGTCCAAGTGCCTGCTAGGTAAACTACATAGTCCAAGTGCCCACTAGGTAACCTAGACAGTCCAATTGCACGCTAGTTAACCTAGACAGTCCAAGTACCCGATAGGGAACCTACATAGTCCAAGTGCTCGCTAGGGAACCTATATAATCCAAGTGCTCGCTAGGCAACCTACATAGTCTAAGTGCCTGTTAGTTAACCTAGATAGTCAAAGTGCCTGCTAGGTAAACTACATAGTCCAAGTGCCCGCTAGGGAACCCACATAGTCCAAGTGTCCGCTGGGTAACCTAGATAGTCCAATTGCCCGTTAGCTAACCTAGATAGTCGAAGTGTCCGCTAGTTAACCTACATAGTCCAAGTGTCCGTTCGTTAACCTAGATAGGCCAAGTGCCCTCTAGGTAACCTAGACAGTCCAAGTGCCCGCTAGGTTACCTACATAGTCCAAGTGCACGTTCGTTATCCTAGATAGTCCAAGTGCCCGCTGGTAACCTACATAATCCATGGGCCCGCTAGGTAATCTTGATAGTCCATGTGCCTTCTAGTTAACCTACATAGTCCAAGTGCCCGCTAGGTAACATACATAGTCCAAGTGCCCACTAGGTAACCTAAGTAATCCTAATGCCCGCTAGGAAAACTACATAGTCCAAGTGCCCGCTAGTTAACCTAGATAGTCCAAGTGCCCGCTAGTAAACCTAGATAGTCCAAGGGCCCGCTAGTTAATCTAGATAGTCCAAGTGCCCGCTAGTTAACCTAGATAGTCCAAGTGCCCGCTAGTTAGCCTAGATAGTCCAAGGGACCGCTAGTTAATCTAGATAGTCCAAGTGCCCGCTAGTTAACCTAGATAGTCCAAGTGCCCGCTAGTTAACCTAGATCGTCCAAGGGCCCTCTAGTTAACCTAGATAGTCCAAGTGCCCGCTAGGGGACGTACATAGTCCAAGTGCCCTCTAGGTAACCTACATAGTCCAATGCCCGTTAGTTAACCTAGATAGTCCAAGTGCCCACTAGGGGACGTACATAGTCCAAGTGCCCGCTAGGTAACCTTGATAGTCCAAGTGCGCGCTAGGGTATGTACATAGTCCGAGTGCTGGCTAGGAAACCTAGATAATCCAAGTGCCCACTAGTTAACCTACATAGTCCAAGGGCCCGCAAGTTAACCTACATAGTCCAAGGTCCGCTATTTAACCTATATAGTCCAAGTGCCCGCTAGTTAACCAACATAGTACAAGGGCCCGCTACTTGACCTAGATAGTCCAAGTGCCCGCTAGTTAACCTAGATAGTCCAAGTGCCCGCTAGTTAACCTAAGTAGTCCAAATGTCCGATAGGGATCCTACATAGTCCAAGTGCCCGCTACGTAACCTACATATCCAAGTGCCCGTTCGTTAACCTAGATAGTCCAAGTGCCCGCTAGGTAACCTAGACAGTCCAAGTGCCCGCTAGGTTACCTATATAGTCCAAGTGCCCGTTCGTTAACCTAGATAGTCCAAGTGCCCGCTAGGTTACCTAGACAGTCCAAGTGCCCGCTAGTTAACCTCCATAGTCCAAGTGCCTGCTAGGTAAACTACATAGTCCAAGTGCCCGCTAGTTAACCTAGACAGTCCAAGTACCCGATAGGGAACCTACATAGTCCAAGTGCTCGCTAGGGAACCTATATAATCCAAGTGCCTGTTAGTTAACCTAGATAGTCAAAGTGCCTGCTAGGTAACCTAAATAGTCCAAGTGCCCGCTAGGGAACCTACATAGTCCAAGTGTCCGCTAGGTAACCTAGATAGTCAAATTGCCCGTTAGCTAACCTAGATAGTCGAAGTGTCCGCTAGTTAACCTACATAGTCCAAGTGTCCGTTCGTTAACCTAGATAGGCCAAGTGCCCTCTAGGTAACCTAGACAGTCCAAGTGCCCGCTAGGTTACCTACATAGTCCAAGTGCACATTCGTTAACCTAGAGAGTCCATGTGCCCGCTGGCAACCTACATAATCCAAGGGCCCGCTAGGTAATCTTGATAGTCCAAGTGCCTTCTAGTTAACCTATATAGTCCAAGTGCCCGCTTGGTAACCTACATAGTCCAAGTGCCCGCTAGGTAACCTAAGTAATCCTAATGCCCGCTAGGAAAACTACATAGTCCAAATGCCCGCTAGGTAACCTAGACAGTCCAAGTGCCCGCTAGGTAACCTTGATAGTCCAAATGCCTTCTAGTTAACCTACATAGTCCAAGTGCCCGCTAGGTAACATACATATTCCAAGTGCCCACTATGCAACCTAAATAATCCAAATGCCCGCTAGTTAACCTACATAGTCCAAGTGTCCGTTCGTTAACCTAGATAGGCCAAGTGCCCTCTAGGTAACCTAGACAGTCCAAGTGCCCGCTAGGTTACCTACATAGTCCAAGTGCACGTTCGTTAACCTAGATAGTCCAAGTGCCCGCTGGTAACCTACATAATCCAAGGGCCCGCTAGGTAATCTTGATAGTCCAAGTGCCTTCCAGTTAACCTACATAGTCCAAGTGCCCGCTAGGTAACCTACATAGTCCAAGTGCCCACTAGGTAACCTAAGTAATCCTAATGCCCGCTAGGAAAACTACATAGTCCAAGTGCCCGCTAGTTAACCTAGATAGTCCGAGTGCCCGCTAGTAAACCTAGATAGTCCAAGGGCCCGCTAGTTAATCTAGACAGTCCAAGTGCCCGCTAGTTAAACTAGATAGTCCAAGTGCCCGCTAGTTAACCTAGATAGTCCAAGGGACCGCTAGTTAATCTAGATAGTCCAAGTGCCCGCTAGTTAACCTAGATAGTCCAAGTGCCCGCTAGTTAACCTAGATCGTCCAAGGGCCCTCTAGTTAACCTAGATAGTCCAAGTGCCCGCTTGGGGACGTACATACTCCAAGTGCCATCTAGGTAACCTACATTGTCCAATGCCCGTTAGTTAACCTAGATAGTCCAAGTGCCCACTAGGGGACGTACATAGTCCAAGTGCCCGCTAGGTAACCTTGATAGTCCAAGTGCGCGCTAGGGTATGTACATAGTCCGAGTGCTGGCTAGGAAACCTAGATAATCCAAGTGCCCACTAGTTAACCTACATAGTCCAAGGGCCCGCAAGTTATCCTACATAGTCCAAGGTCCGCTATTTAACCTATATAGTCCAAGTGCCCGCTAGTTAACCTACATAGTACAAGGGCCCGCTACTTGACCTAGATAGTCCAAGTGCCCGCTAGTTAACCTAGATAGTCCAAGTGCCCGCTAGTTAACCTAAGTAGTCCAAATGTCCGATAGGGATCCTACATAGTCCAAGTGCCCGCTACGTAACCTACATATCCAAGTGCCCGTTCGTTAACCTAGATAGTCAAAGTGCCCGCTAGGTTACCTACATAGTCCAAGTGCCCGTTCGTTAACCTAGATAGTCCAAGTGCCCGCTAGGTTACCTAGACAGTCCAAGTGCCCGCTAGTTAACCTCCATAGTCCAAGTGCCTGCTAGGTAAACTACATAGTCCAAGTGCCCACTAGGTAACCTAGACAGTCAAATTGCCCGCTAGTTAACCTAGACAGTCCAAGTACCCGATAGGGAACCAACATAGTCCAAGTGCTCGCTAGGGAACCTATATAGTCCAAGTGCTCACTAGGCAACCTACATAGTCTAAGTGCCTGTTAGTTAACCTAGATAGTCAAAATGCCTGCTAGGTAAACTACATAGTCCAAGTGCCCGCTAGGGAACCCACATAGTCCAAGTGTCCTCTGGGTAACCTAGATCGTCCAATTGCCCGTTAGCTAACCTAGATAGTCGAAGTGTCCGCTAGTTAACCTACATAGTCCAAGTGTCCGTTCGTTAACCTAGATAGGCCAAGTGCCCTCTAGGTAACCTAGACAGTCCAAGTGCCCGCTAGGTTACGTACATAGTCCAAGTGCACGTTCGTTAACCTAGATAGTCCAAGTGCCCGCTGGTAACCTACATAATCCACGGGCCCACTAGGTAATCTTGATAGTCCAAGTGCCTTCTAGTTAACCTACATAGTCCAAGTGCCCGCTAGGTAACCTACATAGTCCAAGTGCCCACTTGGTAACCTAAGTAATCCTAATGCCCGCTAGGAAAACTACAAAGTCCAAGTGCCCGCTAGTTAACCTAGATAGTCCAAGTGCCCGCTAGTAAACCTAGATAGTCCAAGGGCCCGCTAGTTAATCTAGATAGTCCAAGTGCCCGCTAGTTAACCTAGATAGTCAAAGTGCCCGCTAGTTAACCTAGATAGTCCAAGGGACCGCTAGTTAATCTAGATAGTCCAAGTGCCCTCTAGTTAACCTAGATAGTCCAAGTGCCCGCTAGTTAACCTCGATCGTCCCAGGGCCCTCTAGTTAACCTAGATAGTCCAAGTGCCCGCTAGGGGACGTACATAGTCCAAGTGCCCTCTAGGTAACCTACATAGTCCAATGCCCGCTAGTTAACCTAGATAGTCCAAGTGCCCACTAGTGGACGTACATAGTCCAAGGCCTGCTAGGTAACCTTGATAGTCCAAGTGCGCGCTAGGGTATGTACATAGTCCGAGTGCTGGCTAGGAAACCTAGATAATCCAAGTGCCCACTAGTTAACCTACATAGTACAAGGGCCCGCAAGTTAACCTACATAGTCCAAGGTCCGCTATTTAACCTATATAGTCCAAGTGCCCGCTAGTTAACCTACATAGTACAAGGGCCCGCTACTTGACCTAGATAGTCCAAGTGCCCGCGAGTTAACCTAGATAGTCCAAGTGCCCGCTAGTTAACCTAAGTAGTCCAAATGTCCGATAGGGATCCTACATAGTCCAAGTGCCCGCTACGTAACCTACATATCCAAGTGCCCGTTCGTTAACCTAGACAGTCCAAGTACCCGATAGGGAACCTCCATAGTCCAAGTGCTCGCTAGGGAACCTATATAGTCCAAGTGCCTGTTAGTTAACCTAGATAGTCAAAGTGCCTGCTAGGTAACCTAAATAGTACAAGTGCCCGCTAGGGAACCTACATAGTCCAAGTGTCCGCTAGGTAACCTAGATAGTCCAATTGCCCGTTAGCTAACCTAGATAGTCGAAGTGTCCGCTAGTTAACCTACATAGTCCAAGTGTCCGTTGGTTAACCTAGATAGGCCAAGTGCCCTCTAGGTAACCTAGACAGTCCAAGTGCCCGCTAGGTTACCTACATAGTCCAAGTGCACGTTCGTTAACCTAGATAGTCCAAGTGCCCGCTGGTAACCTACATAATCCAAGGGCCCGCTAGGTAATCTTGATAGTCCAAGTGCCTTCCAGTTAACCTACATAGTCCAAGTGCCCGCTAGGTAACCGACATAGTCCAAGTGCCCACTAGGTAACCTAAGTAATCCTAATGCCCGCTAGGAAAACTACATAGTCCAAGTGCCCGCTAGTTAACCTAGATAGTCCAAGTGCCCGCTAGTAAACCTAGATAGTCCAAGGGCCCGCTAGTTAATCTAGATAGTCCAAGTGCCCGCTAGTTAACCTAGATTGTCCAAGTGCCCGCTAGTTAACCTAGATAGTCCAAGTGCCCGCTAGTTAACCTAAGTAGTCCAAATGTCCGATAGGGATCCTACATAGCCCAAGTGCCCGCTACGTAACCTACATATCCAAGTGCCCGTTCGTTAACCTAGATAGTCCAAGTGCCCGCTAGGTAACCTAGACAGTCCAAGTGCCCGCTAGGTTACCTACATAGTCCAAGTGCCCGTTCGTTAACCTAGATAGTCCAAGTGCCCGCTAGGTTACCTAGACAGTCCAAGTGCCCGCTAGTTAACCTCCATAGTCCAAATGCCTGCTAGGTAAACTACATAGTCCAAGTGCCCACTAGGTAACCTAGACAGTCCTATTGCCCGCTAGTTAACCTAGACAGTCCAAGTACCCGATAGGGAACCTACATAGTCCAAGTGCTCGCTAGGGAACCTATATAGTCCAAGTGCTCGCTAGGCAACCTACATAGTCCAAGTGCCTGTTAGTTGACCTAGATAGTCAAAGTGCCTGCTAGGTAACCTAAATAGTCCAAGTGCCCGCTAGGGAACCTACATAGTCCAAGTGTCCGCTAGGTAACCTAGATAGTCCAATTGCCCGTTAGCTAACCTAGATAGTCGAAGTGTCCGCTAGTTAACCTACATAGTCCAAGTGTCCGTTCGTTAACCTAGATAGGCCAAGTGCCCTCTAGGTAACCTAGACAGTCCAAGTGCCCGCTAGGTTACCTACATAGTCCAAGTGCACGTTCGTTAACCTATATAGTCCAAGTGCCCGCTGGCAACCTACATAATCCAAGGGCCTGCTAGGTAATCTTGATAGTCCAAGTGCCTTCTAGTTAACCTACATAGTCCAAGTGCCCGCTAGGTAACCTACATAGTCCAAGTGCCCACTAGGTCACCTAAGTAATCCTAATGCCCGCTAGGAAAACTACATAGTCCAAGTGCCCGCTAGGTAACCTAGACAGTCCAAGTGCCCGCTAGGTAACCTTGATAGTCCAAGTGCCTTCTAGTTAACCTACATAGTCCAAGTGCGCGCTAGGTAACATACATAGTCCAAGTGCCCACTATGTAACCTAAATAATCCAAATGCCCGCTAGTTAACCTAGATAGTCCAAGTGCCCGCTTGTTAACCTAGATAGTCCAAGTGCCCGCAAGTAAACCTAGATAGTCCAAGGGCCCGCTAGTTAATCTACATAGTCCAGTGCCCGCTAGTTAACCTAGATAGTCCAAGTTCCCGCTAGTTAACTTAGATAGTCCAAGGGCCCGCTAGTTAATCTAGATAGTCCAAGTGCCCACTAGTTAACCTAGATAGTCCAAGTGCCCGCTAGTTAACCTAGATCGTCCAAGTGCCCGCTGGTTAACCTAGATAATCAAAGTGCCCGATAGTTAACCTACATAGTCCAAGGGCCCAATAGTTAACCTAGATTGTCCTAGTGCCCGCTTGGGGAAATACATAGTCCAAGTGCCCCCTAGGGAATCTACATAGTCCAAGTGCTCGCTAAGCAACCTACATAGTCCAAGTGCCCGTTAGTTAACCTAGATAGTCAAAGTGCCTGCTAGGTAACCTAAATAGTCCAAGTGCCCGCTAGGGAACCTACATAGTCGAAGTGCCCACTAGGTAACCTAGATAGTCCAATTGCCCATTAGCTAACCTAGATAGTCGAAGTGTCCGCTAGTTAACCTACATAATCCAAATGCCCGCTAGTTAACCTAGATAGTCCAACTGCCCGCTTGTTAACCTAGATAGTCCAAGTGCCCGCTAGTAAACCTAGATAGTCCAAGGCCCGCTAGTTAACCTACATAGTCCAAGTGCCCGTTCGTTAACCTAGATAGGCCAAGTGCCCACTAGGTAACCTAGACAGTCCAAGTGCCCACTAGGTTACCTACATAGTCCAAGTGCACGTTCATTAACCTAGATAGTCCAAGTGCCCGCTGGTAATCTACATATTCCAAGGGCCCGCTAGGTAACCTTGATATTCCAAGCGCCTTCTAGTTAACCTACATAGTCCAAGTGCCCGCTAGGTAACCTACATAGTCCAAGTGCCCGTTAGTTAACCTAGATAGTCCAAGTGCCCACTAGGGGACGTACATAGTCCAAGTGCCCGCTAGGTAACCTTGATAGTCCAAGTGCGCGCTAGGGTATGTACATAGTCCGAGTGCTGGCTAGGAAACCTAGATAATCCAAGTGCCCGCTAGTTAACCTACATAGTACAAGGGCCCGCAAGTTAACCTACATAGTCCAAGGTCCGCTATTTAACGTATATAGACCAAGTGCCCGCTAGTTAACCTACATAGTACAAGGGCCCGCTACTTGACCTAGATAGTCCAAGTGCCCGCTAGTTAACCTAGATAGTCCAAGTGCCCGCTAGTTAACCTAAGTAGTCCAAATGTCCGATAGGGATCCTACATAGTCCAAGTGCCCGTTCGTTAACCTAGATAGTCAAAGTGCCCGCTAGGTAACCTAGACAGTCCAAGTGCCCGCTAGGTTACCTACATAGTCCAAGTGCCCGTTCGTTAACCTAGATAGTCCAAGTGCCCGCTAGGTTACCTAGACAGTCCAAGTGCCCGCTAGTTAACCTCCATAGTCCAAGTGCCTGCTAGGTAAACTACATAGTCCAAGTGCCCACTAGGTAACCTAGACAGTCCAATTGCCCGCTAGTTAACCTAGACAGTCCAAGTACCCGATAGGGAACCTACATAGTCCAAGTGCTCGCTAGGGAACCTATATAGTCCAAGTGCTCGCTAGGCAACCTACATAGTCTAAGTGCCTGTTAGTTAACCTAGATAGTCAAAGTGCCTGCTAGGTAAACTACATAGTCCAAGTGCCCGCTAGGGAACCCACATAGTCCAAGTGTCCGCTGGGTAACCTAGATAGTCCAATTGCCCGTTAGCTAACCTAGATAGTCGAAGTGTCCGCTAGTTAACCTACATAGTCCAAGTGTCCGTTCGTTAACCTAGATAGGCCAAGTGCCCTCTAGGTAACCTAGACAGTCCAAGTGCCCGCTAGGTTACCTACATAGTCCAAGTGCACGTTCGTTAACCTAGATAGTCCAAGTGCCCGCTGGTAACCTACATAATCCAAGGGCCCGCTAGGTAATCTTGATAGTCCAAGTGCCTTCTAGTTAACCTACATAGTCCAAGTGCCCGCTAGGTAACCTACATAGTCCAAGTGCCCACTAGGTAACCTAAGTAATCCTAATGCCCGCTAGGAAAACTACATAGTCCAAGTGCCCGCTAGTTAACCTAGATAGTCCAAGTGCCCGCTAGTAAACCTAGATAGTCCAAGGCCCGCTAGTTAACCTACATAGTCCAAGTGCCCGTTCGTTAACCTAGATAGGCCAAGTGCCCACTAGGTAACCTAGACAGTCCAAGTGCCCACTAGGTTACCTACATAGTCCAAGTGCACGTTCATTAACCTAGATAGTCCAAGTGCCCGCTGGTAATCTACATATTCCAAGGGCCCGCTAGGTAACCTTGATATTCCAAGCGCCTTCTCGTTAACCTACATAGTCCAAGTGCCCGCTAGGTAACCTACATAGTCCAAGTGCCCGTTAGTTAACCTAGATAGTCCAAGTGCCCACTAGGGGACATACATAGTCCAAGTGCCCGCTAGGTAACCTTGATAGTCCAAGTGCGCGCTAGGGTATGTACATAGTCCGAGTGCTGGCTAGGAAACCTAGATAATCCAAGTGCCCGCTAGTTAACCTACATAGTACAAGGGCCCGCAAGTTAACCTACATAGTCCAAGGTCCGCTATTTAACGTATATAGTCCAAGTGCCCGCTAGTTAACCTACATATTACAAGGGCCCGCTACTTGACCTAGATAGTCCAAGTGCCCGCTACTTAACCTAGATAGTCCAAGTGCCCGCTAGTTAACCTAAGTAGTCCAAATGTCCGATAGGGATCCTACATAGTCCAAGTGCCCGCTACGTAACCTACATATCCAAGTGCCCGTTCGTTAACCTAGATAGTCAAAGTGCCCGCTAGGTAACCTAGACAGTCCAAGTGCCCGCTAGGTTACCTACATAGTCCAAGTGCCCGTTCGTTAACCTAGATAGTCCAAGTGCCCGCTAGGTTACCTAGACAGTCCAAGTGCCCGCTAGTTAACCTCCATAGTCCAAGTGCCTGCTAGGTAAACTACATAGTCCAAGTGCCCACTAGGTAACCTAGACAGTCCAATTGCCCGCTAGTTAACCTAGACAGTCCAAGTACCCGATAGGGAACCTACATAGTCCAAGTGCTCGCTAGGGAACCTATATAGTCCAAGTGCTCGCTAGGCAACCTACATAGTCTAAGTGCCTGTTAGTTAACCTAGATAGTCAAAGTGCCTGCTAGGTAAACTACATAGTCCAAGTGCCCGCTAGGGAACCCACATAGTCCAAGTGTCCGCTGGGTAACCTAGATAGTCCAATTGCCCGTTAGCTAACCTAGATAGTCGAAGTGTCCGCTAGTTAACCTACATAGTCCAAGTGTCCGTTCGTTAGCCTAGATAGGCCAAGTGCCCTCTAGGTAACCTAGACAGTCCAAGTGCCCGCTAGGTTACCTACATAGTCCAAGTGCACGTTCGTTAACCTAGATAGTCCAAGTGCCCGCTGGTAACCTACATAATCCAAGGGCCCGCTAGGTAATCTTGATAGTCCAAGTGCCTTCTAGTTAACCTACATAGTCCAAGTGCCCACTAGGTAACCTAAGTAATCCTAATGCCCGCTAGGAAAACTACATAGTCCAAGTGCCCGCTAGTTAACCTAGATAGTCCAAGTGCCCGCTAGTAAACCTAGATAGTCCAAGGGTCCGCTAGTTAATCTAGATAGTCCAAGTGCCCGCTAGTTAACCTAGATAGTCCAAGTGCCCGCTAGTTAACCTAGATAGTCCAAGGGACCGCTAGTTAATCTAGATAGTCCAAGTGCCCGCTAGTTAACCTAGATAGTCCAAGTGCCCGCTAGTTAACCTAGATCGTCCAAGGGTCCTCTAGTTAACCTAGATAGTCCAAGTGCCCGCTAGGGGACGTACATAGTCCAAGTGCCCTCTAGGTAACCTACATAGTCCAATGCCCGTTAGTTAACCTAGATAGTCCAAGTGCCCACTAGGGGACGTACATAGTCCAAGTGCCGCTAGGTAACCTTGATAGTCCAAGTGCGCGCTAGGGTATGTACATAGTCCGAGTGCTGGCTAGGAAACCTAGATAATCCAAGTGCCCACTAGTTAACCTACATAGTCCAAGGGCCCGCAAGTTAACCTACATAGTCCAAGGTCCGCTATTTAACCTATATAGTCCAAGTGCCCGCTAGTTAACCTACATAGTACAAGGGCCCGCTACTTGACCTAGATAGTCCAAGTGCCCGCTAGTTAACCTAGATAGTCCAAGTGCCCGCTAGTTAACCTAAGTAGTCCAAATGTCCGATAGGGATCCTACATAGTCCAAGTGCCCGCTACGTAACCTACATATCCAAGTGCCCGTTCGTTAACCTAGATAGTCCAAGTGCCCGCTAGGTAACCTAGACAGTCCAAGTGCCCCCTAGGTTACCTACATAGTCCAAGTGCCCGTTCGTTAACCTAGATAGTCCAAGTGCCCGCTAGGTTACCTAGACAGTCCAAGTGCCCGCTAGTTAACCTCCATAGTCCAAGTGCCTGCTAGGTAAACTACATAGTCCAAGTGCCCACTAGGTAACCTAGACAGTCCAATTGCCCGCTAGTTAACCTAGACAGTCCAAGTACCCGATAGGGAACCTACATAGTCCAAGTGCTCGCTAGGGAACCTATATAGTCCAAGTGCTCGCTAGGCAACCTACATAGTCTAAGTGCCTGTTAGTTAACCTAGATAGTCAAAGTGCCTGCTAGGTAAACTACATAGTCCAAGTGCCCGCTAGGGAACCCACATAGTCCAAGTGTCCGCTGGGTAACCTAGATAGTCCAATTGCCCTTTAGCTAACCTAGATAGTCGAAGTGTCCGCTAGTTAACCTACATAGTCCAAGTGTCCGTTTGTTAACCTAGATAGGCCAAGTGCCCTCTAGGTAACCTAGACAGTCCAAGAGCCCGCTAGGTTACCTACATAGTCCAAGTGCACGTTCGTTAAACTAGATAGTCCAAGTGCCCGCTGGTAACCTACATAATCCAAGGGCCCGCTAGGTAATCTTGATAGTCCAAGTGCCTTCTAGTTAACCTACATAGTCCACATGCCCGCTAGGTAACCTACATAGTCCAAGTGCCCACTAGGTAACCTAAGTAATCCTAATGCCCGCTAGGAAAACTACATAGTCCAAGTGCCCGCTAGTTAACCTAGATAGTCCAAGTGCCCGCTAGTAAACCTAGATAGTCCAAGGGTCCGCTAGTTAATCTAGATAGTCCAAGTGCCCGCTAGTTAACCTTTGATAGTCCAAGTGCCCGCTAGTTAACCTAGGTAGTCCAAGGGACCGCTAGTTAATCTAGATAGTCCAAGTGCCCGCTAGTTAACCTAGATAGTCCAAGTGCCCGCTAGTTAACCTAGATCGTCCAAGGGTCCTCTAGTTAACCTAGATAGTCCAAGTGCCCGCTAGGGGACGTACATAGTCCAAGTGCCCTCTAGGTAACCTACATAGTCCAATGCCCGTTAGTTAACCTAGATAGTCCAAGTGCCCACTAGGGGACGTACATAGTCCAAGTGCCGCTAGGTAACCTTGATAGTCCAAGTGCGCGCTAGGGTATGTACATAGTCCGAGTGCTGGCTAGGAAACCTAGATAATCCAAGTGCCCACTAGTTAACCTACATAGTCCAAGGGCCCGCAAGTTAACCTACATAGTCCAAGGTCCGCTATTTAACCTATATAGTCCAAGTGCCCGCTAGTTAACCTACATAGTACAAGGGCCCGCTACTTGACCTAGATAGTCCAAGTGCCCGCTAGTTAACCTAGATAGTCCAAGTGCCCGCTAGTTAACCTAAGTAGTCCAAATGTCCGATAGGGATGCTACATAGTCCAAGTGCCCGCTACGTAACCTACATATCCAAGTGCCCGTTCGTTAACCTAGATAGTCCAAGTGCCCGCTAGGTAACCTAGACAGTCCAAGTGCCCGCTAGGTTACCTACATAGTCCAAGTGCCCGTTCGTTAACCTAGATAGTCCAAGTGCCCGCTAGGTTACCTAGACAGTCCAAGTGCCCGCTAGTTAACCTCCATAGTCCAAGTGCCTGCTAGGTAAACTACATAGTCCAAGTGCCCACTAGGTAACCTAGACAGTCCAATTGCCCGCTAGTTAACTTAGACAGTCCAAGTACCCGATAGGGAACCTACATAGTCCAAGTGCTCGCTAGGCAACCTACATAGTCCAAGTGCCTGTTAGTTAACCTAGATAGTCAAAGTGCCTATTAGGTAACCTAAATAGTCCAAGTGCCCGCTAGGGAACCTACATAGTCCAAGTGTCCGCTAGGTAACCTAGATAGTCCAATTGCCCGTTATTTAACCTAGATAGTCGAAGTGTCCGCTAGTTAACCTACATAGTCCAAGTGTCCGTTCGTTAACCTAGATAGGCCAAGTGTCCTCTAGGTAACCTAGACAGTCCAAGTGCCCGCTAGGTTACCTACATAGTCCAAGTGCACGTTCGTTAACCTAGATAGTCCAAGTGCCCGCTGGTAACCTACATAATCCAAGGGCCCGCTAGGTAATCTTGATAGTTCAAGTGCCTTCTAGTTAACCTACATAGTCCAAGTGCCCGCTAGGTAACCTACATAGTCCAAGCGCCCACTAGGTAACCTAAGGAATCCTAATGCCCGCTAGGAAAACTACATAGTCCAAGTGCCCGCTAGTTAACCTAGATAGTCCAAGTGCCCGCTAGTAAACCTAGATAGTACAAGGGCCCGCTAGTTAATCTAGATAGTCCAAGTGCCCGCTAGTTAACCTAGATAGTCCAAGTGCCTTCTAGTTAACCTAGATAGTTCAAGGGACCGCTAGTTAATCTAGATAGTCCAAGTGCCCGCTAGTAAACCTAGATAGTCCAAGTGCCCGCTAGTTAGCCTAGATCGTCCAAGGGCCCTCTAGTTAACCTAGATAGTCCAAGTGCCCGCTAGGGGACGTACATAGTCCCAGTGCCCGCTAGTTAACCTAGATAGTCCAAGTGCCCGCTAGTTAACCTAGATAGTTCAAGGGACCGCTAGTTAATCTAGATAGTCCAAGTGCCCGCTAGTAAACCTAGATAGTCCAAGTGCCCGCTAGTTAGCCTAGATCGTCCAAGGGCCCTCTAGTTAACCTAGATAGTCCAAGTGCCCGCTAGGGGACGTACATAGTCCCAGTGCCCGCTAGGTAACCAAGATAGTCCAAGTGCCCCCTAGGGTATGTACATAGTTCAAGTGCCCGCTAGGTAACCTAGATTGTCCAAGTGTCCGCTAGTTACCCTACATAGTCCAAGTGCCCGCTAGGTAACCTAGATAGTCCAAGGTCCTGCTAGTTAACCTACATAGTCCAATACCCGATAGGGAACCTACATAGTCCAAGTGCCCCCTGAGGAACCTACATAGTCCAAGTGCCCGATAGGGAACCTATATATTCCAAGTGCCAGTTAGGGAACCTACATACTCCACGTGCCCATAGGGAACCTATATAGTCCAAGTGCCCGCTAGGGAACCTACATAGTCCAAGTGCCCGTTAGTTAACCTAGATAGTCAAAGTGCCTGCTAGGTAACCTAAATAGTCCAAGTGCTCTCTAGGGAACCTACATAGTCCAAGTGCCCGTTAGTTAACCTAGATAGTCCAATTGCCCGTTAGCTAACCTAGATAGTCGAAGTGTCCGCTAGTTAACCTACATAGTCCAAGTGTCCATTGGTTAACCTAGATAGTCCATTGCCCGCTAGGTCACCTAGAGTACAAGTGCTCGCTAGTTAACCTACATAGTCCAAGTGCCCGCTAGGTAACCTATATAGTCCAAGTGCCCGCTAGGTAACCTGCATAGTCCAAGGTCTCACTTGTTAACTTTGATAGTCCAAGTGCCTGCTAGTTAACCTAGATCTTCCAAGTGCCCGCGAGTTAACCTAGATTGTCCAAGTGCCTGCTACTTAACCTACATAGTCCAAGGGCCCACTGGTTAACCTAGATAATCCAAGTGTCCTTTAGTTAACCTACATAGTCCAAGTACCAGCTAGTTAACCTATATACAAAGTGCCCGCTACGTAACCTAGATAGTCCAAGGGCACGCTAGTTAACCTACATAGTCCAAGTGCCCGCTAGGCAACCTAGATAGTCCAAGTGCCCACTAAGGAACCTACATAGTCCAAGTGCACGCTAGTTAACCTAGACAGTCCCAGTGCCCGCTAGGGAACTTACATAGTCCAAGTTCCCGCTTGGTAACCTAAATAGTCCAAATGCCCACTAGGGAAACTACATAGTCAAAGTGCCCACTAGTTAACCTAGATAGTCCAAGTGCCTGCTAGTAAACCTACATAATCCATGGGCCCGCTAGTTAACCTACATAGTGCAAGGGCCCGCTAGTTAACCTATATCGTGCAAGTGTCCGCTAGTTAACCTACATAGTCCACGTACCCGGTAGGTAACCTAGATAATCCTAGTGCCCGTTAGTTAACCTAGATGGTCCAAGGGCCCACTAGGGGACGTACATAGTCCAAGTGCCCGCTAGTTAACCTACATACTCCAAGGTCCGCTAGTTAACCTAGATAGTCCAAGTGCCCGCTACTTAACCTACATAGTACAAGGGCCCGCTAGTTGACCTTGATATTCCAAGTTCCCGCTAGTTAACCTAGATAGTCAAAGTGCCCGCTAATTAACCTAAGTAGTACAAATGTCCCATAGGGATCCTACATAGTCCAAGTGCCCGCTACGTAACCTACATATCCAAGTGCCCGTTCGTTAACCTAGATAGTCAAAGTGCCCGCTAGGTAACCTAGACAGTCCAAGTGCCTGCTAGGTTACCTACATAGTCCAAGTGCCCGTTCGTTAACCTAGATAGTCCAAGTGCCCGCTAGTTAACCTAGATCGTCCAAGGGCCCTCTAGTTAACCTAGATAGTTCATGTGCCCTCTAGGGGACGTACATAGTCCAAGTGCCCGCTAGGTAACCTAGATAGTCAAAGTGCCCCCCAGGGTATGTACATAGTTCAAGTGCCCGCTAGGTAACCTAGATTGTCCAAGTGTCCGCTAGTTACCCTACATAGTCCAATTGCCCGCTAGGTAACCTAGATAGTCCAAGGTCCTGCTAGTTAACCTACATAGTCCAATCCCCGATAGGGTACCTACATAGTCCAAGTGCCCGCTGAGGAACCTACATAGTCCAAGTGCCCGATAGGGAACCTATATATTCCAAGTGCCAGTTAGGGAACCTACATACTCCACGTGCCCATAGGGAACCTATATAGTCCAAGTGCCCGCCAGGGAACCTACATAGTCCAAGTGCCCGTTAGTTAACCTAGATAGTCAAAGTGCCTGCTAGGTAACCTGAATAGTCCAAGTGCTCTCTTGGGAACCTACATAGTCCAAGTGCCCGTTAGTTAACCTACATAGTCCAATTGCCCGTTAGCTAACCTAGATAGTCGAAGTGTCCGCTAGTTAACCTACATAGTCCAAGTGTCCGTTGGTTAACCTACATAGTCCAAGTGCACGCTAGGTAACCTAGAGTCCAAGTGCTCGCTAGTTAACCTACATAGTCCAAGTGCCCGCTAGGTAACCTATATAGTCCATGTGCCCGCTAGGTAACCTACATAGTCCAAGGTCTCACTTGTTAACTTTGATAGTCCAAGTGCCTGCTAGTTAACCTAGATCTTCCAAGTGCCCGCGAGTTAACCTAGATTGTCCAAGTGCCTGCTACTTAACCTACATAGTCCAAGGGCCCACTAGTTAACCTACATAATCCAAGTGTCCTCTAGTTAACCTACATAGTCCAAGTACCAGCTAGTTACCCTATATACAAAGTGCCCGCTACGTAACCTAGATAGTCCAAGGGCACGGTAGTTAACCTACATAGTCCAAGTGCCCGCTAGGCAACCTAGATAGTCCAAGTGCCCACTAAGGAACCTACATAGTCCAAGTGCACGCTAGTTAACCTAGACAGTCCCAATGCCCGCTAGGGAACTTATATATTCCAAGTTCCTGCTTGGTAACCTAAATAGTCCAAATGCCCGCTAGGGAAACTACATAGTACAAGTGCCCACTAGTTAACCTAGATAGTCCAAGTGCCTGCTAGTAAACCTACATAATCCATGGGCCCGCTAGTTAACCTACATAGTGCAAGGGCCCGCTAGTTAACCTAGATCGTGCAAGTGTCCGCTAGTTAACCTACATAGTCCACGTGCCCGGTAGGTAACCTAGATAGTCCTAGTGCCCGTTAGTTAACCTAGATAGTCCAAGGGCCCACTAGGGGACGTACATAGTCCAAGTGCCCGCTAGTTAACCTACATAGTCCAAGGTCCGCTAGTTAACCTAGATAGTCCAAGTGCCCGCTAGTTAACCTACATAGTACAAGGGCCCGCTAGTTAACCTAGATAGTCAAAGTGCCCGCTAATTAACCTAAGTAGTACAAATGTCCGATAGGGATCCTACATAGTCAAAGTGCCCGCTAGTTAACCTACATAGTCCAAGTCCCCGCTAGGTAACCTAGGCAGTCCAAGTGACCATTATGTTACCTACATAGTCCAAGTGCTCGTCCGTTAACCTACATAGTCCAAGTGCCCGCTAGGTAACTTAGATAGCCCAAGTACCCGCTAGGGAACGTACATAGTACAAGTGCCTTCTAGGTAACCTAGATAGTCCAAGTGCCCGCTAGTTAACCTACATACTCCAAGTGCCTGCTAGGTAAACTACATAGTCCAAGTGCCAACTAGGTAACCTAGAGAGTCCAATTGCCCGCTAGTTAAGCTAGACAGTCCAAGTACCCGATAGGGAACCTACATAGTCCAAGTGCCCGCTGGGAACCTACATAGTCCAAGTGCTCGCTAGGCAACCTACATAGTCCAAGTGCCCGTTAGTTAACCTAGATAGTCAAAGTGCCTGCTAGGTAACCTAAATAGTCCAAGTGCCCGCTAGGGAACCTACATAGTCCAAGGGCCCGCTAGGTAACCTAGATAGTCCAATTGCCCGTTAGCTAACCTAGATAGTCGAAGTGTCCGCTAGTTAACCTACATAGTCCAAGTGCCCGTTCGTTAACCTAGATAGGCCAAGTGCCCGCTAGGTAACCTACACAGTCCAAGTGCCTGCTAGGTAACCTTGATAGTCCAAGTGCCTTCTAGTTAACCTACATAGTCCAAGTGCCCGCTAGGTAACATACATAGTCCAAGTGCCCACTATGTAACCTAAATAATCCAAATGCCCGCTAGTTAACCTAGATAATCCAAGTGCCCGCTAGTAAACCTAGATAGTCTAAGGGCCCGCTAGTTAATCTACATAGTCCAGTGCCCGCTAGTTAACCTAGATAGTCCAAGTGCCCGCTAGGTAACCTAGACAGTCCAAGTGCCCGCTAGGTTACCTACATAGTCCAAGTGCCCGTTCGTTAACCTAGATAGTCCAAGTGCCCGCTAGGTTACCTAGACAGTCCAAGTGCCCGCTAGTTAACCTCCATAGTCCAAGTACCTGCTAGGTAAACTACATAGTCCAAGTGCCCACTAGGTAACCTAGACAGTCCAATTGCCCGCTAGTTAACCTAGACAGTCCAAGTACCCGATAGGGAACCTACATAGTCCAAGTGCTCGCTAGGCAACCTACATAGTCCAAGTGCCTGTTAGTTAACCTAGATAGTCAAAGTGCCTGTTAGGTAACCTAAATAGTCCAAGTGCCCGCTAGGGAACCTACATAGTCCAAGTGTCCGCTAGGTAACCTAGATAGTCCAAGTGTCCGTTCGTTAACCTAGATAGTCCAAGTGCCCTCTAGGTAACCTAGACAGTCCAAGTGCCCGCTAGGTTACCTACATAGTCCAAGTGCACGTTCGTTAACCTAGATAGTCCAAGTGCCCGCTGGTAACCTACATAATCCAAGGGCCCGCTAGGTAATCTTAATAGTCCAAGTGCCTTCTAGTTAACCTACATAGTCCAAGTGCCCGCTAGGAAACCTACATAGTCCAAGTGCCCACTAGGTAACCTAAGTAATCCAAATGCCCGCTAGGAAAACTACATAGTCCAAGTGCCCGCTAGTTAACCTAGATAGTCCAAGTACCCGCTAGTAAACTTAGATAGTACAAGGGCCCGCTAGTTAATCTAGATAGTCCAAGTGCTCGCTAGTTAACCTAGATAGTCCAAGTGCCCGCTAGTTAACCTAGATAGTTCAAGGGACCGCTAGTTAATCTAGATAGTCCAAGTGCCCGCTAGTTAACCTAGATAGTCCAAGTGCCCGCTAGTTAGCCTAGATCGTCCAAGGGCCCTCTAGTTAACCTAGATAGTCCAAGTGCCCGCTAGGGGACGTACATAGTCCCAGTGCCCGCTAGGTAACCTAGATAGTCCAAGTGCCCACTAGTTAACCTACATAGTCCAAGGGCCCGCAAGTTAACCTACATAGTCCAAGGTCCGCTATTTAACCTATATAGTCCAAGTGCCCGCTAGTTAACCTACATAGTACAAGGGCCCGCTACTTGACCTAGATAGTCCAAGTGCCCGCTAGTTAACCTAGATAGTCCAAGTGCCCGCTAGTTAACCTAAGTAGTCCAAATGTCCGATAGGGATCCTACATAGTCCAAGTGCCCACTACGTAACCTACATATCCAAGTGCCCGTTCGTTAACCTAGATAGTCCAAGTGCCCGCTAGGTAACCTAGACAGTCCAAGTGCCCGCTAGGTTACCTACATAGTCCAAGTGCCCGTTCGTTAACCTAGATAGTCCAAGTGCCCGCTAGGTTACCTAGACAGTCCAAGTGCCCGCTAGTTAACCTCCATAGTCCAAGTGCCTGCTAGGTAAACTACATAGTCCAAGTGCCCGCTAGTTAACCTAGACAGTCCAAGTACCCGATAGGGAACCTACATAGTCCAAGTGCTCGCTAGGGAACCTATATAATCCAAGTGCCTGTTAGTTAACCTAGATAGTCAAAGTGCCTGCTAGGTAACCTAAATAGTCCAAGTGCCCGCTAGGGAACCTACATAGTCCTAGTGTCCGCTAGGTAACCTAGATAGTCAAATTGCCCATTAGCTAACCTAGATAGTCGAAGTGTCCGCTAGTTAACCTACATAGTCCAAGTGTCCGTTCGTTAACCTAGATAGGCCAAGTGCCCTCTAGGTATCCTAGACAGTCCAAGTGCCCGCTAGGTTACCTACATAGTCCAAGTGCACATTCTTTAACCTAGAGAGTCCATGTGCCCGCTGGCAACCTACATAATCCAAGGGCCCGCTAGGTAATCTTGATAGTCCAAGTGCCTTCTAGTTAACCTATATAGTCCAAGTGCCCGCTTGGTAACCTACATAGTCCAAGTGCCCGCTAGGTAACCTAAGTAATCCTAATGCCCGCTAGGAAAACTACATAGTCCAAATGCCCGCTAGGTAACCTAGACAGTCCAAGTGCCCGCTAGGTAACCTTGATAGTCCAAGTGCCTTCTAGTTAACCTACATAGTCCAAGTGCCCGCTAGGTAACATACATATTCCAAGTGCCCACTATGCAACCTAAATAATCCAAATGCCCGCTAGTTAACCTACATAGTCCAAGTGTCCGTTCGTTAACCTAGATAGGCCAAGTGCCCTCTAGGTAACCTAGACAGTCCAAGTGCCCGCTAGGTTACCTACATAGTCCAAGTGCACGTTCGTTAACCTAGATAGTCCAAGTGCCCGCTGGTAACCTACATAATCCAAGGGCCCGCTAGGTAATCTTGATAGTCCAAGTGCCTTCCAGTTAACCTACATAGTCCAAGTGCCCGCTAGGTAACCTACATAGTCCAAGTGCCCACTAGGTAACCTAAGTAATCCTAATGCCCGCTAGGAAAACTACATAGTCCAAGTGCCCGCTAGTT
The DNA here is from genome assembly GCF_050624435.1 of Tenrec ecaudatus. Classification (NCBI taxonomy): domain Eukaryota; kingdom Metazoa; phylum Chordata; class Mammalia; order Afrosoricida; family Tenrecidae; genus Tenrec; species Tenrec ecaudatus. The sequence continues at coordinate 1,369,106 of NW_027457550.1, read as the reverse complement.
AACCTAGATAGTCCAAGTGCCCGCTAGTAAACCTAGATAGTCCAAGGGCCCGCTAGTTAATCTAGATAGTCCAAGTGCCCGCTAGTTAAACTAGATAGTCCAAGTGCCCGCTAGTTAACCTAGATAGTCCAAGGGACCGCTAGTTAATCTAGATAGTCCAAGTGCCCGCTAGTTAACCTAGATAGTCCAAGTGCCCGCTAGTTAACCTAGATCGTCCAAGGGCCCTCTAGTTAACCTAGATAGTCCAAGTGCCCGCTAGGGGACGTACATACTCCAAGTGCCCTCTAGGTAACCTACATTGTCCAATGCCCGTTAGTTAACCTAGATAGTCCAAGTGCCCACTAGGGGACGTACATATTCCAAGTGCCCGCTAGGTAACCTTGATAGTCCAAGTGCGCGCTAGGGTATGTACATAGTCCGAGTGCTGGCTAGGAAACCTAGATAATCCAAGTGCCCACTAGTTAACCTACATAGTCCAAGGGCCCGCAAGTTATCCTACATAGTCCAAGGTCCGCTATTTAACCTATATAGTCCAAGTGCCCGCTAGTTAACCTACATAGTACAAGGGCCCGCTACTTGACCTAGATAGTCCAAGTGCCCGCTAGTTAACCTAGATAGTCCAAGTGCCCGCTAGTTAACCTAAGTAGTCCAAATGTCCGATAGGGATCCTACAGAGTCCAAGTGCCCGCTACGTAACCTACATATCCAAGTGCCCGTTCGTTAACCTAGATAGTTAAAGTGCCCGCTAGGTAACCTAGACAGTCCAAGTGCCCGCTAGGTTACCTACATAGTCCAAGTGCCCGTTCGTTAACCTAGATAGTCCAAGTGCCCGCTAGGTTACCTAGACAGTCCAAGTGCCCGCTAGTTAACCTCCATAGTCCAAGTGCCTGCTAGGTAAACTACATAGTCCAAGTGCCCACTAGGTAACCTAGACAGTCCAATTGCCCGCTAGTTAACCTAGACAGTCCAAGTACCCGATAGGGAACCAACATAGTCCAAGTGCTCGCTAGGGAACCTATATAGTCCAAGTGCTCACTAGGCAACCTACATAGTCTAAGTGCCTGTTAGTTAACCTAGATAGTCAAAATGCCTGCTAGGTAAACTACATAGTCCAAGTGCCCGCTAGGGAACCCACATAGTCCAAGTGTCCTCTGGGTAACCTAGATCGTCCAATTGCCCGTTAGCTAACCTAGATAGTCGAAGTGTCCGCTAGTTAACCTACATAGTCCAAGTGTCCGTTCGTTAACCTAGATAGGCCAAGTGCCCTCTAGGTAACCTAGACAGTCCAAGTGCCCGCTAGGTTACGTACATAGTCCAAGTGCACGTTCGTTAACCTAGATAGTCCAAGTGCCCGCTGGTAACCTACATAATCCACGGGCCCACTAGGTAATCTTGATAGTCCAAGTGCCTTCTAGTTAACCTACATAGTCCAAGTGCCCGCTAGGTAACCTACATAGTCCAAGTGCCCACTTGGTAACCTAAGTAATCCTAATGCCCGCTAGGAAAACTACAAAGTCCAAGTGCCCGCTAGTTAACCTAGATAGTCCAAGTGCCCGCTAGTAAACCTAGATAGTCCAAGGGCCCGCTAGTTAATCTAGATAGTCCAAGTGCCCGCTAGTTAACCTAGATAGTCAAAGTGCCCGCTAGTTAACCTAGATAGTCCAAGGGACCGCTAGTTAATCTAGATAGTCCAAGTGACCTCTAGTTAACCTAGATAGTCCAAGTGCCCGCTAGTTAACCTCGATCGTCCAAGGGCCCTCTAGTTAACCTAGATAGTCCAAGTGCCCGCTAGGGGACGTACATAGTCCAAGTGCCCTCTAGGTAACCTACATAGTCCAATGCCCGTTAGTTAACCTAGATAGTCCAAGTGCCCACTAGTGGACGTACATAGTCCAAGTGCCTGCTAGGTAACCTTGATAGTCCAAGTGCGCGCTAGGGTATGTACATAGTCCGAGTGCTGGCTAGGAAACCTAGATAATCCAAGTGCCCACTAGTTAACCTACATAGTACAAGGGCCCGCAAGTTAACCTACATAGTCCAAGGTCCGCTATTTAACCTATATAGTCCAAGTGCCCGCTAGTTAACCTACATAGTACAAGGGCCCGCTACTTGACCTAGATAGTCCAAGTGCTCGCTAGTTAACCTAGATAGTCCAATGCCCGCTAGTTAACCTAAGTACTCCAAATGTCCGATAGGGATCCTACAGAGTCCAAGTGCCCGCTAAGTAACCTACATATCCAAGTGCCCGTTCGTTACCCTAGACAGTCCAAGTACCCGATAGGGAACCTCCATAGTCCAAGTGCTCGCTAGGGAACCTATATAGTCCATGTGCCTGTTAGTTAACCTAGATAGTCAAAGTGCCTGCTAGGTAACCTAAATAGTACAAGTGCCCGCTAGGGAACCTACATAGTCCAAGTGTCCGCTAGGTAACCTAGATAGTCCAATTGCCCGTTAGCTAACCTAGATAGTCGAAGTGTCCGCTAGTTAACCTACATAGTCCAAGTGTCCGTTGGTTAACCTAGATAGGCCAAGTGCCCTCTAGGTAACCTAGACAGTCCAAGTGCCCGCTAGGTTACCTACATAGTCCAAGTGCACGTTCGTTAACCTAGATAGTCCAAGTGCCCGCTGGTAACCTACATAATCCAAGGGCCCGCTAGGTAATCTTGATAGTCCAAGTGCCTTCCATTTAACCTACATAGTCCAAGTGCCCGCTAGGTAACCGACATAGTCCAAGTGCCCACTAGGTAACCTAAGTAATCCTAATGCCCGCTAGGAAAACTACATAGTCCAAGTGCCCGCTAGTTAACCTAGATAGTCTAAGTGCCCGCTAGTAAACCTAGATAGTCCAAGGGCCCGCTAGTTAATCTAGATAGTCCAAGTGCCCGCTAGTTAACCTAGATTGTCCAAGTGCCCGCTAGTTAACCTAGATAGTCCAAGTGCCCGCTAGTTAACCTAAGTAGTCCAAATGTCCGATAGGGATCCTACATAGTCCAAGTGCCCGCTACGTAACCTACATATCCAAGTGCCCGTTCGTTAACCTAGATAGTCCAAGTGCCCGCTAGGTAACCTAGACAGTCCAAGTGCCCGCTAGGTTACCTACATAGTCCAAGTGCCCGTTCGTTAACCTAGATAGTCCAAGTGCCCGCTAGGTTACCTAGACAGTCCAAGTGCCCGCTAGTTAACCTCCATAGTCCAAATGCCTGCTAGGTAAACTACATAGTCCAAGTGCCCACTAGGTAACCTAGACAGTCCAATTGCCCGCTAGTTAACCTAGACAGTCCAAGTACCCGATAGGGAACCTACATAGTCCAAGTGCTCGCTAGGGAACCTATATAGTCCAAGTGCTCGCTAGGCAACCTACATAGTCCAAGTGCCTGTTAGTTGACCTAGATAGTCAAAGTGCCTGCTAGGTAACCTAAATAGTCCAAGTGCCCGCTAGGGAACCTACATAGTCCAAGTGTCCGCTAGGTAACCTAGATAGTCCAATTGCCCGTTAGCTAACCTAGATAGTCGAAGTGTCCGCTAGTTAACCTACATAGTCCAAGTGTCCGTTCGTTAACCTAGATAGGCCAAGTGCCCGCTAGGTAACCTAGACAGTCCAAGTGCCCGCTAGGTTACCTACATAGTCCAAGTGCACGTTCGTTAACCTAGATAGTCCAAGTGCCCGCTGGCAACCTACATAATCCAAGGGCCCGCTAGGTAATCTTGATAGTCCAAGTGCCTTCTAGTTAACCTACATAGTCCAAGTGCCCGCTAGGTAACCTACATAGTCCAAGTGCCCACTAGGTAACCTAAGTAATCCTAATGCCCGCTAGGAAAACTACATAGTCCAAGTGCCCGCTAGGTAACCTAGACAGTCCAAGTGCCCGCTAGGTAACCATGATAGTCCAAGTGCCTTCTAGTTAACCTACATAGTCCAAGTGCGCGCTAGGTAACATACATAGTCCAAGTGCCCACTATGTAACCTAAATAATCCAAATGCCCGCTAGTTAACCTAGATTGTCCAAGTGCCCGCTTGTTAACCTAGATAGTCCAAGTGCCCGCAAGTAAACCTAGATAGTCCAAGGGCCCGCTAGTTAATCTACATAGTCCAGTGCCCGCTAGTTAACCTAGATAGTCCAAGTTCCCGCTAGTTAACTTAGATAGTCCAAGGGCCCGCTAGTTAATCTAGATAGTCCAAGTGCCCACTAGTTAACCTAGATAGTCCAAGTGCCCGCTAGTTAACCTAGATCGTCCAAGTGCCCGCTGGTTAACCTAGATAATCAAAGTGCCCGATAGTTAACCTACATAGTCCAAGGGCCCAATAGTTAACCTAGATTGTCCTAGTGCCCGCTTGGGGAAATACATAGTCCAAGTGCCCCCTAGGGAATCTACATAGTCCAAGTGCTCGCTAAGCAACCTACATAGTCCAAGTGCCCGTTAGTTAACCTAGATAGTCAAAGTGCCTGCTAGGTAACCTAAATAGTCCAAGTGCCCGCTAGGGAACCTACATAGTCGAAGTGCCCACTAGGTAACCTAGATAGTCCAATTGCCCATTAGCTAACCTAGATAGTCGAAGTGTCCGCTAGTTAACCTACATAGTCCACGTGTCCGGTAGGTAACCTAGATAGTCCTAGTGCCCGTTAGTTAACCTAGATGGTCCAAGGGCCCACTAGGGGACGTACATAGTCCAAGTGCCCGCTAGTTAACCTACATAGTCCAAGGTCCGCTAGTTAACCTAGATAGTCCAAGTGCCCGCTACTTAACCTACATAGTACAAGGGCCCGCTAGTTGACCTTGATAGTCCAAGTTCCCGCTAGTTAACGTAGATAGTCAAAGTGCCCGCTAATTAACCTAAGTAGTACAAATGTCCGATAGGGATCCTACATAGTCCAAGTGCCCGCTGAGGAACCTACATAGTACAAGTGCCCGATAGGGAACCTATATATTCCAAGTGCCAGTTAGGGAACCTACATACTCCACGTGCCCATAGGGAACCTATATAGTCCAAGTGCCCGCTAGGGAACATACATAGTCCAAGTGCCCGTTAGTTAACCTAGATAGTCAAAGTGCCTGCTAGGTAACCTAAATAGTCCAAGTGCCCGCTAGGGAACCTACATAGTCCAAGTGTCCGCTAGGTAACCTAGATAGTCCAATTGCCCGTTAGCTAACCTAGATAGTCGAAGTGTCCGCTAGTTAACCTACATAGTCCAAGTGTCCGTTCGTTAACCTAGATAGGCCAAGTGCCCTCTAGGTAACCTAGACAGTCCAAGTGCCCGCTAGGTTACCTACATAGTCCAAGTGTCCGTTCGTTAATCTAGATAGGCCAAGTGCCCACTGGCAACCTACATAATCCAAGGGCCCGCTAGGTAATCTTGATAGTCCAAGTGCCTTCTAGTTAACCTACATAGTCCAAGTGCCCGCTAGGTAACCTACATAGTCCAAGTGCCCACTAGGTAACCTAAGTAATCCTAATGCCCGCTAGGAAAACTACATAGTCCAAGTGCCCGCTAGGTAACCTAGACAGTCCAAGTGCCCGCTAGGTAACCTTGATAGTCCAAGTGCCTTCTAGTTAACCTACATAGTCCTAGTGCGCGCTAGGTAACATACATAGTCCAAGTGCCCACTATGTAACCTAAATAATCCAAATGCCCGCTAGTTAACCTAGATAGTGCAAGTGCCCGCTTGTTAACCTAGATAGTCCAAGTGCCCGCAAGTAAACCTAGATAGTCCAAGGGCCCGCTAGTTAATCTACATAGTCCAGTGCCCGCTAGTTAACCTAGATAGTCCAAGTGCCCGCTAGTTAACTTAGATAGTCCAAGGGCCCGCTAGTTAATCTAGATAGTCCAAGTGCCCACTAGTTAACCTAGATAGTCCAAGTGCCCGCTAGTTAACCTAGATCGTCCAAGTGCCCGCTGGTTAACCTAGATAATCAAAGTGCCCGATAGTTAACCTACATAGTCCAAGGGCCCAATAGTTAACCTAGATTGTCCTAGTGCCCGCTTGGGGAAATACATAGTCCAAGTGCCCCCTAGGGAATCTACATAGTCCAAGTGCTCGCTAAGCAACCTACATAGTCCAAGTGCCCGTTAGTTAACCTAGATAGTCAAAGTGCCTGCTAGGTAACCTAAATAGTCCAAGTGCCCACTAGGGAACCTACATAGTCGAAGTGCCCACTAGGTAACCTAGATAGTCCAATTGCCCATTAGCTAACCTAGATAGTCGAAGTGTCCGCTAGTTAACCTACATAATCCAAATGCCCGCTAGTTAACCTAGATAGTCCAAGTGCCCGCTTGTTAACCTAGATAGTCCAAGTGCCCGCTAGTAAACCTAGATAGTCCAAGGCCCGCTAGTTAACCTACATAGTCCAAGTGCCCGTTCGTTAACCTAGATAGGCCAAGTGCCCACTAGGTAACCTAGACAGTCCAAGTGCCCACTAGGTTACCTACATAGTCCAAGTGCACGTTCATTAACCTAGATAGTCCAAGTGCCCGCTGGTAATCTACATATTCCAAGGGCCCGTTAGGTAACCTTGATATTCCAAGCGCCTTCTAGTTAACCTACATAGTCCAAGTGCCCGCTAGGTAACCTACATAGTCCAAGTGCCCGTTAGTTAACCTAGATAGTCCAAGTGCCCACTAGGGGACGTACATAGTCCAAGTGCCCGCTAGGTAACCTTGATAGTCCAAGTGCGCGCTAGGGTATGTACATAGTCCGAGTGCTGGCTAGGAAACCTAGATAATCCAAGTGCCCGCTAGTTAACCTACATAGTACAAGGGCCCGCAAGTTAACCTACATAGTCCAAGGTCCGCTATTTAACCTATATAGTCCAAGTGCCCGCTAGTTAACCTACATAGTACAAGGGCCCGCTACTTGACCTAGATAGTCCAAGTGCCCGCTAGTTAACCTAGAGAGTCCAAGTGCCCGCTAGTTAACCTAAGTAGTCCAAATGTCCGATAGGGATCCTACATAGTCCAAGTGCCCGCTACGTAACCTACATATCCAAGTGCCCGTTCGTTAACCTAGATAGTCCAAGTGCCCGCTAGGTAACCTAGACAGTCCAAGTGCCCGCTAGGTTACCTACATAGTCCAAGTGCCCGTTCGTTAACCTAGATAGTCCAAGTGCCCGCTAGGTTACCTAGACAGTCCAAGTGCCCGCTAGTTAACCTCCATAGTCCAAGTGCCTGCTAGGTAAACTACATAGTCCAAGTGCCCACTAGGTAACCTAGACAGTCCAATTGCCCGCTAGTTAACTTAGACAGTCCAAGTACCCGATAGGGAACCTACATAGTCCAAGTGCTCGCTAGGCAACCTACATAGTCCAAGTGCCTGTTAGTTAACCTAGATAGTCAAAGTGCCTATTAGGTAACCTAAATAGTCCAAGTGCCCGCTAGGGAACCTACATAGTCCAAGTGTCCGCTAGGTAACCTAGATAGTCCAATTGCCCGTTAGCTAACCTAGATAGTGGAAGTGTCCGCTAGTTAACCTACATATTCCAAGTGTCCGTTTGTTAACCTAGATAAGCCAAGTGTCCTCTAGGTAACCTAGACAGTCCAAGTGCCCGCTAGGTTACCTACATAGTCCAAGTGCACGTTCGTTAACCTAGATAGTCCAAGTGCCCGCTGGTAACCTACATAATCCAAGGGCCCGCTAGGTAATCTTGATAGTCCAAGTGCCTTCTAGTTAACCTACATAGTCCAAGTGCCCGCTAGGTAACCTACATAGTCCAAGTGCCCACTAGGTAACCTAAGTAATCCTAATGCCCGCTAGGAAAACTACATAGTCCAAGTGCCCGCTAGTTAACCTAGATAGTCCAAGTGCCCGCTAGTAAACCTAGATAGTACAAGGGCCCGCTAGTTAATCTAGATAGTCCAAGTGCCCGCTAGTTAACCTAGATAGTCCAAGTGCCCGCTAGTTAACCTAGATAGTTCAAGGGACCCCTAGTTAATCTAGATAGTCCAAGTGCCCGCTAGTAAACCTAGATAGTCCAAGTGCCCGCTAGTTAGCCTAGATCGTCCAAGGGCCCTCTAGTTAACCTAGATAGTCCAAGTGCCCGCTAGGGGACGTACATAGTCCCAGTGCCCGCTAGGTAACCTAGATAGTCCAAGTGCCCCCTAGGGTATGTACATAGTTCAAGTGCCCGCTAGGTAACCTAGATTGTCCAAGTGTCCGCTAGTTACCCTACATAGTCCAAGTCTCCGCTAGTTAACCTACATAGTCCAATACCCGATAGGGAACCTACATAGTCCAAGTGCCCGCTGAGGAACCTACATAGTCCAAGTGCCCGATAGGGAACCTATATATTCCAAGTGCCAGTTAGGGAACCTACATACTCCACGTGCCCATAGGGAACCTATATAGTCCAAGTGCCCGCTAGGGAACCTACATAGTCCAAGTGCCCGTTAGTTAACCTAGATAGTCAAAGTGCCTGCTAGGTAACCTAAATAGTCCAAGTGCTCTCTAGGGAACCTACATAGTCCAAGTGCCCGTTAGTTAACCTAGATAGTCCAATTGCCCGTTAGCTAACCTAGATAGTCGAAGTGTCCGCTAGTTAACCTACATAGTCCAAGTGTCCGTTGGTTAACCTAGATAGTCCAAGTGCCCGCTAGGTAACCTAGAGTCCAAGTGCTCGCTAGTTAACCTACATAGTCCAAGTGCCCGCTAGGTAACCTATATAGTCCAAGTGCCCGCTAGGTAACCTGCATAGTCCAAGGTCTCACTTGTTAACTTTGATAGTCCAAGTGCCTGCTAGTTAACCTAGATCTTCCAAGTGCCCGCGAGTTAACCTAGATTGTCCAAGTGCCTGCTACTTAACCTACATAGTCCAAGGGCCCACTGGTTAACCTAGATAATCCAAGTGTCCTCTAGTTAACCTACATAGTCCAAGTACCAGCTAGTTAACCTATATACAAAGTGCCCGCTATGTAACCTAGATAGTCCAAGGGCACGCTAGTTAACCTACATAGTCCAAGTGCCCGCTAGGCAACCTAGATAGTCCAAGTGCCCACTAAGGAACCTACATAGTCCAAGTGCACGCTAGTTAACCTAGACAGTCCCAGTGCCCGCTAGGGAACTTACATAGTCCAAGTTCCCGCTTGGTAACCTAAATAGTCCAAATGCCCACTAGGGAAACTACATAGTCCAAGTGCCTACTAGTTAACCTAGATAGTCCAAGTGACTGCTAGTAAACCTACATAATCCATGGGCCCGCAAGTTAACCTACATAGTGCAAGGGCCCGCTAGTTAACCTATATCGTGCAAGTGTCCGCTAGTTAACCTACATAGTCCACGTACCCGGTAGGTAACCTAGATAGTCCTAGTGCCCGTTAGTTAACCTAGATGGTCCAAGGGCCCACTAGGGGACGTACATAGTCCAAGTGCCCGCTAGTTAACCTACATACTCCAAGGTCCGCTAGTTAACCTAGATAGTCCAAGTGCCCGCTACTTAACCTACATAGTACAAGGGCCCGCTAGTTGACCTTGATAGTCCAAGTTCCCGCTAGTTAACCTAGATAGTCAAAGTGCCCGCTAATTAACCTAAGTAGTACAAATGTCCCATAGGGACACTACATAGTCCAAGTGCCCGCTACGTAACCTACATATCCAAGTGCCCGTTCGTTAACCTAGATAGTCAAAGTGCCCGCTAGGTAACCTAGACAGTCCAAGTGCCTGCTAGGTTACCTACATAGTCCAAGTGCCCGTTCGTTAACCTAGACAGTCCAAGTGCCCGCTAGTTAACCTAGATCGTCCAAGGGCCCTCTAGTTAACCTAGAGAGTCCATGTGCCCTCTAGGGGACGTACATAGTCCAAGTGCCCGCTAGGTAACCTAGATAGTCAAAGTGCCCCCTAGGGTATGTACATAGTTAAAGTGCCCGCTAGGTAACCTAGATTAACCAAGTGTCCGCTAGTTACCCTACATAGTCCAATTGCCCGCTAGGTAACCTAGATAGTCCAAGGTCCTGCTAGTTAACCTACATAGTCCAATCCCCGATAGGGTACCTACATAGTCCAAGTGCCCGCTGAGGAACCTACATAGTCCAAGTGCCCGATAGGGAACCTATATATTCCAAGTGCCAGTTAGGGAACCTACATACTCCACGTGCCCATAGGGAACCTATATAGTCCAAGTGCCCGCCAGGGAACCTACATAGTCCAAGTGCCCGTTAGTTAACCTAGATAGTCAAAGTGCCTGCTAGGTAACCTGAATAGTCCAAGTGCTCTAAAGGGAACCTACATAGTCCAAGTGCCCGTTAGTTAACCTACATAGTCCAATTGCCCGTTAGCTAACCTAGATAGTCGAAGTGTCCGCTAGTTAACCTACATAGTCCAAGTGTCCGTTGGTTAACCTACATAGTCCAAGTGCACGCTAGGTAACCTAGAGTCCAAGTGCTCGCTAGTTAACCTACATAGTCCAAGTGCCCGCTAGGTAACCTATATAGTCCATGTGCCCGCTAGGTAACCTACATAGTCCAAGGTCTCACTTGTTAACTTTGATAGTCCAAGTGCCTGCTAGTTAACCTAGATCTTCCAAGTGCCCGCGAGTTAACCTAGATTGTCCAAGTGCCTGCTACTTAACCTACATAGTCCAAGGGCCCACTAGTTAACCTAGATAATCCAAGTGTCCTCTAGTTAACCTACATAGTCCAAGTACCAGCTAGTTACCCTATATACAAAGTGCCCGCTACGTAACCTAGATAGTCCAAGGGCACGGTAGTTAACCTACATAGTCCAAGTGCCCGCTAGGCAACCTAGATAGTCCAAGTGCCCACTAAGGAACCTACATAGTCCAAGTGCACGCTAGTTAACCTAGACAGTCCCAATGCCCGCTAGGGAACTTATATATTCCATGTTCCCGCTTGGTAACCTAAATAGTCCAAATGCCCGCTAGGGAAACTACATAGTACAAGTGCCCACTAGTTAACCTAGATAGTCCAAGTGCCTGCTAGTAAACCTACATAATCCATGGGCCCGCTAGTTAACCTACATAGTGCAAGGGCCCGCTAGTTAACCTAGATCGTGCAAGTGTCCGCTAGTTAACCTACATAGTCCACGTGCCCGGTAGGTAACCTAGATAGTCCTAGTGCCCGTTAGTTAACCTAGATAGTCCAAGGGCCCACTAGGGGACGTACATAGTCCAAGTGCCCGCTAGTTAACCTACATAGTCCAAGGTCCGCTAGTTAACCTAGATAGTCCAAGTGCCCGCTAGTTAACCTACATAGTACAAGGGCCCGCTAGTTAACGTAGATAGTCAAAGTGCCCGCTAATTAACCTGAGTAGTACAAATGTCCGATAGGGATCCTACATAGTCAAAGTGCCCGCTGGTTAACCTACATAGTCCAAGTCCCCGCTAGGTAACCTAGGCAGTCCAAGTGACCATTATGTTACCTACATAGTCCAAGTGCTCGTCCGTTAACCTACATAGTCCAAGTGCCCGCTAGGTAACTTAGATAGCCCAAGTACCCGCTAGGGAACGTACATAGTACAAGTGCCTTCTAGGTAACCTAGATAGTCCAAGTGCCCGCTAGTTAACCTACATACTCCAAGTGCCTGCTAGGTAAACTACATAGTCCAAGTGCCCACTAGGTAACCTAGAGAGTCCAATTGCCCGCTAGTTAAGCTAGACAGTCCAAGTACTCGATAGGGAACCTACATAGTCCAAGTGCCCGCTGGGAACCTACATAGTCCAAGTGCTCGCTAGGCAACCTACATAGTCCAACTGCCCGTTAGTTAACCTAGATAGTCAAAGTGCCTGCTAGGTAACCTAAATAGTACAAGTGCCCGCTAGGGAACCTACATAGTCCAAGGGCCCGCTAGGTAACCTAGATAGTCCAATTGCCCGTTATCTAACCTAGATAGTCGAAGTGTCCGCTAGTTAACCTACATAGTCCAAGTGCCCGTTCGTTAACCTAGATAGGCCAAGTGCCCGCTAGGTAACGTACACAGTCCAAGTGCCTGCTAGGTAACCTTGATAGTCCAAGTGCCTTATAGTTAACCTACATAGTCCAAGTGCCCGCTAGGTAACATACATAGTCCAAGTGCCCACTATGTAACCTAAATAATCCAAATGCCCGCTAGTTAACCTAGATAATCCAAGTGCCCGCTAGTAAACCTAGATAGTCTAAGGGCCCGCTAGTTAATCTACATAGTCCCGTGCCCGCTAGTTAACCTAGATAGTCCAAGTGCCCGCTAGGTAACCTAGACAGTCCAAGTGCCCGCTAGGTTACCTACATAGTCCAAGTGCCCGTTCGTTAACCTAGATAGTCCAAGTGCCCGCTACGTTACCTAGACAGTCCAAGTGCCCGCTAGTTAACCTCCATAGTCCAAGTACCTGCTAGGTAAACTACATAGTCCAAGTGCCCACTAGGTAACCTAGACAGTCCAATTGCCCGCTAGTTAACCTAGACAGTCCAAGTACCCGATAGGGAACCTACATAGTCCAAGTGCTCGCTAGGCAACCTACATAGTCCAAGTGCCTGTTAGTTAACCTAGATAGTCAAAGTGCCTGTTAGGTAACCTAAATAGTCCAAGTGCCCGCTAGGGAACCTACATAGTCCAAGTGTCCGCTAGGTAACCTAGATAGTCCAAGTGTCCGTTCGTTAACCTAGATAGTCCAAGTGCCCTCTAGGTAACCTAGACAGTCCAAGTGCCCGCTAGGTTACCTACATAGTCCAAGTGCACGTTCGTTAACCTAGATAGTCCAAGTGCCCGCTGGTAACCTACATAATCCAAGGGCCCGCTAGGTAATCTTAATAGTCCAAGGGCCTTCTAGTTAACCTACATAGTCCAAGTGCCCGCTAGGAAACCTACATAGTCCAAGTGCCCAATAGGTAACCTAAGTAATCCTAATGCCCGCTAGGAAAACTACATAATCCAAGTGTCCGCTAGTTAACCTAGATAGTCCAAGTACCCGCTAGTAAACTTAGATAGTTCAAGGGCCCGCTAGTTATTCTAGATAGTCCAAGTGCTCGCTAGTTAACCTAGATAGTCCAAGTGCCCGCTAGTTAACCTAGATAGTTCAAGGGACCGCTAGTTAATCTAGATAGTCCAAGTGCCCGCTAGTTAACCTAGATAGTCCAAGTGCCCGCAAGTTAGCCTAGATCGTCCAAGGGCCCTCTAGTTAACCTAGATAGTCCAAGTGCCCGCTAGGGGACGTACATAGTCCCAGTGCCCGCTAGGTAACCTAGATAGTCCAAGTGCCCCCTAGGGTATGTACATAGTTCAAGTGCCCGCTAGGTAACCTAGATTGTCCAAGTGTCCGCTAGTTACCCTACATAGTCCAAGTGCCCGCTAGGTAACCTAGATAGTCCAAGGTCCTGCTAGTTAACCTACATAGTCCAATGCCCGATAGGGAACCTACATCGTCCAAGTGCCCGCTGAGGAACCTACATAGTCCAAGTGCCCGATAGGGAACCTATATATTCCAAGTGCCAGTTAGGGAACCTACATACTCCACGTGCCCATAGGGAACCTATATAGTCCAAGTGCCCGCTAGGGAACCTACATAGTCCAAGTGCCCGTTAGTTAACCTAGATAGTCAAAGTGCCTGCTAGGTAACCTAAATAGTCCAAGTGCTCTCTAGGGAACCTACATAGTCCAAGTGTCCGTTAGTTAACCTAGATAGTCCAATTGCCCGTTAGCTAACCTAGATAGTCGAAGTGTCCGCTAGTTAACCTACATAGTCTAAGTGTCCGTTGGTTAACCTAGATAGTCCAAGTGCCCGCTAGGTAACCTAGAGTCCAAGTGCTCGCTAGTTAACCTACATAGTCCAAGGTCTCACTTGTTAACTTTGATAGTCCAAGTGCCTGCTAGTTAACCTAGATCTTCCAAGTGCGCGCGAGTTAACCTAGATTGTCCAAGTGCCTGCTACTTAACCTACATAGTCCAAGGGCCCACTGGTTAACCTAGATAATCCAAGTGTCCTCTAGTTAACCTACATAGTCCAAGTACCAGCTAGTTAACCTATATACAAAGTGCCCGCTACGTAACCTAGATAGTCCAAGGGCACGCTAGTTAACCTACATAGTCCAAGTGCCCGCTAGGCAACCTAGATAGTCCAAGTGCCCACTAAGGAACCTACATAGTCCAAGTGCACGCAAGTTAACCTAGACAGTCCCAGTGCCCGCTAGGGAACTTACATAGTCCAAGTTCCCGCTTGGTAACCTAAATAGTCCAAATACCCGCTAGGGAAACTACATAGTCCAAGTGCCCACTAGTTAACCTAGATAGTCCAAGTGCCTGCTAGTAAACCTACATAATCCATGGGCCCGCTAGTTAACCTACATAGTGCAAGGGCCCGCTAGTTAACCTAGATCGTGCAAGTGTCCGCTAGTTAACCTACATAGTCCACGTGTCCGGTAGGTAACCTAGATAGTCCTAGTGCCCGTTAGTTTACCTAGATGGTCCAAGGGCCCACTAGGGGACGTACATAGTCCAAGTGCCCGCTAGTTAACCTACATAGTCCAAGGTCCGCTAGTTAACCTAGATAGTCCAAGTGCCCGCTACTTAACCTACATAGTACAAGGGCCCGCTAGTTGACCTTGATAGTCCAAGTTCCCGCTAGTTAACGTAGATAGTCAAAGTGCCCGCTAATTAACCTAAGTAGTACAAATGTCCGATAGGGATCCTACATAGTCCAAGTGCCCGCTGAGGAACCTACATAGTCCAAGTGCCCGATAGGGAACCTATATATTCCAAGTGCCAGTTAGGGAACCTACATACTCCACGTGCCCATAGGGAACCTATATAGTCCAAGTGCCCGCTAGGGAACCTACATAGTCCAAGTGCCCGTTAGTTAACCTAGATAGTCAAAGTGCCTGCTAGGTAACCTAAATATTCCAAGTGCTCTCTAGGGAACATACATAGTCCAAGTGCCCGTTAGTTAACCTAGATAGTCCAATTGCCCGTTAGCTAACCTAGATAGTCGAAGTGTCCGCTAGTTAACCTACCTAGTCCAAGGGCCCGCAAGTTAACCTACATAGTCCAAGGTCCGCTATTTAACCTAGATAGTCCAAGTCCCCGCTAGTTAACCTACGTAGTACAAGGGCCCGCTACTTGACCTAGATAGTCCAAGTGCCCGCTAAGTAATCTAAGTAGTCCAAATGTCCTATAGGGATCCTACATAGCCCAAGTGCCCGCTACGTAACCTACATATCCAAGTGCCCATTCGTTAACCTAGATAGTCAAAGTGCCCGCTAGGTAACCTAGACAGTCCAAGTGCCCGCTAGGTTACCTACATAGTCCAAGTGCCCGTTCGTTAACCTAGATAGTCCAAGTGCCCGCTAGTTAACCTAGATAGTCCAAGGGCCCACTAGGGGACGTACATAGTCCAAGTGCCCGCTAGTTATCCTACATAGTCCAAGGTCCGCTAGTTAACCTAGATAGTCCAAGTGCCCGCTAGTTAACCTACATAGTACAAGGGCCCGCTAGTTGACCTTGATAGTCCAAGTTCCCGCTAGTTAACCTAGATAGTCAAAGTGCCCGCTAATTAACCTAAGTAGTACAAATGTCCGATAGGGATCCTACATAGTCAAAGTGCCCGCTAATTAACCTACATAGTCCAAGTCCCCGCTAGGTAACCTAGGCAGTCCAAGTGACCATTATGTTACCTACATAGTTCAAGTGCTCGTCCGTTAACCTAGATAGTCCACGTGCCCGCTAGGTAACTTAGGTAGCCCAAGTACCCGCTAGGGAACGTACATAGTCCAAGTGCCTTCTAGGTAACCTAGATAGTCCAAGTTCCCGCTAGTTAACCTACATACTCCAAGTGCCTGCTAGGTAAACTACATAGTCCAAGTGCTCACTAGGTAACCTAGAGAGTCCAATAGCCCGCTAGTTAAGCTAGACAGTCCAAGTACCCGATAGGGAACCTACATAGTCCAAGTGCCCGCTGGGAACCTACATAGTCCAAGTGCTCGCTAGGCATCCTACATAGTCCAAGTGCCCGTTAGTTAACCTAGATAGTCAAAGTGCCTGCTAGGTAACCTAAATAGTCCAAGTGCTCGCTAGGGAACCTACATAGTCCAAGTGCCCGCTAGGTAACCTAGATAGTCCAATTGCCCGTTAGCTAACCTAGATAGTCGAAGTGTCCGCTAGTTAACCTACATAGTCCAAGTGCTCGTTCGTTAACCTAGATAGGCCAAGTGCCCGCTAGGTAACCTAGACAGTCCAAGTGCACGCTAGGTAACCTTGATAGTCCAAGTGCCTTCTAGTTAACCTACATAGTCCAAGTGCCCGCTAGGTAACATACATAGTCCAAGTGCCCACTATGTAACCTAAATAATCCAAATGCCCGCTAGTTAACCTAGATAATCCAAGTGCCCGCTTGTTAACCTAGATAGTCCAAGTGCCCGCTAGTAAACCTAGATAGTCTAAGGGCCCGCTAGTTAACCTAGATAGTCCAAGGGCCCGCTAGTTAATCTAGATAGTCAAAGTGCACACTAGTTAACCTAGATAGTCCAAGTGCTCGCTAGTTAACCTAGATCGTCCAAGTGCCCGCTGGTTAACCTAGATAATCCAAGTGCCCGATAGTTAACCTACGTAGTCAAAGGGCCCAATAGTTAACCTAGATAGTCCAATTGCCCGCTAGGGGACATACATAGTCCAAGTGCCCCCTAGGGAATCTACATAGTCCAAGTGCTCGCTAAGCAACCTACATAGTCCAAGTGCCCGTTAGTTAACCTAGATAGTCAAAGTGCCTGCTAGGTAACCTAAATAGTCCAAGTGCCCGCTAGGGAAACTACGTAGTCGAAGTGCCCACTAGGTAACCTAGATAGTCCAATTGCATGTTAGCTAACCTAGATAGTCGAAGTGTCCGCTAGTTAACCTACATAATCCAAATGCCCGCTAGTTAACCTAGATAGTCCAAGTGGCCGCTTGTTAACCTAGATAGTCCAAGTGCCCGCTAGTAAACCTAGATAGTCCAAGGGCCCGCTAGTTAACCTACATAGTCCAAGGGCCCGCTAGGTAACCTTGATAGTCCAAGCGCCTTCTAGTTAACCTACATAGTCCAAGTGCCCGCTAGGTAACCTATATAAGTCCAAGTGCCCGTTAGTTAACCTAGATAGTCCAAGTGCCCACTAGGGGACGTACATAGTCCAAGTGCCCGCGAGGTAACCTTGATAGTCCAAGTGCGCGCTAGGGTATGTACATAGTCCGAGTGCTGGCTAGGAAACCTAGATAATCCAAGTGCCCGCTAGTTAACCTACATAGTCCAAGGTCCGCTATTTAACCTAGATAGTACAAGTGCCCGCTAGTTAACCTACGTAGTACAAGGGCCCGCTACTTGACCTAGATAGTCCAAGTGCCCGCTAGTTAACCTAGAGAGTCCAAGTGCCCGCTAGTTAACCTAAGTAGTCCAAATGTCCCATAGGGATCCTACATAGTCCAAGTGCCCGCTACGTAACCTACATATCCAAGTGCCCGTTCGTTAACCTAGATAGTCAAAGTGCCCGCTAGGTAACCTAGACAGTCCAAGTGCCCGCTAGGTTACCTACATAGTCCAAGTGCCCATTCATTAACCTAGATAGTCCAAGTGCCCGCTAGTTAACCTAGATCGTCCAAGGGCCCTCTAGTTAACCTAGATAGTCCAAGTGCCCACTAGGGGACGTACATAGTCCAAGTGCCCGCTAGGTAACCTAGATAGTCCAAGTGCCCCCTAGGGTATGTACATAGTTCGAGTGCCCGCTACGTAACCTAGATTGTCCAAGTCTCCGCTAGTTAACCTACATAGTCCAATGCCCGATAGGGAACCTACATAGTCCAAGTGCCCGCTGAGGAACCTACATAGTCCAAGTGCCCGATAGGGAACCTATATATTCCAAG
This sequence comes from Tenrec ecaudatus, assembly GCF_050624435.1. Taxonomy (NCBI): domain Eukaryota; kingdom Metazoa; phylum Chordata; class Mammalia; order Afrosoricida; family Tenrecidae; genus Tenrec; species Tenrec ecaudatus. The sequence goes on along the minus strand of NW_027457550.1, from coordinate 1,351,307 downwards.
TGCCAGTTAGGGAACCTACATACTCCACGTGCCCATAGGGAACCTATATAGTCCAAGTGCCCGCTAGGGAACCTACATAGTCCAAGTGCCCGTTAGTTAACCTAGATAGTCAAAGTGCCTGCTAGGTAACCTAAATATTCCAAGTGCTCTAAAGGGAACCTACATAGTCCAAGTGCCCGTTAGTTAACCTACATAGTACAATTGCCCGTTAGCTAACCTAGATAGTCGAAGTGTCCGCTAGTTAACCTACATAGTCCAAGTGTCCGTTGGTTAACCTACATAGTCCAAGTGCCCGCTAGGTAACCTAGAGTCCAAGTGCTCGCTAGTTAACCTACATAGTCCAAGTGCCCGCTAGGTAACCTATATAGTCCAAGTGCCCGCTAGGTAACCTACATAGTCCAAGGTCTCACTTGTTAACTTTGATAGTCCAAGTGCCTGCTAGTTAACCTAGATCTTCCAAGTGCCCGTGAGTTAACCTAGATTGTCCAAGTGCCTGCTACTTAACCTACATAGTCCAAGGGCCCACTAGTTAACCTAGATAATCCAAGTGTCCTCTAGTTAACCTACATAGTCCAAGTACCAGCAAGTTAACCTATATACAAAGTACCCGCTACGTAACCTAGATAGTCCAAGGGCACGCTAGTTAACCTACATAGTCCAAGTGCCCGCTAGGCAACCTAGATAGTCCAAGTGCCCACTAAGGAACCTACATAGTCCAAGTGCACGCTAGTTAACCTAGACAGTCCCAGTGCCCGCTAGGGAACTTACATAGTCCAAGTTCCCGCTTGGTAACCTAAATAGTCCAAATGCCCGCTAGGGAAACTACATAGTCCAAGTGCCCACTAGTTAACCTAGATAGTCCAAGTGCCTGCTAGTAAACCTACATAATCCATGGGCCCGCTAGTTAACCTACATAGTGCAAGGGCTCGCTAGTTAACCTAGATCGTGCAAGTGTCCGCTAGTTAACCTACATAGTCCACGTGCCCAGTAGGTAACTTGATCGTCCTAGTGCCCGTTAGTTAACCTAGATGGTCCAAGGGCCACTAGGGGACGTACATAGTCCAAGTGCCCGCTAGTTAACCTACATAGTCCAAGGTCCGCTAGTTTACCTAGATAGTCCAAGTGCCCGCTAGTTAACCTACATAGTACAAGGGCCCGCTAGTTGACCTTGATAGTCCAATTTCCCGCTAGTTAACCTAGATAGTCAAAGTGCCCGCTAATTAACCTAAGTAGTACAAATGTCCGATAGGGATCCTACATAGTCAAAGTGCCCGCTAGTTAACCTACATAGTCCAAGGGCCCGCTAGGTAACCTTGATAGTCCAAGCGCCTTCTAGTTAACCTACATAGTCCAAGTGCCCGCTAGGTAACCTATATAAGTCCAAGTGCCCGTTAGTTAACCTAGATAGTCCAAGTGCCCACTAGGGGACGTACATAGTCCAAGTGCCCGCGAGGTAACCTTGATAGTCCAAGTGCGCGCTAGGGTATGTACATAGTCCGAGTGCTGGCTAGGAAACCTAGATAATCCAAGTGCCCGCTAGTTAACCTACATAGTCCAAGGTCCGCTATTTAACCTAGATAGTACAAGTGCCCGCTAGTTAACCTACGTAGTACAAGGGCCCGCTACTTGACCTAGATAGTCCAAGTGCCCGCTAGTTAACCTAGAGAGTCCAAGTGCCCGCTAGTTAACCTAAGTAGTCCAAATGTCCCATAGGGATCCTACATAGTCCAAGTGCCCGCTACGTAACCTACATATCCAAGTGCCCGTTCGTTAACCTAGATAGTCAAAGTGCCCGCTAGGTAACCTAGACAGTCCAAGTGCCCGCTAGGTTACCTACATAGTCCAAGTGCCCATTCATTAACCTAGATAGTCCAAGTGCCCGCTAGTTAACCTAGATCGTCCAAGGGCCCTCTAGTTAACCTAGATAGTCCAAGTGCCCACTAGGGGACGTACATAGTCCAAGTGCCCGCTAGGTAACCTAGATAGTCCAAGTGCCCCCTAGGGTATGTACATAGTTCGAGTGCCCGCTACGTAACCTAGATTGTCCAAGTCTCCGCTAGTTAACCTACATAGTCCAATGCCCGATAGGGAACCTACAGAGTCCAAGTGCCCGCTGAGGAACCTACATAGTCCAAGTGCCCGATAGGGAACCTATATATTCCAAGTGCCAGTTAGGGAACCTACATACTCCACGTGCCCATAGGGAACCTATATAGTCCAAGTGCCCGCTAGGGAACCTACATAGTCCAAGTGCCCGTTAGTTAACCTAGATAGTCAAAGTGCCTGCTAGGTAACCTAAATATTCCAAGTGCTCTAAAGGGAACCTACATAGTCCAAGTGCCCGTTAGTTAACCTACATAGTACAATTGCCCGTTAGCTAACCTAGATAGTCGAAGTGTCCGCTAGTTAACCTACATAGTCCAAGTGTCCGTTGGTTAACCTACATAGTCCAAGTGCCCGCTAGGTAACCTAGAGTCCAAGTGCTCGCTAGTTAACCTACATAGTCCAAGTGCCCGCTAGGTAACCTATATAGTCCAAGTGCCCGCTAGGTAACCTACATAGTCCAAGGTCTCACTTGTTAACTTTGATAGTCCAAGTGCCTGCTAGTTAACCTAGATCTTCCAAGTGCCCGTGAGTTAACCTAGATTGTCCAAGTGCCTGCTACTTAACCTACATAGTCCAAGGGCCCACTAGTTAACCTAGATAATCCAAGTGTCCTCTAGTTAACCTACATAGTCCAAGTACCAGCAAGTTAACCTATATACAAAGTACCCGCTACGTAACCTAGATAGTCCAAGGGCACGCTAGTTAACCTACATAGTCCAAGTGCCCGCTAGGCAACCTAGATAGTCCAAGTGCCCACTAAGGAACCTACATAGTCCAAGTGCACGCTAGTTAACCTAGACAGTCCCAGTGCCCGCTAGGGAACTTACATAGTCCAAGTTCCCGCTTGGTAACCTAAATAGTCCAAATGCCCGCTAGGGAAACTACATAGTCCAAGTGCCCACTAGTTAACCTAGATAGTCCAAGTGCCTGCTAGTAAACCTACATAATCCATGGGCCCGCTAGTTAACCTACATAGTGCAAGGGCTCGCTAGTTAACCTAGATCGTGCAAGTGTCCGCTAGTTAACCTACATAGTCCACGTGCCCAGTAGGTAACTTGATCGTCCTAGTGCCCGTTAGTTAACCTAGATGGTCCAAGGGCCACTAGGGGACGTACATAGTCCAAGTGCCCGCTAGTTAACCTACATAGTCCAAGGTCCGCTAGTTTACCTAGATAGTCCAAGTGCCCGCTAGTTAACCTACATAGTACAAGGGCCCGCTAGTTGACCTTGATAGTCCAATTTCCCGCTAGTTAACCTAGATAGTCAAAGTGCCCGCTAATTAACCTAAGTAGTACAAATGTCCGATAGGGATCCTACATAGTCAAAGTGCCTGCTAGGTAACCTAAATATTCCAAGTGCTCTAAAGGGAACCTACATAGTCCAAGTGCCCGTTTGTTAACCTACATAGTCCAATTGCCCGTTAGCTAACCTAGATAGTCGAAGTGTCCGCTAGTTAACCTACATAGTCCAAGTGTCCGTTGGTTAACCTACATAGTCCAAGTGCCCGCTAGGTAACCTAGAGTCCAAGTGCTCGCTAGTTAACCTACATAGTCCAAGTGCCCGCTAGGTAACCTATATAGTCCAAGTGCCCGCTAGGTAACCTACATAGTCCAAGGTCTCACTTGTTAACTTTGATAGTCCAAGTGCCTGCTAGTTAACCTAGATCTTCCAAGTGCCCGCGAGTTAACCTAGATTGTCCAAGTGCCTGCTACTTAACCTACATAGTCCAAGGGCCCACTAGTTAACCTAGATAATCCAAGTGTCCTCTAGTTAACCTACATAGTCCAAGTACCAGCAAGTTAACCTATATACAAAGTACCCGCTATGTAACCAAGATAGTACAAGGGCACGCTAGTTAACCTACATAGTCCAAGTGCCCGCTAGGCAACCTAGATAGTCCAAGTGCCCACTAAGGAACCTACATAGTCCAAGTGCACGCTAGTTAACCTAGACAGTCCCAGTGCCCGCAAGGGAACTTACATAGTCCAAGTTCCCGCTTGGTAACCTAAATAGTCCAAATGCCCGCTAGGGAAACTACATAGTCCAAGTGCCCACTAGTTAACCTAGATAGTCCAAGTGCCTGCTAGTAAACCTACATAATCCATGGGCCCGCTAGTTAACCTACATAGTGCAAGGGCTCGCTAGTTAACCTAGATCGTGCAAGTGTCCGCTAGTTAACCTACATAGTCCACGTGCCCAGTAGGTAACTTGATAGTCCTAGTGCCCGTTAGTTAACCTAGATGGTCCAAGGGCCACTAGGGGACGTACATAGTCCAAGTGCCCGCTAGTTAACCTACATAGTCCAAGGTCCGCTAGTTTACCTAGATAGTCCAAGTGCCCGCTAGTTAACCTACATAGTACAAGGGCCAGCTAGTTGACCTTGATAGTCCAATTTCCCGCTAGTTAACCTAGATAGTCAAAGTGCCCGCTAATTAACCTAAGTAGTACAAATGTCCGATAGGGATCCTACATAGTCAAAGTGCCCGCTAGTTAACCTACATAGTCCAAGTCCCCGCTAGGTAACCTAGGGAGTCCAAGTGACCATTATGTTACCTACATAGTCCAAGTGCCCGTCCGTTAACCTACATAGTCCAAGTGCCCGCTAGGTAACTTAGATAGCCCAAGTACCCGCTAGGGAACGTACATAGTCCAAGTGCCTTCTAGGTAACCTAGATTGTCCAAGTGCCCGCTAGTTAACCTACATACTCCAAGTGCCTGCTAGGTAAACTACATAGTCCAAGTGCCCATGAGGTAACCTAGACAGTCCAATTGCCCGCTAGTTAAGCTAGACAGTCCAAGTACCCGATAGGGAACCTACATAGTCCAAGTGCCCGCTGGGAACCTACATAGTCCAAGTGCTCGCTAGTCAACCTACATAGTCCAAGTGCCCGTTAGTTAACCTAGATAGTCAAAGTGCCTGCTAGGTAACCTAAATAGTCCAAGTGCCCGCTAGGGAACCTACATAGTCCAAGTGCCCGCTAGGTAACCTAGATAGTCCAATTGCCCGTTAGCTAACCTAGATAGTCGAAGTGTCCGCTAGTTAACCTACATAGTCCAAGTGCTCGTTCGTTAACCTAGATAGGCCAAGTGCCCGCTAGGTAACCTAGATAGTCCAAGTGCCCGCTACTTAACCTACATAGTACAAGGGCCCGCTAGTTGACCTTGATAGTCCAAGTTCCCGCTAGTTAACGTAGATAGTCAAAGTGCCCGCTAATTAACCTAAGTAGTACAAATGTCCGATAGGGATCCTACATAGTCCAAGTGCCCGCTGAGGAACCTACATAGTACAAGTGCCCGATAGGGAACCTATATATTCCAAGTGCCAGTTAGGGAACCTACATACTCCACGTGCCCATAGGGAACCTATATAGTCCAAGTGCCCGCTAGGGAACCTACATAGTCCAAGTGCCCGTTAGTTAACCTAGATAGTCAAAGTGCCTGCTAGGTAACCTAAATAGTCCAAGTGCCCGCTAGGGAACCTACATAGTCCAAGTGTCCGCTAGGTAACCTAGATAGTCCAATTGCCCGTTAGCTAACCTAGATAGTCGAAGTGTCCTCTAGTTAACCTACATAGTCCAAGTGTCCGTTCGTTAACCTAGATAGGCCAAGTGCCCTCTAGGTAACCTAGACAGTCCAAGTGCCCGCTAGGTTACCTACATAGTCCAAGTGTCCGTTCGTTAACCTAGATAGGCCAAGTGCCCGCTGGCAACCTACATAATCCAAGGGCCCGCTAGGTAATCTTGATAGTCCAAGTGCCTTCTAGTTAACCTACATAGTCCAAGTGCCCGCTAGGTAACCTACATAGTCCAAGTGCCCACTAGGTAACCTAAGTAATCCTAATGCCCGCTAGGAAAACTACATAGTCCAAGTGCCCGCTAGGTAACCTAGACAGTCCAAGTGCCCGCTAGGTAACCTTGATAGTCCAAGTGCCTTCTAGTTAACCTACATAGTCCTAGTGCGCGCTAGGTAACATACATAGTCCAAGTGCCCACTATGTAACCTAAATAATCCAAATGCCCGCTAGTTAACCTAGATAGTCCAAGTGCCCGCTTGTTAACCTAGATAGTCCAAGTGCCCGCAAGTAAACCTAGATAGTCCAAGGGCCCGCTAGTTAATCTACATAGTCCAGTGCCCGCTAGTTAACCTAGATAGTCCAAGTGCCCGCTAGTTAACTTAGATAGTCCAAGGGCCCGCTAGTTAATCTAGATAGTCCAAGTGCCCACTAGTTAACCTAGATAGTCCAAGTGCCCGCTAGTTAACCTAGATCGTCCAAGTGCCCGCTGGTTAACCTAGATAATCAAAGTGCCCAATAGTTAACCTACATAGTCCAAGGGCCCAATAGTTAACCTAGATTGTCCTAGTGCCCGCTTGGGGAAATACATAGTCCAAGTGCCCCCTAGGGAATCTACATAGTCCAAGTGCTCGCTAAGCAACCTACATAGTCCAAGTGCCCGTTAGTTAACCTAGATAGTCAAAGTGCCTGCTAGGTAACCTAAATAGTCCAAGTGCCCGCTAGGGAACCTACATAGTCGAAGTGCCCACTAGGTAACCTAGATAGTCCAATTGCCCATTAGCTAACCTAGATAGTCGAAGTGTCCGCTAGTTAACCTACATAATCCAAATGCCCGCTAGTTAACCTAGATAGTCCAAGTGCCCGCTTGTTAACCTAGATAGTCCAAGTGCCCGCTAGTAAACCTAGAAAGTCCAAGGCCCGCTAGTTAATCTACATAGTCCAAGTGCCCGTTCGTTAACCTAGATAGGCCAAGTGCCCACTAGGTAACCTAGACAGTCCAAGTGCCCACTAGGTTACCTACATAGTCCAAGTGCACGTTCATTAACCTAGATAGTCCAAGTGCCCGCTGGTAATCTACATATTCCAAGGGCCCGTTAGGTAACCTTGATATTCCAAGCGCCTTCTAGTTAACCTACATAGTCCAAGTGCCCGCTAGGTAACCTACATAGTCCAAGTGCCCGTTAGTTAACCTAGATAGTCCAAGTGCCCACTAGGGGACGTACATAGTCCAAGTGCCCGCTAGGTAACCTTGATAGTCCAAGTGCGCGCTAGGGTATGTACATAGTCCGAGTGCTGGCTAGGAAACCTAGATAATCCAAGTGCCCGCTAGTTAACCTACATAGTACAAGGGCCCGCAAGTTAACCTACATAGTCCAAGGTCCGCTATTTAACCTATATAGTCCAAGTGCCCGCTAGTTAACCTACATAGTACAAGGGCCCGCTACTTGACCTAGATAGTCCAAGTGCCCGCTAGTTAACCTAGAGAGTCCAAGTGCCCGCTAGTTAACCTAAGTAGTCCAAATGTCCGATAGGGATCCTACATAGTCCAAGTGCCCGCTACGTAACCTACATATCCAAGTGCCCGTTCGTTAACCTAGATAGTCCAAGTGCCCGCTAGGTAACCTAGACAGTCCAAGTGCCCGCTAGGTTACCTACATAGTCCAAGTGCCCGTTCGTTAACCTAGATAGTCCAAGTGCCCGCTAGGTTACCTAGACAGTCCAAGTGCCCGCTAGTTAACCTCCATAGTCCAAGTGCCTGCTAGGTAAACTACATAGTCCAAGTGCCCACTAGGTAACCTAGACAGTCCAATTGCTCGCTAGTTAACTTAGACAGTCCAAGTACCCGATAGGGAACCTACATAGTCCAAGTGCTCGCTAGGCAACCTACATAGTCCAAGTGCCTGTTAGTTAACCTAGATAGTCAAAGTGCCTATTAGGTAACCTAAATAGTCCAAGTGCCCGCTAGGGAACCTACATAGTCCAAGTGTCCGCTAGGTAACCTAGATAGTCCAATTGCCCGTTAGCTAACCTAGATAGTGGAAGTGTCCGCTAGTTAACCTACATATTCCAAGTGTCCGTTCGTTAACCTAGATAAGCCAAGTGTCCTCTAGGTAACCTAGACAGTCCAAGTGCCCGCTAGGTTACCTACATAGTCCAAGTGCACGTTCGTTAACCTAGATAGTCCAAGTGCCCGCTGGTAACCTACATAATCCAAGGGCCCGCTAGGTAATCTTGATAGTCCAAGTGCCTTCTAGTTAACCTACATAGTCCAAGTGCCCGCTAGGTAACCTACATAGTCCAAGTGCCCACTAGGTAACCTAAGTAATCCTAATGCCCGCTAGGAAAACTACATAGTCCAAGTGCCCGCTAGTTAACCTAGATAGTCCAAGTGCCCGCTAGTAAACCTAGATAGTACAAGGGCCCGCTAGTTAATCTAGATAGTCCAAGTGCCCGCTAGTTAACCTAGATAGTCCAAGTGCCCGCTAGTTAACCTAGATAGTTCAAGGGACCCCTAGTTAATCTAGATAGTCCAAGTGCCCGCTAGTAAACCTAGATAGTCCAAGTGCCCGCTAGTTAGCCTAGATCGTCCAAGGGCCCTCTAGTTAACCTAGATAGTCCAAGTGCCCGCTAGGGGACGTACATAGTCCCAGTGCCCGCTAGGTAACCTAGATAGTCCAAGTGCCCCCTAGGGTATGTACATAGTTCAAGTGCCCGCTAGGTAACCTAGATTGTCCAAGTGTCCGCTAGTTACCCTACATAGTCCAAGTGCCCGCTAGGTAACCAAGATAGTCCAAGGTCCTGCTAGTTAACCTACATAGTCCAATACCCGATAGGGAACCTACATAGTCCAAGTGCCCGCTGAGGAACCTACATAGTCCAAGTGCCCGATAGGGAACCTATATATTCCAAGTGCCAGTTAGGGAATCTACATACTCCACGTGCCCATAGGGAACCTATATAGTCCAAGTGCCCGCTAGGGAACCTACATAGTCCAAGTGCCCGTTAGTTAACCTAGATAGTCAAAGTGCCTGCTAGGTAACCTAAATAGTCCAAGTGCTCTCTAGGGAACCTACATAGTCCAAGTGCCCGTTAGTTAACCTAGATAGTCCAATTGCCCGTTAGCTAACCTAGATAGTCGAAGTGTCCGCTAGTTAACCTACATAGTCCAAGTGTCCGTTGGTTAACCTAGATAGTCCAAGTGCCCGCTAGGTAACCTAGAGTCCAAGTGCTCGCTAGTTAACCTACATAGTCCAAGTGCCCGCTAGGTAACCTATATAGTCCAAGTGCCCGCTAGGTAACCTGCATAGTCCAAGGTCTCACTTGTTAACTTTGATAGTCCAAGTGCCTGCTAGTTAACCTAGATCTTCCAAGTGCCCGCGAGTTAACCTAGATTGTCCAAGTGCCTGCTACTTAACCTACATAGTCCAAGGGCCCACTGGTTAACCTAGATAATCCAAGTGTCCTCTAGTTAACCTACATAGTCCAAGTACCAGCTAGTTAACCTATATACAAAGTGCCCGCTATGTAACCTAGATAGTCCAAGGGCACGCTAGTTAACCTACATAGTCCAAGTGCCCGCTAGGCAACCTAGATAGTCCAAGTGCCCACTAAGGAACCTACATAGTCCAAGTGCACGCTAGTTAACCTAGACAGTCCCAGTGCCCGCTAGGGAACTTACATAGTCCAAGTTCCCGCTTGGTAACCTAAATAGTCCAAATGCCCACTAGGGAAACTACATAGTCCAAGTGCCTACTAGTTAACCTAGATAGTCCAAGTGACTGCTAGTAAACCTACATAATCCATGGGCCCGCTAGTTAACCTACATAGTGCAAGGGCCCGCTAGTTAACCTATATCGTGCAAGTGTCCGCTAGTTAACCTACATAGTCCACGTACCCGGTAGGTAACCTAGATAGTCCTAGTGCCCGTTAGTTAACCTAGATGGTCCAAGGGCCCACTAGGGGACGTACATAGTCCAAGTGCCCGCTAGTTAACCTACATACTCCAAGGTCCGCTAGTTAACCTAGATAGTCCAAGTGCCCGCTACTTAACCTACATAGTACAAGGGCCCGCTAGTTGACCTTGATAGTCCAAGTTCCCGCTAGTTAACCTAGATAGTCAAAGTGCCCGCTAATTAACCTAAGTAGTACAAATGTCCCATAGGGACACTACATAGTCCAAGTGCCCCCTACGTAACCTACATATCCAAGTGCCCGTTCGTTAACCTAGATAGTCAAAGTGCCCGCTAGGTAACCTAGACAGTCCAAGTGCCTGCTAGGTTACCTACATAGTCCAAGTGCCCGTTCGTTAACCTAGATAGTCCAAGTGCCCGCTAGTTAACCTAGATCGTCCAAGGGCCCTCTAGTTAACCTAGATAGTCCATGTGCCCTCTAGGGGACGTACATAGTCCAAGTGCCCGCTAGGTAACCTAGATAGTCAAAGTGCCCCCTAGGGTATGTACATAGTTCAAGTGCCCGCTAGGTAACCTAGATTAACCAAGTGTCCGCTAGTTACCCTACATAGTCCAATTGCCCGCTAGGTAACCTAGATAGTCCAAGGTCCTGCTAGTTAACCTACATAGTCCAATCCCCGATAGGGTACCTACATAGTCCAAGTGCCCGCTGAGGAACCTACATAGTCCAAGTGCCCGATAGGGAACCTATATATTCCAAGTGCCAGTTAGGGAACCTACATACTCCACGTGCCCATAGGGAACCTATATAGTCCAAGTGCCCGCCAGGGAACCTACATAGTCCAAGTGCCCGTTAGTTAACCTAGATAGTCAAAGTGCCTGCTAGGTAACCTGAATAGTCCAAGTGCTCTAAAGGGAACCTACATAGTCCAAGTGCCCGTTAGTTAACCTACATAGTCCAATTGCCCGTTAGCTAACCTAGATAGTCGAAGTGTCCGCTAGTTAACCTACATAGTCCAAGTGTCCGTTGGTTAACCTACATAGTCCAAGTGCACGCTAGGTAACCTAGAGTCCAAGTGCTCGCTAGTTAACCTACATAGTCCAAGTGCCCGCTAGGTAACCTATATAGTCCATGTGCCCGCTAGGTAACCTACATAGTCCAAGGTCTCACTTGTTAACTTTGATAGTCCAAGTGCCTGCTAGTTAACCTAGATCTTCCAAGTGCCCGCGAGTTAACCTAGATTGTCCAAGTGCCTGCTACTTAACCTACATAGTCCAAGGGCCCACTAGTTAACCTAGATAATCCAAGTGTCCTCTAGTTAACCTACATAGTCCAAGTACCAGCTAGTTACCCTATATACAAAGTGCCCGCTACGTAACCTAGATAGTCCAAGGGCACGGTAGTTAACCTACATAGTCCAAGTGCCCGCTAGGCAACCTAGATAGTCCAAGTGCCCACTAAGGAACCTACATAGTCCAAGTGCACGCTAGTTAACCTAGACAGTCCCAATGCCCGCTAGGGAACTTATATATTCCAAGTTCCCGCTTGGTTACCTAAATAGTCCAAATGCCCGCTAGGGAAACTACATAGTACAAGTGCCCACTAGTTAACCTAGATAGTCCAAGTGCCTGCTAGTAAACCTACATAATCCATGGGCCCGCTAGTTAACCTACATAGTGCAAGGGCCCGCTAGTTAACCTAGATCGTGCAAGTGTCCGCTAGTTAACCTACATAGTCCACGTGCCCGGTAGGTAACCTAGATAGTCCTAGTGCCCGTTAGTTAACCTAGATAGTCCAAGGGCCCACTAGGGGACGTACATAGTCCAAGTGCCCGCTAGTTAACCTACATAGTCCAAGGTCCGCTAGTTAACCTAGATAGTCCAAGTGCCCGCTAGTTAACCTACATAGTACAAGGGCCCGCTAGTTAACGTAGATAGTCAAAGTGCCCGCTAATTAACCTAAGTAGTACAAATGTCCGATAGGGATCCTACATAGTCAAAGTGCCCGCTAGTTAACCTACATAGTCCAAGTCCCCGCTAGGTAACCTAGGCAGTCCAAGTGACCATTATGTTACCTACATAGTCCAAGTGCTCGTCCGTTAACCTACATAGTCCAAGTGCCCGCTAGGTAACTTAGATAGCCCAAGTACCCGCTAGGGAACGTACATAGTACAAGTGCCTTCTAGGTAACCTAGATAGTCCAAGTGCCCGCTAGTTAACCTACATACTCCAAGTGCCTGCTAGGTAAACTACATAGTCCAAGTGCCCACTAGGTAACCTAGAGAGTCCAATTGCCCGCTAGTTAAGCTAGACAGTCCAAGTACTCGATAGGGAACCTACATAGTCCAAGTGCCCGCTGGGAACCTACATAGTCCAAGTGCTCGCTAGGCAACCTACATAGTCCAACTGCCCGTTAGTTAACCTAGATAGTCAAAGTGCCTGCTAGGTAACCTAAATAGTACAAGTGCCCGCTAGGGAACCTACATAGTCCAAGGGCCCGCTAGGTAACCTAGATAGTCCAATTGCCCGTTATCTAACCTAGATAGTCGAAGTGTCCGCTAGTTAACCTACATAGTCCAAGTGCCCGTTCGTTAACCTAGATAGGCCAAGTGCCCGCTAGGTAACGTACACAGTCCAAGTGCCTGCTAGGTAACCTTGATAGTCCAAGTGCCTTCTAGTTAACCTACATAGTCCAAGTGCCCGCTAGGTAACACACATAGTCCAAGTGCCCACTATGTAACCTAAATAATCCAAATGCCCGCTAGTTAACCTAGATAATCCAAGTGCCCGCTAGTAAACCTAGATAGTCTAAGGGCCCGCTAGTTAATCTACATAGTCCCGTGCCCGCTAGTTAACCTAGATAGTCCAAGTGCCCGCTAGGTAACCTAGACAGTCCAAGTGCCCGCTAGGTTACCTACATAGTCCAAGTGCCCGTTCGTTAACCTAGATAGTCCAAGTGCCCGCTACGTTACCTAGACAGTCCAAGTGCCCGCTAGTTAACCTCCATAGTCCAAGTACCTGCTAGGTAAACTACATAGTCCAAGTGCCCACTAGGTAACCTAGACAGTCCAATTGCCCGCTAGTTAACCTAGACAGTCCAAGTACCCGATAGGGAACCTACATAGTCCAAGTGCTCGCTAGGCAACCTACATAGTCCAAGTGCCTGTTAGTTAACCTAGATAGTCAAAGTGCCTGTTAGGTAACCTAAATAGTCCAAGTGCCCGCTAGGGAACCTACATAGTCCAAGTGTCCGCTAGGTAACCTAGATAGTCCAAGTGTCCGTTCGTTAACCTAGATAGTCCAAGTGCCCTCTAGGTAACCTAGACAGTCCAAGTGCCCGCTAGGTTACCTACATAGTCCAAGTGCACGTTCGTTAACCTAGATAGTCCAAGTGCCCGCTGGTAACCTACATAATCCAAGGGCCCGCTAGGTAATCTTAATAGTCCAAGTGCCTTCTAGTTAACCTACATAGTCCAAGTGCCCGCTAGGAAACCTACATAGTCCAAGTGCCCAATAGGTAACCTAAGTAATCCTAATGCCCGCTAGGAAAACTACATAGTCCAAGTGTCCGCTAGTTAACCTAGATAGTCCAAGTACCCGCTAGTAAACTTAGATAGTACAAGGGCCCGCTAGTTATTCTAGATAGTCCAAGTGCTCGCTAGTTAACCTAGATAGTCCAAGTGCCCGCTAGTTAACCTAGATAGTTCAAGGGACCGCTAGTTAATCTAGATAGTCCAAGTGCCCGCTAGTTAACCTAGATAGTCCAAGTGCCCGCAAGTTAGCCTAGATCGTCCAAGGGCCCTCTAGTTAACCTAGATAGTCCAAGTGCCCGCTAGGGGACGTACATAGTCCCAGTGCCCGCTAGGTAACCTAGATAGTCCAAGTGCCCCCTAGGGTATGTACATAGTTCAAGTGCCCGCTAGGTAACCTAGATTGTCCAAGTGTCCGCTAGTTACCCTACATAGTCCAAGTGCCCGCTAGGTAACCTAGATAGTCCAAGGTCCTGCTAGTTAACCTACATAGTCCAATGCCCGATAGGGAACCTACATCGTCCAAGTGCCCGCTGAGGAACCTACATAGTCCAAGTGCCCGATAGGGAACCTATATATTCCAAGTGCCAGTTAGGGAACCTACATACTCCACGTGCCCATAGGGAACCTATATAGTCCAAGTGCCCGCTAGGGAACCTACATAGTCCAAGTGCCCGTTAGTTAACCTAGATAGTCAAAGTGCCTGCTAGGTAACCTAAATAGTCCAAGTGCTCTCTAGGGAACCTACATAGTCCAAGTGTCCGTTAGTTAACCTAGATAGTCCAATTACCCGTTAGCTAACCTAGATAGTCGAAGTGTCCGCTAGTTAACCTACATAGTCTAAGTGTCCGTTGGTTAACCTAGATAGTCCAAGTGCCCGCTAGGTAACCTAGAGTCCAAGTGCTCGCTAGTTAACCTACATAGTCCAAGGTCTCACTTGTTAACTTTGATAGTCCAAGTGCCTGCTAGTTAACCTAGATCTTCCAAGTGCGCGCGAGTTAACCTAGATTGTCCAAGTGCCTGCTACTTAACCTACATAGTCCAAGGGCCCACTGGTTAACCTAGATAATCCAAGTGTCCTCTAGTTAACCTACATAGTCCAAGTACCAGCTAGTTAACCTATATACAAAGTGCCCGCTACGTAACCTAGATAGTCCAAGGGCACGCTAGTTAACCTACATAGTCCAAGTGCCCGCTAGGCAACCTAGATAGTCCAAGTGCCCACTAAGGAACCTACATAGTCCAAGTGCACGCAAGTTAACCTAGACAGTCCCAGTGCCCGCTAGGGAACTTACATAGTCCAAGTTCCCGCTTGGTAACCTAAATAGTCCAAATACCCGCTAGGGAAACTACATAGTCCAAGTGCCCACTAGTTAACCTAGATAGTCCAAGTGCCTGCTAGTAAACCTACATAATCCATGGGCCCGCTAGTTAACCTACATAGTGCAAGGGCCCGCTAGTTAACCTAGATCGTGCAAGTGTCCGCTAGTTAACCTACATAGTCCACGTGTCCGGTAGGTAACCTAGATAGTCCTAGTGCCCGTTAGTTTACCTAGATGGTCCAAGGGCCCACTAGGGGACGTACATAGTCCAAGTGCCCGTTAGTTAACCTACATAGTCCAAGGTCCGCTAGTTAACCTAGATAGTCCAAGTGCCCGCTACTTAACCTACATAGTACAAGGGCCCGCTAGTTGACCTTGATAGTCCAAGTTCCCGCTAGTTAACGTAGATAGTCAAAGTGCCCGCTAATTAACCTAAGTAGTACAAATGTCTGATAGGGATCCTACATAGTCCAAGTGCCCGCTGAGGAACCTACATAGTCCAAGTGCCCGATAGGGAACCTATATATTCCAAGTGCCAGTTAGGGAACCTACATACTCCACGTGCCCATAGGGAACCTATATAGTCCAAGTGCCCGCTAGGGAACCTACATAGTCCAAGTGCCCGTTAGTTAACCTAGATAGTCAAAGTGCCTGCTAGGTAACCTAAATATTCCAAGTGCTCTCTAGGGAACATACATAGTCCAAGTGCCCGTTAGTTAACCTAGATAGTCCAATTGCCCGTTAGCTAACCTAGATAGTCGAAGTGTCCGCTAGTTAACCTACCTAGTCCAAGGGCCCGCAAGTTAACCTACATAGTCCAAGGTCCGCTATTTAACCTAGATAGTCCAAGTCCCCGCTAGTTAACCTACGTAGTACAAGGGCCCGCTACTTGACCTAGATAGTCCAAGTGCCCGCTAAGTAATCTAAGTAGTCCAAATGTCCTATAGGGATCCTACATAGTCCAAGTGCCCGCTACGTAACCTACATATCCAAGTGCCCGTTCGTTAACCTAGATAGTCAAAGTGCCCGCTAGGTAACCTAGACAGTCCAAGTGCCCGCTAGGTTACCTACATAGTCCAAGTGCCCGTTCGTTAACCTAGATAGTCCAAGTGCCCGCTAGTTAACCTAGATAGTCCAAGGGCCCACTAGGGGACGTACATAGTCCAAGTGCCCGCTAGTTATCCTACATAGTCCAAGGTCCGCTAGTTAACCTAGATAGTCCAAGTGCCCGCTAGTTAACCTACATAGTACAAGGGCCCGCTAGTTGACCTTGATAGTCCAAGTTCCCGCTAGTTAACCTAGATAGTCAAAGTGCCCGCTAATTAACCTAAGTAGTACAAATGTCCGATAGGGATCCTACATAGTCAAAGTGCCCGCTAATTAACCTACATAGTCCAAGTCCCCGCTAGGTAACCTAGGCAGTCCAAGTGACCATTATGTTACCTACATAGTTCAAGTGCTCGTCCGTTAACCTAGATAGTCCAAGTGCCCGCTAGGTAACTTAGGTAGCCCAAGTACCCGCTAGGGAACGTACATAGTCCAAGTGCCTTCTAGGTAACCTAGATAGTCCAAGTTCCCGCTAGTTAACCTACATACTCCAAGTGCCTGCTAGGTAAACTACATAGTCCAAGTGCTCACTAGGTAACCTAGAGAGTCCAATAGCCCGCTAGTTAAGCTAGACAGTCCAAGTACCCGATAGGGAACCTACATAGTCCAAGTGCCCGCTGGGAACCTACATAGTCCAAGTGCTCGCTAGGCATCCTACATAGTCCAAGTGCCCGTTAGTTAACCTAGATAGTCAAAGTGCCTGCTAGGTAACCTATATAGTCCAAGTGCCCGCTAGGGAACCTACATAGTCCAAGTGCCCGCTAGGTAACCTAGATAGTCCAATTGCCCGTTAGCTAACCTAGATAGTCGAAGTGTCCGCTAGTTAACCTACATAGTCCAAGTGCTCGTTCGTTAACCTAGATAGGCCAAGTGCCCGCTAGGTAACCTAGACAGTCCAAGTGCACGCTAGGTAACCTTGATAGTCCAAGTGCCTTCTAGTTAACCTACATAGTCCAAGTGCCCGCTAGGTAACATACATAGTCCAAGTGCCCACTATGTAACCTAAATAATCCAAATGCCCGCTAGTTAACCTAGATAATCCAAGTGCCCGCTTGTTAACCTAGATAGTCCAAGTGCCCGCTAGTAAACCTAGATAGTCTAAGGGCCCGCTAGTTAACCTAGATAGTCCAAGGGCCCGCTAGTTAATCTAGATAGTCAAAGTGCACACTAGTTAACCTAGATAGTCCAAGTGCTCGCTAGTTAACCTAGATCGTCCAAGTGCCCGCTGGTTAACCTAGATAATCCAAGTGCCCGATAGTTAACCTACGTAGTCAAAGGGCCCAATAGTTAACCTAGATAGTCCAATTGCCCGCTAGGGGACATACATAGTCCAAGTGCCCCCTAGGGAATCTACATAGTCCAAGTGCTCGCTAAGCAACCTACATAGTCCAAGTGCCCGTTAGTTAACCTAGATAGTCAAAGTGCCTGCTAGGTAACCTAAATAGTCCAAGTGCCCGCTAGGGAACCTACGTAGTCGAAGTGCCCACTAGGTAACCTAGATAGTCCAATTGCATGTTAGCTAACCTAGATAGTCGAAGTGTCCGCTAGTTAACCTACATAATCCAAATGCCCGCTAGTTAACCTAGATAGTCCAAGTGGCCGCTTGTTAACCTAGATAGTCCAAGTGCCCGCTAGTAAACCTAGATAGTCCAAGGGCCCGCTAGTTAACCTACATAGTCCAAGGGCCCGCTAGGTAACCTTGATAGTCCAAGCGCCTTCTAGTTAACCTATATAGTCCAAGTGCCCGCTAGGTAACCTATATAAGTCCAAGTGCCCGTTAGTTAACCTAGATAGTCCAAGTGCCCACTAGGGGACGTACATAGTCCAAGTGCCCGCGAGGTAACCTTGATAGTCCAAGTGCGCGCTAGGGTATGTACATAGTCCGAGTGCTGGCTAGGAAACCTAGATAATCCAAGTGCCCGCTAGTTAACCTACATAGTCCAAGGTCCGCTATTTAACCTAGATAGTACAAGTGCCCGCTAGTTAACCTACGTAGTACAAGGGCCCGCTACTTGACCTAGATAGTCCAAGTGCCCGCTAGTTAACCTAGAGAGTCCAAGTGCCCGCTAGTTAACCTAAGTAGTCCAAATGTCCCATAGGGATCCTACATAGTCCAAGTGCCGGCTACGTAACCTACATATCCAAGTGCCCGTTCGTTAACCTAGATAGTCAAAGTGCCCGCTAGGTAACCTAGACAGTCCAAGTGCCCGCTAGGTTACCTACATAGTCCAAGTGCCCATTCATTAACCTAGATAGTCCAAGTGCCCGCTAGTTAACCTAGATCGTCCAAGGGCCCTCTAGTTAACCTAGATAGTCCAAGTGCCCACTAGGGGACGTACATAGTCCAAGTGCCCTCTAGGTAACCTAGATAGTCCAAGTGCCCCCTAGGGTATGTACATAGTTCGAGTGCCCGCTACGTAACCTAGATTGTCCAAGTCTCCGCTAGTTAACCTACATAGTCCAATGCCCGATAGGGAACCTACATAGTCCAAGTGCCCGCTGAGGAACCTACATAGTCCAAGTGCCCGATAGGGAACCTATATATTCCAAGTGCCAGTTAGGGAACCTACATACTCCACGTGCCCATAGGGAACCTATATAGTCCAAGTGCCCGCTAGGGAACCTACATAGTCCAAGTGCCCGTTAGTTAACCTAGATAGTCAAAGTGCCTGCTAGGTAACCTAAATATTCCAAGTGCTCTAAAGGGAACCTACATAGTCCAAGTGCCCGTTAGTTAACCTACATAGTCCAATTGCCCGTTAGCTAACCTAGATAGTCGAAGTGTCCGCTAGTTAACCTACATAGTCCAAGTGTCCGTTGGTTAACCTACATAGTCCAAGTGCCCGCTAGGTAACCTAGAGTCCAAGTGCTCGCTAGTTAACCTACATAGTCCAAGTGCCCGCTAGGTAACCTATATAGTCCAAGTGCCCGCTAGGTAACCTACATAGTCCAAGGTCTCACTTGTTAACTTTGATAGTCCAAGTGCCTGCTAGTTAACCTAGATCTTCCAAGTGCCCGTGAGTTAACCTAGATTGTCCAAGTGCCTGCTACTTAACCTACATAGTCCAAGGGCCCACTAGTTAACCTAGATAATCCAAGTGTCCTCTAGTTAACCTACATAGTCCAAGTACCAGCAAGTTAACCTATATACAAAGTACCCGCTACGTAACCTAGATAGTCCAAGGGCACGCTAGTTAACCTACATAGTCCAAGTGCCCGCTAGGCAACCTAGATAGTCCAAGTGCCCACTAAGGAACCTACATAGTCCAAGTGCACGCTAGTTAACCTAGACAGTCCCAGTGCCCGCTAGGGAACTTACATAGTCCAAGTTCCCGCTTGGTAACCTAAATAGTCCAAATGCCCGCTAGGGAAACTACATAGTCCAAGTGCCCACTAGTTAACCTAGATAGTCCAAGTGCCTGCTAGTAAACCTACATAATCCATGGGCCCGCTAGTTAACCTACATAGTGCAAGGGCTCGCTAGTTAACCTAGATCGTGCAAGTGTCCGCTAGTTAACCTACATAGTCCACGTGCCCAGTAGGTAACTTGATCGTCCTAGTGCCCGTTAGTTAACCTAGATGGTCCAAGGGCCACTAGGGGACGTACATAGTCCAAGTGCCCGCTAGTTAACCTACATAGTCCAAGGTCCGCTAGTTTACCTAGATAGTCCAAGTGCCCGCTAGTTAACCTACATAGTACAAGGGCCCGCTAGTTGACCTTGATAGTCCAATTTCCCGCTAGTTAACCTAGATAGTCAAAGTGCCCGCTAATTAACCTAAGTAGTACAAATGTCCGATAGGGATCCTACATAGTCAAAGTGCCCGCTAGTTAACCTACATAGTCCAAGTCCCCGCTAGGTAACCTAGGGAGTCCAAGTGACCATTATGTTACCTACATAGTCCAAGTGCCCGTCCGTTAACCTACATAGTCCAAGTGCCCGCTAGGTAACTTAGATAGCCCAAGTACCCGCTAGGGAACGTACATAGTCCAAGTGCCTTCTAGGTAACCTAGATTGTCCAAGTGCCCGCTAGTTAACCTACATACTCCAAGTGCCTGCTAGGTAAACTACATAGTCCAAGTGCCCATGAGGTAACCTAGACAGTCCAATTGCCCGCTAGTTAAGCTAGACAGTCCAAGTACCCGATAGGGAACCTACATAGTCCAAGTGCCCGCTGGGAACCTACATAGTCCAAGTGCTCGCTAGTCAACCTACATAGTCCAAGTGCCCGTTAGTTAACCTAGATAGTCAAAGTGCCTGCTAGGTAACCTAAATAGTCCAAGTGCCCGCTAGGGAACCTACATAGTCCAAGTGCCCGCTAGGTAACCTAGATAGTCCAATTGCCCGTTAGCTAACCTAGATAGTCGAAGTGTCCGCTAGTTAACCTACATAGTCCAAGTGCTCGTTCGTTAACCTAGATAGGCCAAGTGCCCGCTAGGTAACCTAGACAGTCCAAGTGCACGCTAGGTAACCTTGATAGTCCAAGTGCCTTCTAGTTAACCTACATAGTCCAAGTGCCCGCTAGGTAACATACATAGTCCAAGTGCCCCTATGTAACCTAAATAATCCAAATGCCCGCTAGTTAACCTAGATAGTCCAAGTGCCCGCTTGTTAACCTAGATAGTCCAAGTGCCCGCTAGTTAACCTAGATAGTCCAAGGGCCCGCTAGTTAATCTAGATAGTCCAAGTGCCCACTAGTTAACCTAGATAGTCCAAGTGCCCGCTAGTTAACCTAGATCGTCCAAGTGCCCGCTGGTTAACCTAGATAATCCAAGTGCCCGATAGTTAACCTACATAGTCAAAGGGCCCAATAGTTAACCTAGATAGTCCAATTGCCCGCTAGGGGACATATATAGTCCAAGTGCCCCCTAGGGAATCTACATAGTCCAAGTGCTCGCTAAGCAACCTACATAGTCCAAGTGCCCGTTAGTTAACCTAGATAGTCAAAGTGCCTGCTAGGTAACCTAAATAGTCCAAGTGCCCGCTAGGTAACCTAGATAGTCCAAGTGCCCCCTAGGGTATGTACATAGTTCGAGTGCCCGCTACGTAACCTAGATTGTCCAAGTGTCCGCTAGTTAACCTACATAGTCCAATGCCCGATAGGGAACCTACACAGTCCAAGTGCCCGCTGAGGAACCTACATAGTCCAAGTGCCCGATAGGGAACCTATATATTCCAAGTGCCAGTTAGGGAACCTACATACTCCACGTGCCCATAGGGAACCTATATAGTCCAAGTGCCCGCTAGGGAACCTACATAGTCCAAGTGCCCGTTAGTTAACCTAGATAGTCAAAGTGCCTGCTAGGTAACCTAAATATTCCAAGTGCTCTAAAGGGAACCTACATAGTCCAAGTGCCCGTTTGTTAACCTACATAGTCCAATTGCCCGTTAGCTAACCTAGATAGTCGAAGTGTCCGCTAGTTAACCTACATAGTCCAAGTGTCCGTTGGTTAACCTACATAGTCCAAGTGCCCGCTAGGTAACCTAGAGTCCAAGTGCTCGCTAGTTAACCTACATAGTCCAAGTGCCCGCTAGGTAACCTATATAGTCCAAGTGCCCGCTAGGTAACCTACATAGTCCAAGGTCTCACTTGTTAACTTTGATAGTCCAAGTGCCTGCTAGTTAACCTAGATCTTCCAAGTGCCCGCGAGTTAACCTAGATTGTCCAAGTGCCTGCTACTTAACCTACATAGTCCAAGGGCCCACTAGTTAACCTAGATAATCCAAGTGTCCTCTAGTTAACCTACATAGTCCAAGTACCAGCAAGTTAACCTATATACAAAGTACCCGCTATGTAACCAAATAGTACAAGGGCACGCTAGTTAACCTACATAGTCCAAGTGCCCGCTAGGCAACCTAGATAGTCCAAGTGCCCACTAAGGAACCTACATAGTCCAAGTGCACGCTAGTTAACCTAGACAGTCCCAGTGCCCGCAAGGGAACTTACATAGTCCAAGTTCCCGCTTGGTAACCTAAATAGTCCAAATGCCCGCTAGGGAAACTACATAGTCCAAGTGCCCACTAGTTAACCTAGATAGTCCAAGTGCCTGCTAGTAAACCTACATAATCCATGGGCCCGCTAGTTAACCTACATAGTGCAAGGGCTCGCTAGTTAACCTAGATCGTGCAAGTGTCCGCTAGTTAACCTACATAGTCCACGTGCCCAGTAGGTAACTTGATCGTCCTAGTGCCCGTTAGTTAACCTAGATGGTCCAAGGGCCACTAGGGGACGTACATAGTCCAAGTGCCCGCTAGTTAACCTACATAGTCCAAGGTCCGCTAGTTTACCTAGATAGTCCAAGTGCCCGCTAGTTAACCTACATAGTACAAGGGCCCGCTAGTTGACCTTGATAGTCCAATTTCCCGCTAGTTAACCTAGATAGTCAAAGTGCCCGCTAATTAACCTAAGTAGTACAAATGTCCGATAGGGATCCTACATAGTCAAAGTGCCTGCTAGGTAACCTAAATATTCCAAGTGCTCTAAAGGGAACCTACATAGTCCAAGTGCCCGTTTGTTAACCTACATAGTCCAATTGCCCGTTAGCTAACCTAGATAGTCGAAGTGTCCGCTAGTTAACCTACATAGTCCAAGTGTCCGTTGGTTAACCTACATAGTCCAAGTGCCCGCTAGGTAACCTAGAGTCCAAGTGCTCGCTAGTTAACCTACATAGTCCAAGTGCCCGCTAGGTAACCTATATAGTCCAAGTGCCCGCTAGGTAACCTACATAGTCCAAGGTCTCACTTGTTAACTTTGATAGTCCAAGTGCCTGCTAGTTAACCTAGATCTTCCAAGTGCCCGCGAGTTAACCTAGATTGTCCAAGTGCCTGCTACTTAACCTACATAGTCCAAGGGCCCACTAGTTAACCTAGATAATCCAAGTGTCCTCTAGTTAACCTACATAGTCCAAGTACCAGCAAGTTAACCTATATACAAAGTACCCGCTATGTAACCAAGATAGTACAAGGGCACGCTAGTTAACCTACATAGTCCAAGTGCCCGCTAGGCAACCTAGATAGTCCAAGTGCCCACTAAGGAACCTACATAGTCCAAGTGCACGCTAGTTAACCTAGACAGTCCCAGTGCCCGCAAGGGAACTTACATAGTCCAAGTTCCCGCTTGGTAACCTAAATAGTCCAAATGCCCGCTAGGGAAACTACATAGTCCAAGTGCCCACTAGTTAACCTAGATAGTCCAAGTGCCTGCTAGTAAACCTACATAATCCATGGGCCCGCTAGTTAACCTACATAGTGCAAGGGCTCGCTAGTTAACCTAGATCGTGCAAGTGTCCGCTAGTTAACCTACATAGTCCACGTGCCCAGTAGGTAACTTGATCGTCCTAGTGCCCGTTAGTTAACCTAGATGGTCCAAGGGCCACTAGGGGACGTACATAGTCCAAGTGCCCGCTAGTTAACCTACATAGTCCAAGGTCCGCTAGTTTACCTAGATAGTCCAAGTGCCCGCTAGTTAACCTACATAGTACAAGGGCCCGCTAGTTGACCTTGATAGTCCAATTTCCCGCTAGTTAACCTAGATAGTCAAAGTGCCCGCTAATTAACCTAAGTAGTACAAATGTCCGATAGGGATCCTACATAGTCAAAGTGCCCGCTAGTTAACCTACATAGTCCAAGTCCCCGCTAGGTAACCTAGGGAGTCCAAGTGACCATTATGTTACCTACATAGTCCAAGTGCCCGTCCGTTAACCTACATAGTCCAAGTGCCCGCTAGGTAACTTAGATAGCCCAAGTACCCGCTAGGGAACGTACATAGTCCAAGTGCCTTCTAGGTAACCTAGATTGTCCAAGTGCCCGCTAGTTAACCTACATACTCCAAGTGCCTGCTAGGTAAACTACATAGTCCAAGTGCCCATGAGGTAACCTAGACAGTCCAATTGCCCGCTAGTTAAGCTAGACAGTCCAAGTACCCGATAGGGAACCTACATAGTCCAAGTGCCCGCTGGGAACCTACATAGTCCAAGTGCTCGCTAGTCAACCTACATAGTCCAAGTGCCCGTTAGTTAACCTAGATAGTCAAAGTGCCTGCTAGGTAACCTAAATAGTCCAAGTGCCCGCTAGGGAACCTACATAGTCCAAGTGCCCGCTAGGTAACCTAGATAGTCCAATTGCCCGTTAGCTAACCTAGATAGTCGAAGTGTCCGCTAGTTAACCTACATAGTCCAAGTGCTCGTTCGTTAACCTAGATAGGCCAAGTGCCCGCTAGGTAACCTAGACAGTCCAAGTGCACGCTAGGTAACCTTGATAGTCCAAGTGCCTTCTAGTTAACCTACATAGTCCAAGTGCCCGCTAGGTAACATACATAGTCCAAGTGCCCCTATGTAACCTAAATAATCCAAATGCCCGCTAGTTAACCTAGATAGTCCAAGTGCCCGCTTGTTAACCTAGATAGTCCAAGTGCCCGCTAGTTAACCTAGATAGTCCAAGGGCCCGCTAGTTAATCTAGATAGTCCAAGTGCCCACTAGTTAACCTAGATAGTCCAAGTGCCCGCTAGTTAACCTAGATCGTCCAAGTGCCCGCTGGTTAACCTAGATAATCCAAGTGCCCGATAGTTAACCTACGTAGTCAAAGGGCCCAATAGTTAACCTAGATAGTCCAATTGCCCGCTAGGGGACATACATAGTCCAAGTGCCCCCTAGGGAATCTACATAGTCCAAGTGCTCGCTAAGGAACCTACATAGTCCAAGTGCCCGTTAGTTAACCTAGATAGTCAAAGTGCCTGCTAGGTAACCTAAATAGTCCAAGTGCCCGCTAGGGAACCTACGTAGTCGAAGTGCCCACTAGGTAACCTAGATAGTCCAATTGCATGTTAGCTAACCTAGATAGTCGAAGTGTCCGCTAGTTAACCTACATAATCCAAATGCCCGCTAGTTAACCTAGATAGTCCAAGTGGCCGCTTGTTAACCTAGATAGTCCAAGTGCCCGCTAGTAAACCTAGATAGTCCAAGGGCCCGCTAGTTAACCTACATAGTCCAAGGGCCCGCTAGGTAACCTTGATAGTCCAAGCGCCTTCTAGTTAACCTACATATTCCAAGTGCCCGCTAGGTAACCTATATAAGTCCAAGTGCCCGTTAGTTAACCTAGATAGTCCAAGTGCCCACTAGGGGACGTACATAGTCCAAGTGCCCGCGAGGTAACCTTGATAGTCCAAGTGCGCGCTAGGGTATGTACATAGTCCGAGTGCTGGCTAGGAAACCTAGATAATCCAAGTGCCCGCTAGTTAACCTACAAAGTCCAAGGGCCCGCAAGTTAACCTACATAGTCCAAGGTCCGCTATTTAACCTACATAGTCCAAGTGCCCGCTACGTAACCTACATATCCAAGTGCCCGTTCGTTAACCTAGATAGTCAAAGTGCCCGCTAGGTAACCTAGACAGTCCAAGTGCCCGCTAGTTACCTACATAGTCCAAGTGCCCATTCATTAACCTAGATAGTCAAAGTGCCCGCTAGTTAACCTAGATCGTCCAAGGGCCCTCTAGTTAACCTAGATAGTCCAAGTGCCCACTAGGGGACGTACATAGTCCAAGTGCCCGCTAGGTAACCTAGATAGTCCAAGTGCCCCCTAGGGTATGTACATAGTTCGAGTGCCCGCTACGTAACCTAGATTGTCCAAGTCTCCGCTAGTTAACCTACATAGTCCAATGCCCGATAGGGAACCTACATAGTCCAAGTGCCCGCTGAGGAACCTACATAGTCCAAGTGCCCGATAGGGAACCTATATATTCCAAGTGCCAGTTAGGGAACCTACATACTCCACGTGCCCATAGGGAACCTATATAGTCCAAGTGCCCGCTAGGGAACCTACATAGTCCAAGTGCCCGTTAGTTAACCTAGATAGTCAAAGTGCCTGCTAGGTAACCTAAATATTCCAAGTGCTCTAAAGGGAACCTACATAGTCCAAGTGCCCGTTAGTTAACCTACATAGTCCAATTGCCCGTTAGCTAACCTAGATAGTCGAAGTGTCCGCTAGTTAACCTACATAGTCCAAGTGTCCGTTGGTTAACCTACATAGTCCAAGTGCCCGCTAGGTAACCTAGAGTCCAAGTGCTCGCTAGTTAACCTACATAGTCCAAGTGCCCGCTAGGTAACCTATATAGTCCAAGTGCCCGCTAGGTAACCTACATAGTCCAAGGTCTCACTTGTTAACTTTGATAGTCCAAGTGCCTGCTAGTTAACCTAGATCTTCCAAGTGCCCGCGAGTTAACCTAGATTGTCCAAGTGCCTGCTACTTAACCTACATAGTCCAAGGGCCCACTAGTTAACCTAGATAATCCAAGTGTCCTCTAGTTAACCTACATAGTCCAAGTACCAGCAAGTTAACCTATATACAAAGTACCCGCTACGTAACCTAGATAGTCCAAGGGCACGCTAGTTAACCTACATAGTCCAAGTGCCCGCTAGGCAACCTAGATAGTCCAAGTGCCCACTAAGGAACCTACATAGTCCAAGTGCACGCTAGTTAACCTAGACAGTACCAGTGCCCGCTAGGGAACTTACATAGTCCAAGTTCCCGCTTGGTAACCTAAATAGTCCAAATGCCCGCTAGGGAAACTACATAGTCCAAGTGCCCACTAGTTAACCTAGATAGTCCAAGTGCCTGCTAGTAAACCTACATAATCCATGGGCCCGCTAGTTAACCTACATAGTGCAAGGGCTCGCTAGTTAACCTAGATCGTGCAAGTGTCCGCTAGTTAACCTACATAGTCCACGTGCCCAGTAGGTAACTTGATAGTCCTAGTGCCCGTTAGTTAACCTAGATGGTCCAAGGGCCACTAGGGGACGTACATAGTCCAAGTGCCCGCTAGTTAACCTACATAGTCCAAGGTCCGCTAGTTAACCTAGATAGTCCAAGTGCCCGCTAGTTAACCTACATAGTACAAGGGCCCGCTAGTTGACCTTGATAGTCCAATTTCCCGCTAGTTAACCTAGATAGTCAAAGTGCCCGCTAATTAACCTAAGTAGTACAAATGTCCGATAGGGATCCTACATAGTCAAAGTGCCCGCTAGTTAACCTACATAGTCCAAGTCCCCGCTAGGTAACCTAGGGAGTCCAAGTGACCATTATGTTACCTACATAGTCCAAGTGCCCGTCCGTTAACCTACATAGTCCAAGTGCCCGCTAGGTAACTTAGATAGCCCAAGTACCCGCTAGGGAACGTACATAGTCCAAGTGCCTTCTAGGTAACCTAGATAGTCCAAGTGCCCGCTAGTTAACCTAAATACTCCAAGTGCCTGCTAGGTAAACTACATAGTCCAAGTGCCCATGAGGTAACCTAGACAGTCCAATTGCCCGCTAGTTAAGCTAGACAGTCCAAGTACCCGATAGGGAACCTACATAGTCCAAGTGCCCGCTGGGAACCTACATAGTCCAAGTGCTCGCTAGTCAACCTACATAGTCCAAGTGCCCGTTAGTTAACCTAGATAGTCAAAGTGCCTGCTAGGTAACCTAAATAGTCCAAGTGCCCGCTAGGGAACCTACATAGTCCAAGTGCCCGCTAGGTAACCTAGATAGTCCAATTGCCCGTTAGCTAACCTAGATAGTCGAAGTGTCCGCTAGTTAACCTACATAGTCCAAGTGCTCGTTCGTTAACCTAGATAGGCCAAGTGCCCGCTAGGTAACCTAGACAGTCCAAGTGCACGCTAGGTAACCTTGATAGTCCAAGTGCCTTCTAGTTAACCTACATAGTCCAAGTGCCCGCTAGGTAACATACATAGTCCAAGTGCCCCTATGTAACCTAAATAATCCAAATGCCCGCTAGTTAACCTAGATAGTCCAAGTGCCCGCTTGTTAACCTAGATAGTCCAAGTGCCCGCTAGTAAACCTAGATAGTCCAAGGGCCCGCTAGTTAATCTACATAGTCCAGTGCCCGCTAGTTAACCTAGATAGTCCAAGTGCCCGCTAGTTAACCTAGATAGTCCAAGGGCCCGCTAGTTAATCTAGATAGTCCAAGTGCCCACTAGTTAACCTAGATAGTCCAAGTGCCCGCTAGTTAACCTAGATCGTCCAAGTGCCCGCTGGTTAACCTAGATAATCGAAGTGCCCGATAGTTAACCTACATAGTCCAAGGGCCCAATAGTTAACCTAGATTGTCCTAGTGCCCGCTTGGGGACATACATAGTCCAAGTGCCCCCTAGGGAATCTACATAGTCCAAGTGCTCGCTAAGCAACCTACATAGTCCAAGTGCCCGTTAGTTAACCTAGATAGTCAAAGTGCCTGCTAGGTAACCTAAGTAGTCCAAGTGCCCGCTAGGGAACCTACATAGTCCAAGTGCCCGCTAGGTAACCTAGATAGTCCAATTGCCCGTTAGCTAACCTAGATAGT
The DNA here is from genome assembly GCF_050624435.1 of Tenrec ecaudatus. Lineage (NCBI taxonomy): Eukaryota > Metazoa > Chordata > Mammalia > Afrosoricida > Tenrecidae > Tenrec > Tenrec ecaudatus. The sequence continues at coordinate 1,323,204 of NW_027457550.1, read as the reverse complement.
CGAAGTGTCCGCTAGTTAACCTACATAGTCCAAGTGCTCGTTCGTTAACCTAGATAGGCCAAGTGCCCGCTAGGTAACCTAGACAGTCCAAGTGCACGCTAGGTAACCTTGATAGTCCAAGTGCCTTCTAGTTAACCTACATAGTCCAAGTGCCCGCTAGGTAACATACATAGTCCAAGTGCCCCTATGTAACCTAAATAATCCAAATGCCCGCTAGTTAACCTAGATAGTCCAAGTGCCCGCTTGTTAACCTAGATAGTCCAAGTGCCCGCTAGTTTACCTAGATAGTCCAAGGGCCCGCTAGTTAATCTAGATAGTCCAAGTGCCCACTAGTTAACCTAGATAGTCCAAGTGCCCGCTAGTTAACCTAGATCGTCCAAGTGCCCGCTGGTTAACCTAGATAATCCAAGTGCCCGATAGTTAACCTACGTAGTCAAAGGGCCCAATAGTTAACCTAGATAGTCCAATTGCCCGCTAGGGGACATACATAGTCCAAGTGCCCCCTAGGGAATCTACATAGTCCAAGTGCTCGCTAAGCAACCTACATAGTCCAAGTGCCCGTTAGTTAACCTAGATAGTCAAAGTGCCTGCTAGGTAACCTAAATAGTCCAAGTGCCCGCTAGGGAACCTACGTAGTCGAAGTGCCCACTAGGTAACCTAGATAGTCCAATTGCATGTTAGCTAACCTAGATAGTCGAAGTGTCCGCTAGTTAACCTACATAATCCAAATGCCCGCTAGTTAACCTAGATAGTCCAAGTGGCCGCTTGTTAACCTAGATAGTCCAAGTGCCCGCTAGTAAACCTAGATAGTCCAAGGGCCCGCTAGTTAACCTACATAGTCCAAGGGCCCGCTAGGTAACCTTGATAGTCCAAGCGCCTTCTAGTTAACCTACATAGTCCAAGTGCCCGCTAGGTAACCTATATATGTCCAAGTGCCCGTTAGTTAACCTAGATAGTCCAAGTGCCCACTAGGGGACGTACATAGTCCAAGTGCCCGCGAGGTAACCTTGATAGTCCAAGTGCGCGCTAGGGTATGTACATAGTCCGAGTGCTGGCTAGGAAACCTAGATAATCCAAGTGCCCGCTAGTTAACCTACAAAGTCCAAGGGCCCGCAAGTTAACCTACATAGTCCAAGGTCCGCTATTTAACCTACATAGTCCAAGTGCCCGCTACGTAACCTACATATCCAAGTGCCCGTTCGTTAACCTAGATAGTCAAAGTGCCCGCTAGGTAACCTAGACAGTCCAAGTGCCCGCTAGGTTACCTACATAGTCCAAGTGCCCATTCATTAACCTAGATAGTCAAAGTGCCCGCTAGTTAACCTAGATCGTCCAAGGGCCCTCTAGTTAACCTAGATAGTCCAAGTGCCCACTAGGGGACGTACATAGTCCAAGTGCCCGCTAGGTAACCTAGATAGTCCAAGTGCCCCCTAGGGTATGTACATAGTTCGAGTGCCCGCTACGTAACCTAGATTGTCCAAGTGTCCGCTAGTTAACCTACATAGTCCAATGCCCGATAGGGAACCTACATAGTCCAAGTGCCCGCTGAGGAACCTACATAGTCCAAGTGCCCGATAGGGAACCTATATATTCCAAGTGCCAGTTAGGGAACCTACATACTCCACGTGCCCATAGGGAACCTATATAGTCCAAGTGCCCGCTAGGGAACCTACATAGTCCAAGTGCCCGTTAGTTAATCTAGATAGTCAAAGTGCCTGCTAGGTAACCTAAATATTCCAAGTGCTCTAAAGGGAACCTACATAGTCCAAGTGCCCGTTAGTTAACCTACATAGTCCAATTGCCCGTTAGCTAACCTAGATAGTCGAAGTGTCCGCTAGTTAACCTACATAGTCCAAGTGTCCGTTGGTTAACCTACATAGTCCAAGTGCCCGCTAGGTAACCTAGAGTCCAAGTGTTCGCTAGTTAACCTACATAGTCCAAGTGCCCGCTAGGTAACCTATATAGTCCAAGTGCCCGCTAGGTAACCTACATAGTCCAAGGTCTCACTTGTTAACTTTGATAGTCCAAGTGCCTGCTAGTTAACCTAGATCTTCCAAGTGCCCGCGAGTTAACCTAGATTGTCCAAGTGCCTGCTACTTAACCTACATAGTCCAAGGGCCCACTAGTTAACCTAGATAATCCAAGTGTCCTCTAGTTAACCTACATAGTCCAAGTACCAGCAAGTTAACCTATATACAAAGTACCCGCTACGTAACCTAGATAGTCCAAGGGCACGCTAGTTAACCTACATAGTCCAAGTGCCCGCTAGGCAACCTAGATAGTCCAAGTGCCCACTAAGGAACCTACATAGTCCAAGTGCACGCTAGTTAACCTAGACAGTCCCAGTGCCCGCTAGGGAACTTACGTAGTCCAAGTTCCCGCTTGGTAACCTAAATAGTCCAAATGCCCGCTAGGGAAACTACATAGTCCAAGTGCCCACTAGTTAACCTAGATAGTCCAAGTGCCTGCTAGTAAACCTACATAATCCATGGGCCCGCTAGTTAACCTACATAGTGCAAGGGCTCGCTAGTTAACCTAGATCGTGCAAGTGTCCGCTAGTTAACCTACATAGTCCACGTGCCCAGTAGGTAACTTGATAGTCCTAGTGCCCGTTAGTTAACCTAGATGGTCCAAGGGCCACTAGGGGACGTACATAGTCCAAGTGCCCGCTAGTTAACCTACATAGTCCAAGGTCCGCTAGTTAACCTAGATAGTCCAAGTGCCCGCTAGTTAACCTACATAGTACAAGGGCCCGCTAGTTGACCTTGATAGTCCAATTTCCCGCTAGTTAACCTAGATAGTCAAAGTGCCCGCTAATTAACCTAAGTAGTACAAATGTCCGATAGGGATCCTACATAGTCAAAGTGCCCGCTAGTTAACCTACATAGTCCAAGTCCCCGCTAGGTAACCTAGGGAGTCCAAGTGACCATTATGTTACCTACATAGTCCAAGTGCCCGTCCGTTAACCTACATAGTCCAAGTGCCCGCTAGGTAACTTAGATAGCCCAAGTACCCGCTAGGGAACGTACATAGTCCAAGTGCCTTCTAGGTAACCTAGATAGTCCAAGTGCCCGCTAGTTAACCTAAATACTCCAAGTGCCTGCTAGGTAAACTACATAGTCCAAGTGCCCATGAGGTAACCTAGACAGTCCAATTGCCCGCTAGTTAAGCTAGACAGTCCAAGTACCCGATAGGGAACCTACATAGTCCAAGTGCCCGCTGGGAACCTACATAGTCCAAGTGCTCGCTAGTCAACCTACATAGTCCAAGTGCCCGTTAGTTAACCTAGATAGTCAAAGTGCCTGCTAGGTAACCTAAATAGTCCAAGTGCCCGCTAGGGAACCTACATAGTCCAAGTGCCCGCTAGGTAACCTAGATAGTCCAATTGCCCGTTAGCTAACCTAGATAGTCGAAGTGTCCGCTAGTTAACCTACATAGTCCAAGTGCTCGTTCGTTAACCTAGATAGGCCAAGTGCCCGCTAGGTAACCTAGACAGTCCAAGTGCACGCTAGGTAACCTTGATAGTCCAAGTGCCTTCTAGTTAACCTACATAGTCCAAGTGCCCGCTAGGTAACATACATAGTCCAAGTGCCCCTATGTAACCTAAATAATCCAAATGCCCGCTAGTTAACCTAGATAGTCCAAGTGCCCGCTTGTTAACCTAGATAGTCCAAGTGCCCGCTTTTTAACCTAGATAGTCCAAGTGCCCGCTAGTAAACCTATATAGTCCAAGGGCCCGCTAGTTAATCTACATAGTCCAGTGCCCGCTAGTTAACCTAGATAGTCCAAGTGCCCGCTAGTTAACCTAGATAGTCCAAGGGCCCGCTAGTTAATCTAGATAGTCCAAGTGCCCACTAGTTAACCTAGATAGTCCAAGTGCCCGCTAGTTAACCTAGATCGTCCAAGTGCCCGCTGGTTAACCTAGATAATCGAAGTGCCCGATAGTTAACCTACATAGTCCAAGGGCCCAATAGTTAACCTAGATTGTCCTAGTGCCCGCTTGGGGACATACATAGTCCAAGTGCCCCCTAGGGAATCTACATAGTCCAAGTGCTCGCTAAGCAACCTACATAGTCCAAGTGCCCGTTAGTTAACCTAGATAGTCAAAGTGCCTGCTAGGTAACCTAAATATTCCAAGTGCTCTAAAGGGAACCTACATAGTCCAAGTGCCCGTTAGTTAACCTACATAGTCCAATTGCCCGTTAGCTAACCTAGATAGTCGAAGTGTCCGCTAGTTAACCTACATAGTCCAAGTGTCCGTTGGTTAACCTACATAGTCCAAGTGCCCGCTAGGTAACCTAGAGTCCAAGTGCTCGCTAGTTAACCTACATAGTCCAAGTGCCCGCTAGGTAACCTATATAGTCCAAGTGCCCGCTAGGTAACCTACATAGTCCAAGGTCTCACTTGTTAACTTTGATAGTCCAAGTGCCTGCTAGTTAACCTAGATCTTCCAAGTGCCCGCGAGTTAACCTAGATTGTCCAAGTGCCTGCTACTTAACCTACATAGTCCAAGGGCCCACTAGTTAACCTAGATAATCCAAGTGTCCTCTAGTTAACCTACATAGTCCAAGTACCAGCAAGTTAACCTATATACAAAGTACCCGCTACGTAACCTAGATAGTCCAAGGGCACGCTAGTTAACCTACATAGTCCAAGTGCCCGCTAGGCAACCTAGATAGTCCAAGTGCCCACTAAGGAACCTACATAGTCCAAGTGCACGCTAGTTAACCTAGACAGTACCAGTGCCCGCTAGGGAACTTACATAGTCCAAGTTCCCGCTTGGTAACCTAAATAGTCCAAATGCCCGCTAGGGAAACTACATAGTCCAAGTGCCCACTAGTTAACCTAGATAGTCCAAGTGCCTGCTAGTAAACCTACATAATCCATGGGCCCGCTAGTTAACCTACATAGTGCAAGGGCTCGCTAGTTAACCTAGATCGTGCAAGTGTCTGCTAGTTAACCTACATAGTCCACGTGCCCAGTAGGTAACTTGATAGTCCTAGTGCCCGTTAGTTAACCTAGATGGTCCAAGGGCCACTAGGGGACGTACATAGTCCAAGTGCCCGCTAGTTAACCTACATAGTCCAAGGTCCGCTAGTTAACCTAGATAGTCCAAGTGCCCGCTAGTTAACCTACATAGTACAAGGGCCCGCTAGTTGACCTTGATAGTCCAATTTCCCGCTAGTTAACCTAGATAGTCAAAGTGCCCGCTAATTAACCTAAGTAGTACAAATGTCCGATAGGGATCCTACATAGTCAAAGTGCCCGCTAGTTAACCTACATAGTCCAAGTCCCCGCTAGGTAACCTAGGGAGTCCAAGTGACCATTATGTTACCTACATAGTCCAAGTGCCCGTCCGTTAACCTACATAGTCCAAGTGCCCGCTAGGTAACTTAGATAGCCCAAGTACCCGCTAGGGAACGTACATAGTCCAAGTGCCTTCTAGGTAACCTAGATAGTCCAAGTGCCCGCTAGTTAACCTAAATACTCCAAGTGCCTGCTAGGTAAACTACATAGTCCAAGTGCCCATGAGGTAACCTAGACAGTCCAATTGCCCGCTAGTTAAGCTAGACAGTCCAAGTACCCGATAGGGAACCTACATAGTCCAAGTGCCCGCTGGGAACCTACATAGTCCAAGTGCTCGCTAGTCAACCTACATAGTCCAAGTGCCCGTTAGTTAACCTAGATAGTCAAAGTGCCTGCTAGGTAACCTAAATAGTCCAAGTGCCCGCTAGGGAACTTACATAGTCCAAGTGCCCGCTAGGTAACCTAGATAGTCCAATTGCCCGTTAGCTAACCTAGATAGTCGAAGTGTCCGCTAGTTAACCTACATAGTCCAAGTGCTCGTTCGTTAACCTAGATAGGCCAAGTGCCCGCTAGGTAACCTAGACAGTCCAAGTGCACGCTAGGTAACCTTGATAGTCCAAGTGCCTTCTAGTTAACCTACATAGTCCATGTGCCCGCTAGGTAACATACATAGTCCAAGTGCCCCTATGTAACCTAAATAATCCAAATGCCCGCTAGTTAACCTAGATAGTCCAAGTGCCCGCTTTTTAACCTAGATAGTCCAAGTGCCCGCTAGTAAACCTATATAGTCCAAGGGCCCGCTAGTTAATCTACATAGTCCAGTGCCCGCTAGTTAACCTAGATAGTCCAAGTGCCCGCTAGTTAACCTAGATAGTCCAAGGGCCCGCTAGTTAATCTAGATAGTCCAAGTGCCCACTAGTTAACCTAGATAGTCCAAGTGCCCGCTAGTTAACCTAGATCGTCCAAGTGCCCGCTGGTTAACCTAGATAATCGAAGTGCCCGATAGTTAACCTACATAGTCCAAGGGCCCAATAGTTAACCTAGATTGTCCTAGTGCCCGCTTGGGGACATACATAGTCCAAGTGCCCCCTAGGGAATCTACATAGTCCAAGTGCTCGCTAAGCAACCTACATAGTCCAAGTGCCCGTTAGTTAACCTAGATAGTCAAAGTGCCTGCTAGGTAACCTAAATATTCCAAGTGCTCTAAAGGGAACCTACATAGTCCAAGTGCCCGTTAGTTAACCTACATAGTCCAATTGCCCGTTAGCTAACCTAGATAGTCGAAGTGTCCGCTAGTTAACCTACATAGTCCAAGTGTCCGTTGGTTAACCTACATAGTCCAAGTGCCCGCTAGGTAACCTAGAGTCCAAGTGCTCGCTAGTTAACCTACATAGTCCAAGTGCCCGCTAGGTAACCTATATAGTCCAAGTGCCCGCTAGGTAACCTACATAGTCCAAGGTCTCACTTGTTAACTTTGATAGTCCAAGTGCCTGCTAGTTAACCTAGATCTTCCAAGTGCCCGCGAGTTAACCTAGATTGTCCAAGTGCCTGCTACTTAACCTACATAGTCCAAGGGCCCACTAGTTAACCTAGATAATCCAAGTGTCCTCTAGTTAACCTACATAGTCCAAGTACCAGCAAGTTAACCTATATACAAAGTACCCGCTACGTAACCTAGATAGTCCAAGGGCACGCTAGTTAACCTACATAGTCCAAGTGCCCGCTAGGCAACCTAGATAGTCCAAGTGCCCACTAAGGAACCTACATAGTCCAAGTGCACGCTAGTTAACCTAGACAGTCCCAGTGCCCGCTAGGGAACTTACATAGTCCAAGTTCCCGCTTGGTAACCTAAATAGTCCAAATGCCCGCTAGGGAAACTACATAGTCCAAGTGCCCACTAGTTAACCTAGATAGTCCAAGTGCCTGCTAGTAAACCTACATAATCCATGGGCCCGCTAGTTAACCTACATAGTGCAAGGGCTCGCTAGTTAACCTAGATCGTGCAAGTGTCCGCTAGTTAACCTACATAGTCCACGTGCCCAGTAGGTAACTTGATAGTCCTAGTGCCCGTTAGTTAACCTAGATGGTCCAAGGGCCACTAGGGGACGTACATAGTCCAAGTGCCCGCTAGTTAACCTACATAGTCCAAGGTCCGCTAGTTAACCTAGATAGTCCAAGTGCCCGCTAGTTAACCTACATAGTACAAGGGCCCGCTAGTTGACCTTGATAGTCCAATTTCCCGCTAGTTAACCTAGATAGTCAAAGTGCCCGCTAATTAACCTAAGTAGTACAAATGTCCGATAGGGATCCTACATAGTCAAAGTGCCCGCTAGTTAACCTACATAGTCCAAGTCCCCGCTAGGTAACCTAGGGAGTCCAAGTGACCATTATGTTACCTACATAGTCCAAGTGCCCGTCCGTTAACCTACATAGTCCAAGTGCCCGCTAGGTAACTTAGATAGCCCAAGTACCCGCTAGGGAACGTACATAGTCCAAGTGCCTTCTAGGTAACCTAGATAGTCCAAGTGCCCGCTAGTTAACCTAAATACTCCAAGTGCCTGCTAGGTAAACTACATAGTCCAAGTGCCCATGAGGTAACCTAGACAGTCCAATTGCCCGCTAGTTAAGCTAGACAGTCCAAGTACCCGATAGGGAACCTACATAGTCCAAGTGCCCGCTGGGAACCTACATAGTCCAAGTGCTCGCTAGTCAACCTACATAGTCCAAGTGCCCGTTAGTTAACCTAGATAGTCAAAGTGCCTGCTAGGTAACCTAAATAGTCCAAGTGCCCGCTAGGGAACTTACATAGTCCAAGTGCCCGCTAGGTAACCTAGATAGTCCAATTGCCCGTTAGCTAACCTAGATAGTCGAAGTGTCCGCTAGTTAACCTACATAGTCCAAGTGCTCGTTCGTTAACCTAGATAGGCCAAGTGCCCGCTAGGTAACCTAGACAGTCCAAGTGCACGCTAGGTAACCTTGATAGTCCAAGTGCCTTCTAGTTAACCTACATAGTCCATGTGCCCGCTAGGTAACATACATAGTCCAAGTGCCCCTATGTAACCTAAATAATCCAAATGCCCGCTAGTTAACCTAGATAGTCCAAGTGCCCGCTTTTTAACCTAGATAGTCCAAGTGCCCGCTAGTAAACCTATATAGTCCAAGGGCCCGCTAGTTAATCTACATAGTCCAGTGCCCGCTAGTTAACCTAGATAGTCCAAGTGCCCGCTAGTTAACCTAGATAGTCCAAGGGCCCGCTAGTTAATCTAGATAGTCCAAGTGCCCACTAGTTAACCTAGATAGTCCAAGTGCCCGCTAGTTAACCTAGATCGTCCAAGTGCCCGCTGGTTAACCTAGATAATCGAAGTGCCCGATAGTTAACCTACATAGTCCAAGGGCCCAATAGTTAACCTAGATTGTCCTAGTGCCCGCTTGGGGACATACATAGTCCAAGTGCCCCCTAGGGAATCTACATAGTCCAAGTGCTCGCTAAGCAACCTACATAGTCCAAGTGCCCGTTAGTTAACCTAGATAGTCAAAGTGCCTGCTAGGTAACCTAAATAGTCCAAGTGCCCGCTAGGGAACCTACATAGTCGAAGTGAACACTAGGTAACCTAGATAGTCCAATTGCCCGTTAGCTAACCTAGATAGTCGAAGTGTCCGCTAGTTAACCTACATAATCCAAATGCCCGCTAGTTAACCTAGATAGTCCAAGTGCCCGCTTGTTAACCTAGATAGTACAAGTGCCCGCTATTAAACCTAGATAGTCCAAGGGCCGCTAGTTAACCTACATAGTCCAAGTGCCCGTTCGTTAACCTAGATAGGCCAAGTGCCCACTAGGTAACCTAGACAGTCCAAGTGCCACTAGGTTACCTACATAGTCCAAGTGCACGTTCATTAACCTAGATAGTCCAAGGGACCGCTAGTTAATCTAGATAGTCCAAGTGCCCGCTAGTTAACCTAGATAGTCCAAGTGCCCGCTAGTTAACCTAGATCGTCCAAGGGCCCTCTAGTTAACCTAGATAGTCCAAGTGCCCGCTAGGGGACATACATAGTCCAAGTGCCCTCTAGGTAACCTACATAGTCCAATGCCCGTTAGTTAACCTAGATAGTCCAAGTGCCCACTAGGGGACGTACATAGTCCAAGTGCCCGCTAGGTAACCTTGATAGTCCAAGTGCGCGCTAGGGTATGTACATAGTCCGAGTGCTGGCTAGGAAACCTAGATAATCCAAGTGCCCACTAGTTAACCTACATAGTCCAAGGGCCCGCAAGTTAACCTACATAGTCCAAGGTCCGCTATTTAACCTATATAGTCCAAGTGCCCGCTAGTTAACCTACATAGTACAAGGGCCCGCTACTTGACCTAGATAGTCCAAGTGCCCGCTAGTTAACCTAGATAGTCCAAGTGCCCGCTAGTTAACCTAAGTAGTCCAAATGTCCGATAGGGATCCTACATAGTCCAAGTGCCCGCTACGTAACCTACATATCCAAGTGCCCGTTCGTTAACCTAGATAGTCCAAGTGCCCGCTAGGTAACCTAGACAGTCCAAGTGCCCGCTAGGTTACCTACATAGTCCAAGTGCCCGTTCGTTAACCTAGATAGTCCAAGTGCCCGCTAGGTTACCTAGACAGTCCAAGTGCCCGCTAGTTAACCTCCATAGTCCAAGTGCCTGCTAGGTAAACTACATAGTCCAAGTGCCCACTAGGTAACCTAGACAGTCCAATTGCCCGCTAGTTAACCTAGACAGTCCAAGTACCCGATAGGGAACCTCCATTGTCCAAGTGCTCGCTAGGGAACCTATATAGTCCAAGTGCCTGTTAGTTAACCTAGATAGTCAAAGTGCCTGCTAGGTAACCTAAATAGTCCAAGTGCCCGCTAGGGAACCTACATAGTCCAAGTGTCCGCTAGGTAACCTAGATAGTCAAATTGCCCGTTAGCTAACCTAGATAGTCGAAGTGTCCGCTAGTTAACCTACATAGTCCAAGTGTCCGTTGGTTAACCTAGATAGTCCAAGTGCCCGCTAGTTAACCTACATAGTCCAAGGGCCCAATAGTTAACCTAGATTGTCCTAGTGCCCGCTTGGGGACATACATAGTCCAAGTGCCCCCTAGGGAATCTACATAGTCCAAGTGCTCGCTAAGCAACCTACATAGTCCAAGTGCCCGTTAGTTAACCTAGATAGTCAAAGTGCCTGCTAGGTAACCTAAATAGTCCAAGTGCCCGCTAGGGAACCTACATAGTCGAAGTGAACACTAGGTAACCTAGATAGTCCAATTGCCCGTTAGCTAACCTAGATAGTCGAAGTGTCCGCTAGTTAACCTACATAATCCAAATGCCCGCTAGTTAACCTAGATAGTCCAAGTGCCCGCTTGTTAACCTAGATAGTACAAGTGCCCGCTATTAAACCTAGATAGTCCAAGGGCCGCTAGTTAACCTACATAGTCCAAGTGCCCGTTCGTTAACCTAGATAGGCCAAGTGCCCACTAGGTAACCTAGACAGTCCAAGTGCCACTAGGTTACCTACATAGTCCAAGTGCACGTTCATTAACCTAGATAGTCCAAGGGACCGCTAGTTAATCTAGATAGTCCAAGTGCCCGCTAGTTAACCTAGATAGTCCAAGTGCCCGCTAGGTAACCTAGATAGTCAAATTGCCCGTTAGCTAACCTAGATAGTCGAAGTGTCCGCTAGTTAACCTACATAGTCCAAGTGTCCGTTCGTTAACCTAGATAGGCCAAGTGCCCTCTAGGTAACCTAGACAGTCCAAGTGCCCGCTAGGTTACCTACATAGTCCAAGTGCACGTTCGTTAACCTAGATAGTCCAAGTGCCCTCTGGCAACCTACATAATCCACGGGCCCGCTAGGTAATCTTGATACTCCAAGTGCCTTCTAGTTAACCTATATAGTCCAAGTGCCCGCTTGGTAACCTACATAGTCCAAGTGTCCGCTAGGTAACCTAGATAGTCAAATTGCCCGTTAGCTAACCTAGATAGTCGAAGTGTCCGCTAGTTAACCTACATAGTCCAAGTGTCCGTTGGTTAACCTAGATAGTCCAAGTGCCCGCTAGTTAACCTACATAGTCCAAGGGCCCAATAGTTAACCTAGATTGTCCTAGTGCCCGCTTGGGGACATACATAGTCCAAGTGCCCCCTAGGGAATCTACATAGTCCAAGTGCTCGCTAAGCAACCTACATAGTCCAAGTGCCCGTTAGTTAACCTAGATAGTCAAAGTGCCTGCTAGGTAACCTAAATAGTCCAAGTGCCCGCTAGGGAACCTACATAGTCGAAGTGAACACTAGGTAACCTAGATAGTCCAATTGCCCGTTAGCTAACCTAGATAGTCGAAGTGTCCGCTAGTTAACCTACATAATCCAAATGCCCGCTAGTTAACCTAGATAGTCCAAGTGCCCGCTTGTTAACCTAGATAGTACAAGTGCCCGCTATTAAACCTAGATAGTCCAAGGGCCGCTAGTTAACCTACATAGTCCAAGTGCCCGTTCGTTAACCTAGATAGGCCAAGTGCCCACTAGGTAACCTAGACAGTCCAAGTGCCACTAGGTTACCTACATAGTCCAAGTGCACGTTCATTAACCTAGATAGTCCAAGGGACCGCTAGTTAATCTAGATAGTCCAAGTGCCCGCTAGTTAACCTAGATAGTCCAAGTGCCCGCTAGGTAACCTAGATAGTCAAATTGCCCGTTAGCTAACCTAGATAGTCGAAGTGTCCGCTAGTTAACCTACATAGTCCAAGTGTCCGTTCGTTAACCTAGATAGGCCAAGTGCCCTCTAGGTAACCTAGACAGTCCAAGTGCCCGCTAGGTTACCTACATAGTCCAAGTGCACGTTCGTTAACCTAGATAGTCCAAGTGCCCTCTGGCAACCTACATAATCCACGGGCCCGCTAGGTAATCTTGATACTCCAAGTGCCTTCTAGTTAACCTATATAGTCCAAGTGCCCGCTTGGTAACCTACATAGTCCAAGTGTCCGCTAGGTAACCTAGATAGTCAAATTGCCCGTTAGCTAACCTAGATAGTCGAAGTGTCCGCTAGTTAACCTACATAGTCCAAGTGTCCGTTGGTTAACCTAGATAGTCCAAGTGCCCGCTAGTTAACCTACATAGTCCAAGGGCCCAATAGTTAACCTAGATTTTCCTAGTGCCCGCTTGGGGACATACATAGTCCAAGTGCCCCCTAGGGAATCTACATAGTCCAAGTGCTCGCTAAGCAACCTACATAGTCCAAGTGCCCGTTAGTTAACCTAGATAGTCAAAGTGCCTGCTAGGTAACCTAAATAGTCCAAGTGCCCGCTAGGGAACCTACATAGTCGAAGTGAACACTACGTAACCTAGATAGTCCAATTGCCCGTTAGCTAACCTAGATAGTCGAAGTGTCCGCTAGTTAACCTACATAATCCAAATGCCCGCTAGTTAACCTAGATAGTCCAAGTGCCCGCTTGTTAACCTAGATAGTACAAGTGCCCGCTATTAAACCTAGATAGTCCAAGGGCCGCTAGTTAACCTACATAGTCCAAGTGCCCGTTCGTTAACCTAGATAGGCCAAGTGCCCACTAGGTAACCTAGACAGTCCAAGTGCCACTAGGTTACCTACATAGTCCAAGTGCACGTTCATTAACCTAGATAGTCCAAGGGACCGCTAGTTAATCTAGATAGTCCAAGTGCCCGCTAGTTAACCTAGATAGTCCAAGTGCCCGCTAGTTAACCTAGATCGTCCAAGGGCCCTCTAGTTAACCTAGATAGTCCAAGTGCCCGCTAGGGGACATACATAGTCCAAGTGCCCTCTAGGTAACCTACATAGTCCAATGCCCGTTAGTTAACCTAGATAGTCCAAGTGCCCACTAGGGGACGTACATAGTCCAAGTGCCCGCTAGGTAACCTTGATAGTCCAAGTGCGCGCTAGGGTATGTACATAGTCCGAGTGCTGGCTAGGAAACCTAGATAATCCAAGTGCCCACTAGTTAACCTACATAGTCCAAGGGCCCGCAAGTTAACCTACATAGTCCAAGGTCCGCTATTTAACCTATATAGTCCAAGTGCCCGCTAGTTAACCTACATAGTACAAGGGCCCGCTACTTGACCTAGATAGTCCAAGTGCCCGCTAGTTAACCTAGATAGTCCAAGTGCCCGCTAGTTAACCTAAGTAGTCCAAATGTCCGATAGGGATCCTACATAGTCCAAGTGCCCGCTACGTAACCTACATATCCAAGTGCCCGTTCGTTAACCTAGATTGTCCAAGTGCCCGCTAGGTAACCTAGACAGTCCAAGTGCCCGCTAGGTTACCTACATAGTCCAAGTGCCCGTTCGTTAACCTAGATAGTCCAAGTGCCCGCTAGGTTACCTAGACAGTCCAAGTGCCCGCTAGTTAACCTCCATAGTCCAAGTGCCTGCTAGGTAAACTACATAGTCCTAGTGCCCACTAGGTAACCTAGACAGTCCAATTGCCCGCTAGTTAACCTAGACAGTCCAAGTACCCGATAGGGAACCTCCATAGTCCAAGTGCTCGCTAGGGAACCTATATAGTCCAAGTGCCTGTTAGTTAACCTAGATAGTCAAAGTGCCTGCTAGGTAACCTAAATAGTCCAAGTGCCCGCTAGGGAACCTACATAGTCCAAGTGTCCGCTAGGTAACCTAGATAGTCAAATTGCCCGTTAGCTAACCTAGATAGTCGAAGTGTCCGCTAGTTAACCTACATAGTCCAAGTGTCCGTTGGTTAACCTAGATAGTCCAAGTGCCCGCTAGTTAACCTACATAGTCCAAGGGCCCAATAGTTAACCTAGATTGTCCTAGTGCCCGCTTGGGGACATACATAGTCCAAGTGCCCCCTAGGGAATCTACATAGTCCAAGTGCTCGCTAAGCAACCTACATAGTCCAAGTGCCCGTTAGTTAACCTAGATAGTCAAAGTGCCTGCTAGGTAACCTAAATAGTCCAAGTGCCCGCTAGGGAACCTACATAGTCGAAGTGAACACTAGGTAACCTAGATAGTCCAATTGCCCGTTAGCTAACCTAGATAGTCGAAGTGTCCGCTAGTTAACCTACATAATCCAAATGCCCGCTAGTTAACCTAGATAGTCCAAGTGCCCGCTTGTTAACCTAGATAGTACAAGTGCCCGCTATTAAACCTAGATAGTCCAAGGGCCGCTAGTTAACCTACATAGTCCAAGTGCCCGCTAGTTAACCTAGATAGTCCAAGGGACCGCTAGTTAATCTAGATAGTCCAAGTGCCCGCTAGTTAACCTAGATAGTCCAAGTGCCCGCTAGGTAACCTAGATAGTCAAATTGCCCGTTAGCTAACCTAGATAGTCGAAGTGTCCGCTAGTTAACCTACATAGTCCAAGTGTCCGTTCGTTAACCTAGATAGGCCAAGTGCCCTCTAGGTAACCTAGACAGTCCAAGTGCCCGCTAGGTTACCTACATAGTCCAAGTGCACGTTCGTTAACCTAGATAGTCCAAGTGCCCTCTGGCAACCTACATAATCCACGGGCCCGCTAGGTAATCTTGATACTCCAAGTGCCTTCTAGTTAACCTATATAGTCCAAGTGCCCGCTTGGTAACCTACATAGTCCAAGTGTCCGCTAGGTAACCTAGATAGTCAAATTGCCCGTTAGCTAACCTAGATAGTCGAAGTGTCCGCTAGTTAACCTACATAGTCCAAGTGTCCGTTGGTTAACCTAGATAGTCCAAGTGCCCGCTAGTTAACCTACATAGTCCAAGGGCCCAATAGTTAACCTAGATTTTCCTAGTGCCCGCTTGGGGACATACATAGTCCAAGTGCCCCCTAGGGAATCTACATAGTCCAAGTGCTCGCTAAGCAACCTACATAGTCCAAGTGCCCGTTAGTTAACCTAGATAGTCAAAGTGCCTGCTAGGTAACCTAAATAGTCCAAGTGCCCGCTAGGGAACCTACATAGTCGAAGTGAACACTAGGTAACCTAGATAGTCCAATTGCCCGTTAGCTAACCTAGATAGTCGAAGTGTCCGCTAGTTAACCTACATAATCCAAATGCCCGCTAGTTAACCTAGATAGTCCAAGTGCCCGCTTGTTAACCTAGATAGTACAAGTGCCCGCTATTAAACCTAGATAGTCCAAGGGCCGCTAGTTAACCTACATAGTCCAAGTGCCCGTTCGTTAACCTAGATAGGCCAAGTGCCCACTAGGTAACCTAGACAGTCCAAGTGCCACTAGGTTACCTACATAGTCCAAGTGCACGTTCATTAACCTAGATAGTCCAAGGGACCGCTAGTTAATCTAGATAGTCCAAGTGCCCGCTAGTTAACCTAGATAGTCCAAGTGCCCGCTAGGTAACCTAGATAGTCAAATTGCCCGTTAGCTAACCTAGATAGTCGAAGTGTCCGCTATTTAACCTACATAGTCCAAGTGTCCGTTCGTTAACCTAGATAGGCCAAGTGCCCTCTAGGTAACCTAGACAGTCCAAGTGCCCGCTAGGTTACCTACATAGTCCAAGTGCACGTTCGTTAACCTAGATAGTCCAAGTGCCCTCTGGCAACCTACATAATCCACGGGCCCGCTAGGTAATCTTGATACTCCAAGTGCCTTCTAGTTAACCTATATAGTCCAAGTGCCCGCTTGGTAACCTACATAGTCCAAGTGCCCGCTAGGTAACCTAAGTAATCCTAATGCCCGCTAGGAAAACTACATAGTCCAAGTGCCCGCTAGGTAACCTAGACAGTCCAAGTGCCCGCTAGGTAACCTTGATAGTCCAAGTGCCTTCTAGTTAACCTACATAGTCCAAGTGCCCGCTAGGTAACATACATAGTCCAAGTGCCCACTATGTAACCTAAATAATCCAAATGCCCGCTAGTTAACCTACATAGTCCAAGTGTCCGTTCGTTAACCTAGATAGGCCAAGTGCCCTCTAGGTAACCTAGACAGTCCAAGTGCCCGCTAGGTTACCTACATAGTCCAAGTGCACGTTCCTTAACCTAGATTGTCCAAGTGCCCGCTGGTAACCTACATAATCCAAGGGCCCGCTAGGTAATCTTGATAGTCCAAGTGCCTTCCAGTTAACCTACATAGTCCAAGTGCCCGCTAGGTAACCTACATAGTCCAAGTGCCCACTAGGTAACCTAAGTAATCCTAATGCCCGCTAGGAAAACTACATAGTCCAAGTGCCCGCTAGTTAACCTAGATAGTCCAAGTGCCCGCTAGTAAACCTAGATAGTCCAAGGGCCCGCTAGTTAATCTAGATAGTCCAAGTGCCCGCTAGTTAACCTAGATAGTCCAAGTGCCCGCTAGTTAACCTAGATAGTCCAAGGGACCGCTAGTTAATCTAGATAGTCCAAGTGCCCACTAGTTAACCTACATAGTCCAAGGGCCCGCAAGTTATCCTACATAGTCCAAGGTCCGCTATTTAACCTATATACTCCAAGTGCCCGCTAGTTAACCTACATAGTACAAGGGCCCGCTACTTGACCTAGATAGTCCAAGTGCCCGCTAGGTAACCTAGAGAGTCCACGTGCCCGCTAGTTAACCTAAGTAGTCCAAATGTCCGATAGGGATCCTACAGAGTCCAAGTGCCCGCTACGTAACCTACATATCCAAGTGCCCGTTCGTTAACCTAGATACTCAAAGGGCCCGCTAGGTAACCTAGACAGTCCAAGTGCCCGCTAGGTTACCTAGACAGTCCAAGTGCCCGCTAGTTAACCTCCATAGTCCAAGTGCCTGCTAGGTAAACTACATAGTCCAAGTGCCCACTAGGTAACCTAGACAGTCCAATTGCCCGCTAGTTAACCTAGACAGTCCAAGTACCGCTAGGGAATCTACATAGTCCAAGCGCCCGCTAGGGAACCTACATAGTCCAAGAGCTCGCTAGGGAACCTATATAGTCCAAGTGCTCGCTAGTCAACCTACATAGTCTAAGTGTCTGTTAGTTAACCTAGATAGTCAAAATGCCTGCTAGGTAAACTACATAGTCCAAGTGCCCGCTAGGGAACCCACATAGTCCAAGTGTCCTCTGGGTAACCTAGATAGTCCAATTGCCCGTTAGCTAACCTAGATATTCGAAGTGTCCGCTAGGTAACCTACATAGTCCAAGTGTCCGTTCGTTAACCTAGATAGGTCAAGTGCCCTCTAGGTAACCTAGACAGTCCAAGTGCCCGCTAGGTAACCTACATAGTCCAAGTGCCCACTAGGTAACCTAAGTAATCCTAATGCCCGCTAGGAAAACTACATAGTCAAAGTGTCCGCTAGTTAACCTAGATAGTCCAAGTGCCCGCTAGTAAACCTAGATAATCCAAGGGCCCGCTAGTTAATCTAGATAGTCCAAGTGCCCGCTAGTTAACCTAGATAGTCCAAGTGCCCGCTTGTTAACCTAGATAGTCCAGGGGACCGCTAGTTAATCTAGATAGTCCAAGTGCCCGCTAGTTAACCTAGATAGTCCAAGTGCCCGCTAGTTAACCTAGATCGTCCAAGGGCCCTCTAGTTAACCTAGATAGTCCAAGTGCCCGCTAGGGGACGTACATAGTCCAAGTGCCCTCTAGGTAACCTACATAGTCCAATGCCCGTTAGTTAACCTAGATAGTCCAAGTGCCCACTAGGGGACGTACATAGTCCAAGTACCCGCTAGCTAACCTTGATAGTCCAAGTGCGCGCTAGGGTATGTACATAGTCCGAGTGCTGGCTAGGAAACCTAGATAATCCAAGTGCCCACTAGTTAACCTACATAGTCCAAGGGCCCGCAAGTTAACCTACATAGTCCAAGGTCCGCTATTTAACCTATATAGTCCAAGTGCCCGCTAGTTAACCTACATAGTACAAGGGCCCGCTACTTGACCTAGATAGTCCAAGGGCCCGCTAGTTAACCTAGATAGTCCAAGTGCCCGCTAGTTAGCCTAAGTAGTCCAAATGTCCGATAGGGATCCTACATAGTCCAAGTGCCCGCTACGTAACCTACATATCCAAGTGCCCGTTCGTTAACCTAGATAGTCCAAGTGCCCGCTAGGTAACCTAGACAGTCCAAGTGCCCGCTAGGTTACCTACATAGTCCAAGTGCCCGTTCGTAAACCTACATAGTCCAAGTGCCCGCTAGGTTACCTAGACAGTCCAAGTGCCCGCTAGTTAACCTCCATAGTCCAAGTGCCTGCTAGGTAAACTACATAGTCCAAGTGCCCACTAGGTAACCTAGACAGTCCAATTGCCCGCTAGTTAACCTAGACAGTCCAAGTACCCGATAGGGAACCTCCATAGTCCAAGTGCTCGCTAGGGAACCTATATAGTCCAAGTGCCTGTTAGTTAACCTAGATAGTCAAAGTGCCTGCTAGGTAACCTAAATAGTCCAAGTGCCCGCTAGGGAACCTACATAGTCCAAGTGTCCGCTAGGTAACCTAGATAGTCCAATTGCCCGTTAGCTAACCTAGATAGTCGAAGTGTCCGCTAGTTAACCTACATAGTCCAAGTGTCCGTTCGTTAACCTAGATAGGCCAAGTGCCCTCTAGGTAACCTAGACTGTCCAAGTGCCCGCTAGGTTACCTACATAGTCCAAGTGCACGTTCGTTAACCTAGATAGTCCAAGTGCCCGCTGGCAACCTACATAATCCAAGGGCCCGCTAGGTAATCTTGATACTCCAAGTGCCTTCTAGTTAACCTATATAGTCCAAGTGCCCGCTTGGTAACCTACATAGTCCAAGTGCCCGCTAGGTAACCTAAGTAATCCTAATGCCCGCTGGGAAAACTACATAGTCCAAGTGCCCGCTAGGTAACCTAGACAGTCCAAGTGCCCGCTAGGTAACCTTGATAGTCCAAGTGCCTTCTAGTTAACCTACATTGTCCAAGTGCCCGCTAGGTAACATACATAGTCCAAGTGCCCACTATGTAACCTAAATAATCCAAATGCCCGCTAGTTAACCTACATAGTCCAAGTGTCCGTTCGTTAACCTAGATAGGCCAAGTGCCCTCTAGGTAACCTAGACAGTCCAAGTGCCCGCTAGGTTACCTACATAGTCCAAGTGCACGTTCCTTAACCTAGATTGTCCAAGTGCCCGCTGGTAACCTACATAATCCAAGGGCCCGCTAGGTAATCTTGATAGTCCAAGTGCCTTCCAGTTAACCTACATAGTCCAAGTGCCCGCTAGGTAACCTACATAGTCCAAGTGCCCACTAGGTAACCTAAGTAATCCTAATGCCCGCTAGGAAAACTACATAGTCCAAGTGCCCGCTAGTTAACCTAGATAGTCCAAGTGCCCGCTAGTAAACCTAGATAGTCCAAGGGCCCGCTAGTTAATCTAGATAGTCCAAGTGCCCGCTAGTTAACCTAGATAGTCCAAGTGCCCGCTAGTTAACCTAGATAGTCCAAGGGACCGCTAGTTAATCTAGATAGTCCAAGTGCCCACTAGTTAACCTACATAGTCCAAGGGCCCGCAAGTTATCCTACATAGTCCAAGGTCCGCTATTTAACCTATATACTCCAAGTGCCCGCTAGTTAACCTACATAGTACAAGGGCCCGCTACTTGACCTAGATAGTCCAAGTGCCCGCTAGGTAACCTAGAGAGTCCACGTGCCCGCTAGTTAACCTAAGTAGTCCAAATGTCCGATAGGGATCCTACAGAGTCCAAGTGCCCGCTACGTAACCTACATATCCAAGTGCCCGTTCGTTAACCTAGATACTCAAAGGGCCCGCTAGGTAACCTAGACAGTCCAAGTGCCCGCTAGGTTACCTAGACAGTCCAAGTGCCCGCTAGTTAACCTCCATAGTCCAAGTGCCTGCTAGGTAAACTACATAGTCCAAGTGCCCACTAGGTAACCTAGACAGTCCAATTGCCCGCTAGTTAACCTAGACAGTCCAAGTACCGCTAGGGAATCTACATAGTCCAAGCGCCCGCTAGGGAACCTACATAGTCCAAGAGCTCGCTAGGGAACCTATATAGTCCAAGTGCTCGCTAGTCAACCTACATAGTCTAAGTGTCTGTTAGTTAACCTAGATAGTCAAAATGCCTGCTAGGTAAACTACATAGTCCAAGTGCCCGCTAGGGAACCCACATAGTCCAAGTGTCCTCTGGGTAACCTAGATAGTCCAATTGCCCGTTAGCTAACCTAGATATTCGAAGTGTCCGCTAGGTAACCTACATAGTCCAAGTGTCCGTTCGTTAACCTAGATAGGTCAAGTGCCCTCTAGGTAACCTAGACAGTCCAAGTGCCCGCTAGGTAACCTACATAGTCCAAGTGCCCACTAGGTAACCTAAGTAATCCTAATGCCCGCTAGGAAAACTACATAGTCAAAGTGTCCGCTAGTTAACCTAGATAGTCCAAGTGCCCGCTAGTAAACCTAGATAATCCAAGGGCCCGCTAGTTAATCTAGATAGTCCAAGTGCCCGCTAGTTAACCTAGATAGTCCAAGTGCCCGCTTGTTAACCTAGATAGTCCAGGGGACCGCTAGTTAATCTAGATAGTCCAAGTGCCCGCTAGTTAACCTAGATAGTCCAAGTGCCCGCTAGTTAACCTAGATCGTCCAAGGGCCCTCTAGTTAACCTAGATAGTCCAAGTGCCCGCTAGGGGACGTACATAGTCCAAGTGCCCTCTAGGTAACCTACATAGTCCAATGCCCGTTAGTTAACCTAGATAGTCCAAGTGCCCACTAGGGGACGTACATAGTCCAAGTACCCGCTAGCTAACCTTGATAGTCCAAGTGCGCGCTAGGGTATGTACATAGTCCGAGTGCTGGCTAGGAAACCTAGATAATCCAAGTGCCCACTAGTTAACCTACATAGTCCAAGGGCCCGCAAGTTAACCTACATAGTCCAAGGTCCGCTATTTAACCTATATAGTCCAAGTGCCCGCTAGTTAACCTACATAGTACAAGGGCCCGCTACTTGACCTAGATAGTCCAAGGGCCCGCTAGTTAACCTAGATAGTCCAAGTGCCCGCTAGTTAGCCTAAGTAGTCCAAATGTCCGATAGGGATCCTACATAGTCCAAGTGCCCGCTACGTAACCTACATATCCAAGTGCCCGTTCGTTAACCTAGATAGTCCAAGTGCCCGCTAGGTAACCTAGACAGTCCAAGTGCCCGCTAGGTTACCTACATAGTCCAAGTGCCCGTTCGTAAACCTACATAGTCCAAGTGCCCGCTAGGTTACCTAGACAGTCCAAGTGCCCGCTAGTTAACCTCCATAGTCCAAGTGCCTGCTAGGTAAACTACATAGTCCAAGTGCCCACTAGGTAACCTAGACAGTCCAATTGCCCGCTAGTTAACCTAGACAGTCCAAGTACCCGATAGGGAACCTCCATAGTCCAAGTGCTCGCTAGGGAACCTATATAGTCCAAGTGCCTGTTAGTTAACCTAGATAGTCAAAGTGCCTGCTAGGTAACCTAAATAGTCCAAGTGCCCGCTAGGGAACCTACATAGTCCAAGTGTCCGCTAGGTAACCTAGATAGTCCAATTGCCCGTTAGCTAACCTAGATAGTCGAAGTGTCCGCTAGTTAACCTACATAGTCCAAGTGTCCGTTCGTTAACCTAGATAGGCCAAGTGCCCTCTAGGTAACCTAGACTGTCCAAGTGCCCGCTAGGTTACCTACATAGTCCAAGTGCACGTTCGTTAACCTAGATAGTCCAAGTGCCCGCTGGCAACCTACATAATCCAAGGGCCCGCTAGGTAATCTTGATACTCCAAGTGCCTTCTAGTTAACCTATATAGTCCAAGTGCCCGCTTGGTAACCTACATAGTCCAAGTGCCCGCTAGGTAACCTAAGTAATCCTAATGCCCGCTGGGAAAACTACATAGTCCAAGTGCCCGCTAGGTAACCTAGACAGTCCAAGTGCCCGCTAGGTAACCTTGATAGTCCAAGTGCCTTCTAGTTAACCTACATAGTCCAAGTGCCCGCTAGGTAACATACATAGTCCAAGTGCCCACTATGTAACCTAAATAATCCAAATGCCCGCTAGTTAACCTACATAGTCCAAGTGTCCGTTCGTTAATCTAGATAGGCCAAGTGCCCTCTAGGTAACCTAGACAGTCCAAGTGCCCGCTAGATTACCTACATAGTCCAAGTGCACGTTCGTTAACCTAGATAGTCCAAGTGCCCGCTGGTAACCTACATAATCCAAGGGCCCGCTAGGTAATCTTGATAGTCCAAGTGCCTTCCAGTTAACCTACATAGTCCAATTGTCCGCTAGGTAACCTACATAGTCCAAGTGCCCGCTAGGTAACCTAAGTAATCCTAATGCCCGCTAGATAAACTACATAGTCCAAGTGCCCGCTAGGTAACCTAGACAGTCCAAGTGCCCGCTAGGTAACCTTGATAGTCCAAGTGCCTTCTAGTTAACCTACATAGTCCAAGTGCCCGCTAGGTAACATACATAGTCCAAGTGCCCACTATGTAACCTAAATAATCCAAATGCCCGCTAGTTAACCTACATAGTCCAAGTGCCCGCTAGTTAACCTAGATTGTCCAAGTGCCCGCTAGTAAACCTAGATAGTCCAAGGGCCCGCTAGTTAATCTAGATAGTCCAAGTGCCCGCTAGTTAACCTAAATAGTCCAAGTGCCCGCTAGTTAACCTAGATAGTCCAAGGGACCGCTAGTTAATCTAGATAGTCCAAGTGCCCGCTAGTTAACCTAGATCGTCCAAGGGCCCTCTAGTTAACTTAGATAGTCCAAGTGCCCGCTAGGGGATGTACATAGTCCAAGTGCCCTCTAGGTAACGTACATAGTCCAAGTGCGCGCTAGGGTATGTACATAGTCCGAGTGCTTGCTAGGAAACCTAGATAATCCAAGTGCCCACTAGTTAACCTACATAGTCCAAGGGCCCGCAAGTTATCCTACATAGTCCAAGGTCCGCTATTTAACCTATATACTCCAAGTGCCCGCTAGTTAACCTACATAGTACAAGGGCCCGCTACTTGACCTAGATAGTCCAAGTACCCGCTAGTTAACCTAGAGAGTCCAAGTGCCCGCTAGTTAACCTAAGTAGTCCAAATGTCCGATAGGGATCCTACAGAGTCCAAGTGCCCGCTACGTAACCTACATATCCAAGTGCCTGTTCGTTAACCTAGATACCAAAGTGCCCGCTAGGTAACCTAGACAGTCCAAGTGCTCGCTAGGTTACCTACATAGTCCAAGTGCCCGTTCATTAACCTAGATAATCCAAGTGCCCGCTAGGTTACCTAGACAGTCCAAGTGCCCGCTAGTTAACCTCCATAGTCCAAGTGCCTGCTAGGTAAACTACATAGTCCAAGTGCCCACTAGGTAACCTAGACAGTCCAATTGCCCGCTAGTTAACCTAGACAGTCCAAGTACCCGATAGGGAACCTACATAGTCCAAGTGCTCGCTAGGGAACCTATATAGTCCAAGTGCCCGTTAGTTAACCTAGATAGTCCAAGTGCCCACTAGGGGACGTACATAGTCTAAGTGCCCGCTAGGTAACCTAGACAGTCCAAGTGCCCGCTAGGTTACCTACATAGTCCAAGTGCCCGTTCGTTAACCTAGATAGTCCAAGTGCCCGCTAGTTAACCTAGATCGTCCAAGAGCCCTCTAGTTAACCTAGATAGTCCAAGTGCCCGCTAGGGGACGTACATAGTCCAAGTGCCCGCTAGGTAACCTAGATAGTCCATGTGCCCCCTAGGGTATGTACATAGTTCAAGTGCCCGCTAGGTAACCTAGATTGTCCAAGTGTCCGCTAGTTACCCTACATAGTCCAAGAGCCCGCTAGGTAACCTAGATAATCCAAGGTCCTGCTAGTTAACGTACATAGTCCAATGCCCGATAGGGAACCTACATAGTCCAAGTGCCCGCTGAGGAACCTACATAGTCCAAGTGCCCGATAGGGAACCTATATATTCCAAGTGCCAGTTCGGGAACCTACATACTCCACGTGCCCATAGGGAACCTATATAGTCCAAGTGCCCGCTTGGGAACCTACATAGTCCAAGTGCCCGTTAGTTAACCTAGATAGTCAAAGTGCCTGCTAGGTAACCTAAATATTCCAAGTGCTCTCTAGGGAACATACATAGTCCAAGTGCCCGTTAGTTAACCTAGATAGTCCAATTGCCCGTTAGCTAACCTAGATAGTCGAAGTGTCCGCTAGTTAACCTACATAGTCCAAGTGTCCGTTGGTTAACCTAGATAGTCCAAGTGCCCGCTAGGTAACGTAGAGTCCAAGTGCTCGCTAGTTAACCTACATAGTCCAAGTGCCCGCTAGGTAACCTACATAGTCCAAGGTCTCACTTGTTAACTTTGATAGTCCAAGTGCCTGCTAGTTAACCTAGATCTTCCAAGTGCCCGCGAGTTAACCTAGATTGTCCAAGTGCCTGCTACTTAACCTACATAGTCCAAGGGCCCACTAGTTAACCTAGATAATCCAAGTGTCCTCTAGTTAACCTACATAGTCCAAGTACCAGCAAGTTAACCTATATACAAAGTACCCGCTACGTAACCTAGATAGTCCAAGGGCACGCTAGTTAACTTACATAGTCCAAGTGCACGCTAGGCAACCTAGATAGTCCAAGTGCCCACTAAGGAACCTACATAGTCCAAGTGCACGCTAGTTAACCTAGAGAGTCCCAGTGCCCGCTAGGGAACTTACATAGTCCAAGTTCCCGCTTGGTAACCTAAATAGTCCAAATGCCCGCTAGGGAAACTACATAGTCCAAGTGCCCACTAGTTAACCTAGATAGTCCAAGTGCCCGCTAGTTAACCTAGATAGTCCAAGGGCCCGCTAGTTAATCTAGATAGTCCAAGTGCCCACTAGTTAACCTAGATAGTCCAAGTGCCCGCTAGTTAACCTAGATCGTCCAAGTGCCCGCTGGTTAACCTAGATAATCCAAGTGCCCGATAGTTAACCTACATAGTCCAAGGGCCCAATAGTTAACATAGATAGTCCAAGTGCCCGCTAGGGGACATACATAGTCCAAGTGCCCCCTAGGGAATCTACATAGTCCAAGTGCTCGCTAAGCAACCTACAGAGTCCAAATGCCCGTTAGTTAACCTAGATAGTCAAAGTGCCTGCTAGGTAACCTAAATAGTCCAAGTGCCCGCTAGGGAACCTACGTAGTCGAAGTGCCCACTAGGTAACCTAGATAGTCCAATTGCACGTTAGCTAATCTAGATAGTCGAAGTGTCCGCTAGTTAACCTACATAATCCAAATGCCCGCTAGTTAACCTAGATAGTCCAAGTGGCCGCTTGTTAACCTAGATAGTCCAAGTGCCCGCTAGTAAACCTAGATAGTCCAAGGGCCCGCTAGTTAACCTACATAGTCCAAGTGCCCGTTCGTTAACCTAGATAGGCCAAGTGCCCACTAGGTAATCTAGACAGTCCAAGTGCCACTAGGTTACCTACATAGTCCAAGTGCACGTTCATTAACCTAGATAGTCCAAGTGCACGCTGGTAATCTACATAGTCCAAGGGCCCGCTAGGTAACCTTGATAGTCCAAGCGCCTTCTAGTTAACCTACATAGTCCAAGTGCCCGTTAGTTAACCTAGATAGTCCAAGTGCCCACTAGGGGACGTACATAGTCCAAGTGCCCGCGAGGTAACCTTGATAGTCCAAGTGCGCGCTAGGGTATGTACATAGTCGGAGTGCTGGCTAGGAAACCTAGATAATCCAAGTGCCCGCTAGTTAACCTACATAGTCCAAGGGCCCGCAAGTGAACCTACATAGTCCAAGGTCCGCTATTTAACCTAGATAGTCCAAGTGCCCGCTAGTTAACCTACGTAGTACAAGGGCCCGCTACTTGACCTAGATAGTCCAAGTGCCCGCTAGTTAACCTAGATAGTCCAAGTGCCCGCTAGTTAACCTAAGTAGTCCAAATGTCCGATAGGGATCCTACATAGTCCAAGTGCCCGCTACGTAACCTACATATCCAAGTGCCCGTTCGTTAACCTAGATAGTTAAAGTGCCCGCTAGGTAACCTAGACAGTCCAAGTGCCCGCTAGGTTACCTACATAGTCCAAGTGCCCGTTCGTTAACCTAGATAGTCCAAGTGCCCGCTAGATAACCTAGATAGTCCAAGGGCCCACTAGGGGACGTACATAGTCCAAGTGCCCGCTAGTTAACCTACATAGTCCAAGGTCCGCTAGTTAACCTAGATAGTCCAAGTGCCCGCTAGTTAACCTACATAGTACAACGGCCCGCTAGTTGACCTTGATAGTCCAAGTTCCCGCTAGTTAACCTAGATAGTCAAAGTGCCCGCTAATTAACCTAAGTAGTACAAATGTCCGATAGGGATCCTACATAGTCAAAGTGCCCGCTAGGTAACCTAGGCAGTCCAAGTGACCATTATGTTACCTACATAGTTCAAGTGCTCGTCCGTTAACCTAGATAGTCCAAGTGCCCGCTAGGTAACTTAGGTAGCCCAAGTACCCGCTAGGGAACGTACATAGTCCAAGTGCCTTCTAGGTAACCTAGATAGTCCAAGTGCCCGCTAGTTAACCTACATACTCCAAGTGCCTGCTAGGTAAACTACATAGTCCAAGTGCCCACTAGGTAACCTAGATAGTCCAATAGCCCGCTAGTTAAGCTAGACAGTCCAAGTACCCGATAGGGAACCTACATAGTCCAAGTGCCCGCTGGGAACCTACATAGTCCAAGTGCTCGCTAGGCAACCTACATAGTCCAAGTGCCCGTTAGTTAACCTAGATAGTCAAAGTGCCTGCTAGGTAACCTAAATAGTCCAAGTGCCCGCTAGGGAACCTACATAGTCCAAGGGCCCGCTAGGTAACCTACATAGTCCAATTGCCCGTTAGCTAACCTAGATAGTTGAAGTGTCCGCTAGTTAACCTACATAGTCCAAGTGCCCGTTCGTTAACCTAGATAGGCCAAGTGCCCGCTAGGTAACCTACACATTCCAAGTGCCTGCTAGGTAACCTTGATAGTCCAAGTGCCTTCTAGTTAACCTACATAGTCCAAGTGCCCGCTAGGTAACATACATAGTCCAAGTGCCCACTATGTAACCTAAATAATCCAAATGCCCGCTAGTTAACCTAGATAATCCAAGTGCCCGCTTGTTAACCTAGATAGTCCAAGTGCCCGCTAGTAAACCTAGATAGTCTAAGGGCCCGCTAGTTAATCTACATAGTCCAGTGCCTGCTAGTTAACCTAGATAGTCCAAGTGCCCGCTAGTTAACCTAGATAGTCCAAGGGCCCGCTAGTTAATCTAGATAGTCCAAGTGCCCACTAGTTAACCTAGATAGTCCAAGTGCCCGCTAGTTAACCTAGATCGTCCAAGTGCCCGCTGGTTAACCTAGATAATCAAAGTGCCCGATAGTTAACCTACATAGTCCAAGGGCCAAATAGTTAACCTAGATAGTCCAAGTGCACTATAGGGGACATACATAGTCCAAGTGCCCCCTAGGGAATCTACATAGTCCAAGTGCTCGCTAAGCAACCTACATAGTCCAAGTGCCCGTTAGTTAACCTAGATAGTCAAAGTGCCTTCTAGGTAACCTAAATAGTCCAAGTGCCCGCTAGGGAACCTACGTAGTCGAAGTGCCCACTAGGTAACCTAGATAGTCCAATTGCACGTTAGCTAACCTAGATAGTCGAAGTGTCCGGTAGTTAACCTACATAATCCAAATGCCCGCTAGTTAACCTAGATAGTCCAAGTGGCCGCTTGTTAACCTAGATAGTCCAAGGGCCCGCTAGTAAACCTAGATAGTCCAAGGGCCCGTTAGTTAACCTAGATAGTCCAAGTGCCCACTAGGGGACGTACATAGTCCAAGTGCCCGCGAGGTAACCTTGATAGTCCAAGTGCGCGCTAGGGTATGTACATAGTCCGAGTGCTGGCTAGGAAACCTAGATAATCCAAGTGCCCGCTAGTTAACCTACATAGTCCAAGGGCCCGCAAGTTAACCTACATAGTCCAAGGTCCGCTATTTAACCTAGATAGTCCAAGTGCCCGCTAGTTAACCTACGTAGTACAAGGGCCCGCTACTTGACCTAGATAGTCCACGTGCCCGCTCGTTAACCTAGATAGTCCAAGTGCCCACTAGTTAACCTAAGTAGTCCAAATGTCCGATAGGGATCCTACATAGTCCAAGTGCCCGCTACGTAACCTACATATCCAAGTGCCCGTTCGTTAACCTAGATAGTCAAAGTGCCCGCTAGGTAACCTAGACAGTCCATGTGCCCGCTAGGTTACCTACATAGTCCAAGTGCCCGTTCGTTAACCTAGATAGTCCAAGTGCCCGCTAGTTAACCTAGATCGTCCAAGGGCCCTCTAGTTAACCTAGATAGTCCAAGTGCCCGCTAGGGGACGTACATAGTCCAAGTGCCCGCTAGGTAACCTAGATAGTCCATGTGCCCCCTAGGGTATGTACATAGTTCAAGTGCCCGCTAGGTAACCTAGATTGTCCAAGTGTCCGCTAGTTACCCTACATAGTCCAAGTGCCCGCTAGGTAACCTAGATAATCCAAGGTCCTGCTAGTTAACCTACATAGTCCAATGCCCGATAGGGAACCTACATAGTCCAAGTGCCCGCTGAGGAACCTACATAGTCCAAGTGCCCGATAGGGAACCTATATATTCCAAGTGCCAGTTAGGGAACCTACATACTCCACGTGCCCATAGGGAACCTATATAGTCCAAGTGCCCGCTAGGGAACCTACATAGTCCAAGTGCCCGTTAGTTAACCTAGATAGTCAAAGTGCCTGCTAGGTAACCTAAATATTCCAAGTGCTCTCTAGGGAACATACATAGTCCAAGTGCCCGTTAGTTAACCTAGATAGTCCAATTGCCCGTTAGCTAACCTAGATAGTCGAAGTGTCCGCTAGTTAACCTACATAGTCCAAGTGTCCGTTGGTTAACCTAGATAGTCCAAGTGCCCGCTAGGTAACCTAGAGTCCAAGTGCTCGCTAGTTAACCTACATAGTCCAAGTGCCCGCTAGGTAACCTACATAGTCCAAGGTCTCACTTGTTAACTTTGATAGTCCAAGTGCCTGCTAGTTAACCTAGATCTTCCAAGTGCCCGCGAGTTAACCTAGATTGTCCAAGTGCCTGCTACTTAACCTACATAGTCCAAGGGCCCACTAGTTAACCTAGATAATCCAAGTGTCCTCTAGTTAACCTACATAGTCCAAGTACCAGCAAGTTAACCTATATACAAAGTACCCGCTACGTAACCTAGATAGTCCAAGGGCACGCTAGTTAACCTACATAGTCCAAGTGCCCGCTAGGCAACCTAGATAGTCCAAGTGCCCACTAAGGAACCTACATAGTCCAAGTGCATGCTAGTTAACCTAGACAGTCCCAGTGCCCGCTAGGGAACTTACATAGTCCAAGTTCCCGCTTGGTAACCTAAATAGTCCAAATGCCCGCTAGGGAAACTACATAGTCCAAGTGCCCACTAGTTAACCTAGATAGTCCAAGTGCCCGCTAGTTAACCTAGATAGTCCAAGGGCCCGCTAGTTAATCTAGATAGGCCAAGTGCCCACTAGTTAACCTAGATAGTCCAAGTGCCCGCTAGTTAACCTAGATCGTCCAAGTGCCCGCTGGTTAACCTAGATAATCCAAGTGCCCGCTAGTTAACCTACATACTCAAAGTGCCCGCTTGTTAACCTACATAGTACAAGGGCCCGCTACTTGACCTAGATAGTCCAAGTGCCCGCTAGTTAACCTAGAGAGTCCAAGTGCCCGCTAGTTAACCTAAGTAGTCCAAATGTCCGATAGGGATCCTACATAGTCCAAGTGCCCGCTACGTAACCTACATATCCAAGTGCCCGTTCGTTAACCTAGATAGTCAAAGTGCCCGCTAGGTAACCTAGACAGTCCAAGTGCCCGCTAGGTTACCTACATAGTCCAAGTGCCCATTCGTTAACCTAGATAGTCCAAGTGCCCGCTAGTTAACCTAGATCGTCCAAGGGCCCTCTAGTTAACCTAGATAGTCCAAGTGCCCGCTAGGGGACGTACATAGTCCAAGTGCCCGCTAGGTAACCTAGATAGTCCAAGTGCCCCCTAGGGTATGTACATAGTTCGAGTGCCCGCTAGGTAACCTAGATTGTCCAAGTATCCGCTAGTTAACCTACATAGTCCAATGCCCAATAGGGAACCTACATAGTCCAAGTGCCCGTTGAGGAACCTACATAGTCCAAGTGCCCGATAGGGAACCTATATATTCCAAGTGCCAGTTAGGGAACCTACATACTCCACGTGCCCATAGGGAACCTATATAGTCCAAGTGCCCGATAGGGAACCTACATAGTCCAAGTGCCCGTTAGTTAACCTAGATAGTCAAAGTGCCTGCTAGGTAACCTAAATATTCCATGTGCTCTAAAGGGAACCTACATAATCCAAGTGCCCGTTAGTTAACCTAGATAGTCCAATTGCCCGTTAGCTAACCTAGATAGTCGAAGTGTCAGCTAGTTAACCTACACAGTCCAAGTGTCCGTTGGTTAACCTAGATAGTCCAAGTGCCCGCTAGGTACCCTAGAGTCCAAGTGCTCGCTAGTTAACCTACATAGTCCAAGTGCCCGCTAGGTAACCTATATAGTCCAAGTGCCCGCTAGGTAACCTACATAGTCCAAGGTCTCACTTGTTAACTTTGATAGTCCAAGTGCCTGCTAGTTAACCTAGATCATCCAAGTGCCCGCGAGTTAACCTAGATTGTCCAAGTGCCTGCTACTTAACCTACATAGTCCAAGGGCCCACTAGTTAACCTAGATAATCCAAGTGTCCTCTAGTTAACCTATATAGTCCAAGTACCAGCAAGTTAACCTATATACAAAGTACCCGCTACGTAACCTAGATAGTCCAAGGGCACGCTAGTTAACCTACATAGTCCAAGTGCCCGCTAGGCAACCTAGATAGTCCAAGTGCCCACTAAGGAACCTACATAGTCCAAGTGCACGCTAGTTAACCTAGACAGTCCCAGTGCCCGCAAGGGAACTTACATAGTCCAAGTTCCCGCTTGGTAACCTAAATAGTCCAAATGCCCGCTAGGGAAACTACATAGTCCAAGTGCCCACTAGTTAACCTAGATAGTCCAAGTGCCTGCTAGTAAACCTACATAATCCATGGGCCCGCTAGTTAACCTACATAGTGCAAGGGATCGCTAGTTAACCTAGATCGTGCAAGTATCCGCTAGTTAACC